>NC_055686.1:37782996-38122163 GCF_017639745.1 Melanotaenia boesemani | reverse complement strand
GCCGTTGTTTTGCTTTGAATCTCCACAGTGGTTTGCTTGTGCCCGTTTTACATTCAGTTCATATGAAACAATAAACCATGTAAGGTCCTAGTTTCTGTTTCTGAGCCTATCTAAGTTATTTTATCATTTGCTTCTGATTTTATTTATTTGTTTTTATTTATTATTTTTTGTTGCCTCTTGTTCAGTGATAATGTTCAATGATAACGCTCATGATACAATAAATCATAAAAAACGAGCGGCCATTTTGTTTTTGATGGTGTTTTAGCTGAGATTTGATTTATTTCTCCACAGATTATAAATGCATTTCATTTTCATGGAAGACATTATTTTGTATTTAAGTTTTGTATTTTAAGTAACTGATCTAGAGATAATTAAGTATTTTAAAAAAGAGAGATGGATTTTGAAAATAAAGTATTCGTCTTCCAGCAAATAATTTGGGGGGACTTCAGTTTCTTTGAATCCCTGGCAACGCCCCTGACTGTAATCACACAGCAAAATTAAAAATAAAGTACTAGAAAGTACATCTTCCTCCATATAGTGATCATGTTGACTTGTGTAAGTGCAAATTTTCAGTTATGTTATATCACTACACTGATGCAGGAGAAAATGATGGCAGAGAAAAAGCTAAAATTTATCCCTCTTCAAAAAAGAGCAGACATGTTTGTGACCAAAAGCTTGAGTGCAAAACCTACCATGAAATGTGCATTGGGCAAGCACACAGGAAGAGAGACTGTTTCCTCTGGTAAGAACATAAACTACAGTAACTACACATAGGAAGGAGTTGGTTGCTGCTGTACTGTGTTTAAAATACCATATTGGTACTTGATAGTGCTGTAAAAGCAAATACAGAGTTTAGAGTTTAGACATTTTATGCATGTTGAACAGTTGTTGCTTAAAACATGTTTAAAAAATCGAAATCGATGTTCTATTTAATCATGAAATATTTTTTTTTGTTGTTGTTGTTGTTGTTCAGGATTTTTAGAGCAGGTATAAAAATCAGGAATCCATAATACAGCGGCTCCATTCTAAAGTTAGCATTAGTAAACCACACTCATGGCATTGTAATACATCCGCTACAATGCGTTCGCTAGCTAGCTTCTCTTCCTCCTCGAATACATCTTCCTCAGATGCCATTGCTTGCAGAAATTGGTCTGCTTAGTTAAACTTGTGAGGAATAAAGATCAAATGAATTAATTCTGTGATGAGCACAATTAATGCAGCAGTACATGTATTAGGAATGCAACTAGGTCAAAGGATTCATGTTCAGTGGACTGAAGGGTTAAGTCAGACTGCTGAGCATGAACTCTGTTACAGAACAGTTACTGTGGACAGTAAAACGATTTTTTGTGTAAAGTCAAAGTGAGAAAGATTTGAGGATTATCATCATCACCTGCCTCATTTTTCACCTGGTATGTTTACAAACTTAACAAAAACAGCTGGGCCTACTGGTTACACCAGTACATTTGGTGAGAACATAAAAATAAACACTAAGTACCTCAGAAACTACTTAAATACAGTTATGTACTCATTTATTTAACATGGGCTAGTTTCTTAGCTTGCTATCAGATAACTTGATACCTAACTGATGACTGTTTACATCTGCTTTTAAACCTTGACATGAAGTCCATTTATACTGGAAACGAGGTTATATATCTGCCCTCTAAGAAGAGTAGTGTGATAGCATTCATCAACCGGTGCAGCTCAGTTCAACAGCAGTGTATACACTAAAATTAGAACATGATTTGTCTCATCTCTCAGGTGAACTGGTCATTTAAAACCACTTTAGGAAGAGTTAAAAGCAGCAATATCAACAGTTAAGTGAGTGTGTGTTTGCTTTTTAGGTCACATTTGTGAATCACAAGCAGGTTCAAAGAGACACTCAGATGAACCAGCAGGCACCTGCAATCACACCCATCCTACTAAGATAAAATCACACACACACATGTTGAAAACAAAGTGTGAGAGGGAGACACAGAAAGGACTAACCTGGACATGAACCAGCACAAACATGCAGGTTTAGTGAGTATGAGTGTGTCAAAAAGTGAAAAAAAAGGACCTGGGAAAAGCGGCCAGACAGGTGGACGGATGCATCGCTGTCAGTGCTCAAACAAACACAATCTTACTGATAGTGAAGGCCCAGCGACTGCTGCCTAGAGGTATCATGAGAACTTGGAAGTATGGACGGGGATTCAGAATGAGACAGGAGACAGCTCGAGATGCAACTTACATTCCCCTGATCTGGTCTGTCTTTCAGTGTTATTTTAAACGTTTTGGACAGCAGCAACGCCCACCGATGTCCAGTCCTAGAATATTATAAGAGATTAAAGAAGTAATATGTATTTTTCATTCGTGGTGTAGTACAGTGTTCTAGTTATGTACTTTTGGTCCCCAATTGGGATGCACTTAGCTAGTTATAACTGAACAATGATGATCACCGACTATATTATATTCTACTATTATATGAGCGTAAACTTTATCAGTGAAAAAGGAATAGGACTGGGGGTTCTGGATTCAGAAGACTGGCTGTATGAATGCTTGTGTTACCTATACAGGTGGCATGTGTTCCTAGTGACTTCACACTAATTCAAGGTAAAACTGATGCAGAACAACGGAGCTATCGTCATTTAACTAATTTTACAATGCCAGCTTGTTGTTTTTAAGCACACACTGATATGGCACCGATCAGCTTCTGATTGATCTGTGATCATAGATCAGGGTGGTGATTTTTTATTTTTTTTATCAAGATTTTTCTACACCGTCTCAAGTAAAACTCATGGCAGATTAGAAAGACACTACTAAAAGAATACACCCTTTATGAGTGAAAGAGGAACCCAAGTAGCCAAAAGTTACTCAGTTTAGCAGGTGATGGATGAACCAGATCATATATTTCCCATGAACGCCATGATGTATGATACATCATCGGTTGCTGCGTACTTGGGGAGTAACGGTACGTCAAAATCAGTTCTATGCGAAACATTAAACTGCTTAACTTTGGTGTAAACAGGAATGTTTAAAGACATTTAAAATGAAACCAAAAACAAAAAGTTTGTATTCAAAGTAAAAACCCTTCAACCATTTTATGTTTTATTTACTTATAAATATTTATCGTTAAAGACAAAAGTTGTTTGACAACATAAATATAAGTAAGTCCTTTTTACTGCTCTTTAAAATAGAAAAAATTTAGCACAGTTTATCCAGAACGAGTTTTCAGAGAGAGCGCACTTCCATCCACATGTGGAGGGAGAATGGACCTCGAACGCAGCACTGCACCAAACCGGCAGACTGCTTTTCTCCTCCACTTGTTTTGTCCATTTACACACAGCACCGGGATGCCAAAGAGCTCCCAAACAAGACATTTTAACAATGGAAGAGGGTCTTTAAGCTCTACTTTCACATAAAACTGTCGATAGCCATAACGTCCACTAGCACAGTGCAAAGCCGTTACTCTTCTGTCTGGGAAATTGGTACGTCAAAAAATCTGCATACATGTATATTTACACACCTAATGCTTATTTTAGTGTGCATAGGGACATTTGCATGCTTCTGTCTGCCTTGAAGTGTAGCTGAATGAGAAGGGAAATTTCAACCAAGTGACATATAGAACAAAAAAAAACAAGAATATGGTGGTGGTTGGATGGTGTAAAGAACAAGGCTGGTTACAAGAAAAGGATGGGGGCAGAGGAGAATCTTCACGACAAAGGGGAAGTGAGACAAAGAAAAAGAGAATGTTCAATACAACATGTCATTTATTGGCTGGTGTTCATCCAAGTAAAAAATGCAATATCCTGGAAGAGCTGTCGCATCTGCATAAAAAAAGAGAACAAACCATTTCATGGTTGGGACAAATATTTCTAAGATGGAAGCTGTGAAAGACCAAAGTCGCCTAGACAGCATGAAGACAAAGACGGCCAAGAAAGAAAGTTGAGAGAAAGTTAGAATAAACCCGTATGATTGAATTCATTCAGTTGCACTTATACTCTCCCTTATCCCCTGACCCTAGAAGAATTTGGCTACTGGAAATCTTAACTGACATTAGGAATATATAACATATACCAGCAATAGTGAATTTAGATATATAAGATATTCACAAACTTTGCAGTAGCATAGTGGCCAAAATGCATGACAAATTACTTATACTATGCTCTACAAAATACTGTATAAATGAAACATCCGGTCTACAACTCATGTAAACACCATAATGAGATATTGCCTTATTTAGATCGGAATCAATAGTATGAATATCGCTTTCCATTTGCACATCGCTAACGTGTGAGTCACTATGTGATGAGCTGCAAGACACATTATGCTCTTAGATCTGAGTAACACCTAATATACCCACCAGTTTCCTCTGGAAAAATCAATTTGAAACCACTTTTAAAAAAGAAAAGAGAGAGAGAGAGAGAGAGAGAGAGAGAGAGAGAGACAGAGAGAGCGAGGGAGAGAGAGACGAAATAAGGCTGGATCGAAACAACTACTTTTAAAAAAAAAAAGAGGTTTTTGATTTTTTTTCCATGTATCACTTTGTTTCTTTGTCCTGTTAAAGACTCAGTAAGTAACATTTTTATGTAAAAATAATTTAAAATGTCCTCGTTTGTTGTTGTTGTGAGGGATAAAAGGAAGCTTCCCTACAAACAATCTGTCTCTCTACATCAACAATGTCAAAAGTTACGTGACAGAATAACTTCAGTGCACTGTGTAGCTCTTTCCTACTTCCTGGTTCCTTAACCAATTATATGCGTCTCCCCAAGGTTGCCAAACAACAGCGACAGCATTTGATATTATATGTCGGCAAACGAGCAGCAGCCTGCAGGTATGGGAGATAGTAAAAGAAGCAGACCAGAAATAGTTTCAGAAAAACCTCAAAAGCTTTGGCATCCTGCTAAAAATTCATGTTTGCTGGAGCTATGTTCTCCGTCCTCCATAGACTGTATATAAAAGAGCCGTCGTCTCACAAACTGGCAACCTGCACGGAACTCTCTGAGGGGGGAGGGGAAGAAGGAACGCTCTCCGATTTTTTCTCTTTCGACTGCAGTTATGATTTCAAACACTAGGTGTCACTGTTACTTATTTTATCTTTAAACGCCATACCACAAATCATTTGTGTGTATGATAACATACATAATGAACATTTTGGGATAAAATAATATTAAAATTGGGGTGTAATAAGGTTTTACTTATCCCATTTGCTTGCTAAATGATAAAGATATTTTGTTCTGGTGTATAAAATCTGCTGTGGTACTTATAATAAATCATTGTTAAATTTGTCTTGTTTTCAGAGCTCCCGGGAGCCTTATAACTTTAAAAATTAGCAGGTCAGACTGAATTTGTGCTGGAAGAGGGGAGTAGTAACGTTACGAAAATATGTCACACGCACACGCACACACACACACACACACACACACATACACACACAAAATCCTACAGGTTTCAATACAGTAAATGTACTGCTTTCAATCAACTGATAATTGGGCCCTGACTGCATTTTTGTTTTCTGTTTTACATACTGTAGGAGGAAACTGGATGGTTATGATGGTATTTGATAGGATCAGATGAATACATTTGTTAGCAAAACAAATGTGAAACAACAACTGACAAAGAAATGAGGAGTTTCTTATTATCCCCTTCTTGCCCTTCTTTCAAGTCTGTCTTTGGCTGCAGGCGAGCTAAAAACAATCCCTGGATGATGACAATAAAGGGAGTGATTCAGCCGGCATGGTTTTGACACCTGGTGTCTCACTGCCTCACAGGCACTAAGATTTATAGACTGGCAAGGACGGGGCAGAAAAGGGATAGAGAAAGACTCGCCAAGGGATACCAGAAAAATAAGGTAAGTAAGAGAAGAGACTTAAGAGGGAATGAGAGGTTCAAGAAAAGGGATAAAGTTGAGAGAAAAAAAATCAATAAGAAGCAGAGAAAGATTATGACTGAAGGTAAGCATGCGCCTATTTTTAATCAATAAATCCTTATGCCTCTGCTCTTTTACACCAAAGACTGCCATCATAACTAAACTGCAAAAATACTGGGGCTGCATCATTTGAGTAAAAATAATTACTGTCAGAAACTGCACTGACGGAGCAGATAGCGGAGGTGTCATTGTGTACTTAGTCCCACGATTAGCTGTGGCACTAAAATGACAACATCTTCAGTATTTTCAACCTCACATATCCTTAGATCAAGATCAACAAAAGTTTAATATACAATTTTAACACAAGCTGGTGAGGCTCATCCTAACAATTGTACAGTATGGATATGTTTTTTTAATGAAACCAGGATACAATCAGAGAGGTCTCTCTGTTATCAGTGAGAGTTTACATGGCTAGAGGCAGGGTCAGAGCTGGACTCTGTTTTAGGCAGGAGGAGGTCAAAAATAAATGTTGAAGCCTGTATTTATATGGGTTAAACAGTTCTTGTTAAGCAGCCTCAGAATAAACAAAATACTGAAATTTGAGTCAAAGTGCATAAAAAACAAAAAAAATCATTTCAGCCAAACGTATTGATGTCTTAGTTCTGAGTGGCAGACTGACCCTCTGTTAAAGGGATGCCACTTTGAGAAGACCTTGAGAAATGTTTAGTGTCATCTGTTTCAATTTCCTATTAAGTTTCTGTTATTTATTGTCTGCTTGTTGAATTTACTGCCCCTGGCACTCTCACAGTCATCTTCTTTTCTTGCCATCTGTTGTTTTCTCTCGCTCTCTGATTGCATTTGCTTGCTTTTGTAAATCCAAATAGAATAATCCCTGACACGTTAATTTCTAGTTTAAAAGCAAATAGCAATCATTTTCTTTGTTCTTGTGTTTATATTTATACTTTTTCTCTTTGGAATCTTTCAGTACATTTAAAAACAATGGTAAAGACACCTCAGTCAGATCAGATGTTTGTGGAAAAAAACTCCATTATAAAAACTCCACTCTCCTTGATTTTCTTTGGTCTTTAAATTGTTTTATTGTCATGTCTATGCTGGCAGCATCATCCTGCAGCAGTAGCAGTATTTTTTTAAAGTCGTCTAAAGGCTTAGAATTTAAGGAGTTGAAGATCCATTAGAAATACAAGCTTCAGTTTAACAGAGATTAACCTTCGAAAGAAAATAAAATTAATATCCATTTTGTGTTTGTAATTGCATCACTTGGGCCAGAGAGGCACAAGTGATGCGGTGACAAGAATCAGTTTCTGTAGTCTTCAGAGATTTCAAAACAAAGGACATCAGTCTTTGTAGCAGACTGCGTAAGATCTAAAGTGAAAGGTAAGATCTCCATAAGCCTTTACAGACACTCTGAGTATTTGGTCTGTCTGGGGTACAGAAAGACAGGGATTTGACTTGTGGGAATATCATCCAGCAATGCTTTGCTCTGCAAACTCAGTCACATCAGAAAGGGGAACATTATGTAAGACTTCAAGCTGTTCATTAGAAGTTTAAGACATGACAAAGTACAGATAGATAGCAAAAACCCTTAATCCAACATTACATGAAACAATTACATTGCCACATGCTAAGTTTTTGAACCCTTTTAAAACACAATCCACCCAGAGATAGCTGCCAGAAAGCAAAAGCCCTTTTTCAAACAGCTCATTGTGTTAAAGCAGCCCAGAGCATGACAGGGAAAATCCTCCCTAAAGCACAGCCATTGTAATTCCTGGCTGTTAAAGCTGCAAAATGACTGAAAGTAATGGAAGTCCAAAAACAATTATGTGTAATGTCACTAAAAACTGTGTTTAATACAAGGATATAGTTCATGCTGTGAAATTAATCAACTTGGCATGTCTTCAATGGCTCCATATCCATTTCCAGATTGATTTCAAGATTGTATTACTTAACTCATCTTATGTAACAGATCTTCCCACATTAGAGCACTTCTGTCAGCAAGCCTGTTGATTTTAGATATTCCAATTTAATAAGGCTTAAATTGATCCACTGCAGTCCACATTAGGGCCCCTGATCCTTCCATGACCGTAATTAGATCCCTGTGATTAGATTAGACACTCTTCATTGAGGTAATTTTCAAAGAATTTATAGTCCATCATTCTACAGTAAGAAAGATTATTCGCAAGTGGAAACCATTAACATACAGTTGCAAATCTTCAAAGGAATGGACATCCTAGCAGGTTCACCCTTAAGTCAAACAGTGCAATGTTCAACTTGCAAAGAAAAAAAACAAAAAAAAAACAAGAAAAGTTATAAAACTTATTTTTCAGATTCATTAATGCAGGTCTCAGTTAGCATGTTAAATGTTAAAGCTCATGACAAAACAATTACAAAAAGACTGAACAAGAATAACATTTTTTAAAAGAATAGTCTGACCAAGAGCCAGAGTGTAGACGTTTGGTCACAATGCACAGCACCACATTTGGAGAAAACCAAACAGCAAATCGACAAAAGAACTCATAATAATTGTCAAATATGGTGGTGGCGGGCTGATGATTTGGGCTAGTTTATGGAGTCACAGCACCTTGACCCCTTTCAGACTCATGGACTCATTATGGTTCCTACTCTGGTGTATGGCAATGGTGGGCGTGCCTGTTTCCCTGGCAACAGGATCTTCACCTGCACCTAATTCTGCAATCAAGCAGCGAGTATTTAAGACCAGCTCAGCCTTCCAGTCATTGCCTTATTGTTGATTTACCCTGTGGTAACAGCACTTGGCCATCTCAGCATTTCTGACTGCTTTGTCCTTTTGCCTGCCTAAATACTCTCTTGTTTTTGCTCTGCTCAGAGACCTGGACCTGCCTGCCCATCTGCCTGCCGGTCACTTCCTCCTCTTTCTGCTACTCATTTATCACTGGATAACCCAAACAAACCATTTACTTAATTCCAGCCCAGTGTCTGCAGGTTGATCCTGTTTCCAACTTCAACTCACAACACAGTCATTAAGTCTACTGTAAACTCCTCTGTATACCAGATGTTGGGCCATCTGTCTGACAGCTAAAGCTTGAGTAAAACCGGTTCTTTCAACGGAACAGTGATCCCAGTCACACCAGCAGATCTCCAACAGCATGGTAAAAAAGGTGTTGCAATGACCCAGCCACCGTCCAGATCTCAACCTGAACTGAATGATTGTATGAACTGAATGATGAACGGAAACACTGTAAAGCAGAGATGGTTAAAATCAATCCAAAAAGATGCAAGGGACCAGTTCCACCCATCCATCCACCATTCAGTATCTTAGGCAAGTCTACTTTAACATGGAGGGGCTGTTGAGCAAACCTACTCCTATACCAACTGGTGGATGCCAACTTACATCTGAGACCAGTTTGCTTCCAAAATTTGAGGGTGGTCAACTAAATCATAACTATTAAAACAATGTTTATAGGAAATGGTGGACTGGAGAATAGAAACATCAATCTGTTACCTGCAAAGTTTAATAAATAAATGAAGTTGATGCATTGATCTGGCAGTGTTTGACTTCAACAAGCTGCAGCCTCATTGTCTCTTTCTTTTTGACATGATGACTGTTCCAGTTTCCATGATGGCATTTCTAAATGGAAATGGAGCTTCCGCTTCTTTCCTTTCTGAATGCAGCCAAAGTTTAGTTTCAGCGACAGGCTCCAGCCGATTGATCCAACTGGTTGCAACTAGCCAGCAATATGGACAGTGATATGAGGATGGTTCAGTCAATCAACTGCAGAATGCAATTTGAGAGTTCATGCCTTTTGAAATGAACAAAGGAACAATGAAGGCTTCCCAGATTGTTTTGTATAAAAAACTCTTTGGAACTTTAAGTTATAATGTTAATAAAAATGGTCAAATTACATAAAAAATAAAAGGTAGTTAAAATCATTAACTTGGAGGAGATGAGTAAGTTTGATCAGTTATCGCAAGAGCTTCTGGTATGTCTGCTTCTCCAAAACATCTATTAACTTAACTTAAAATGTGGATAATCAATAACCTGCCAGTGCCTGCCACCAGACATCACCTCATCTTTCAGCTGTGCATGAATAAGTTCCAGTGTAGGTACTCCAAAACCACTCCATCAGCACTTACTTCCCTCTTGAGCATTTGTCACGTCTTTTTTTTTCCTTAAATGGCACTAAAAACAAAATAGACCATTTTTGTCGCTTCCACATCAGACAAGCACACTCAACTGTGACAAGGAAATCAATAGAAAAGCTAATTACACTGTACTGTGTACAGAGATGGAACTGGCCTCGACCGATAAATCCATGTATTAGAATGCGAATGGAGTGACATCATCAAAGGTTAATTATCTGTGATTAATGGCTTTACCCAGGCTGGCTGGCCTAGTGGAGTTTTAATATCACAGTTTAGTATTGGTGCTACCCTACATTCAGTCTGACAGCCCTTTGAGTGGGATGCGAAGCCCTCTAACCTTGAAGTGCTTTTCTTCACATATTATAGTAAAACACTTTAATGAGCATGTGACCTCGCTGGCAGAAACAAAACAGCAAAGAAGAGGACAAGGGGAATTGTGAAGTTGATAAACTGACAATGTAAACTGTATTTTAGCTGGTAAACTGTGCTTGGCAGCATATATAGCAGCTGAAGTGTATACGTGTGTGTCAAACTGTCAAACAGAAGTGGAACAGACAAATCCCCTCAGCACATCAACTGCAAAGGAAGACTACCCAAAGACTACGCAAGCATGAAAGGGGGACGAGGTTTGAGAGACGGAAAGAGTGTAGTGTGTGAGGCAATTGTATCAGACTCAGTCACACTGGAGGACCAATTCCTTAAGAGTTCAGAGAAGACAGGAAGGACAAAAGAAGTACAGAGCAAACGAAGGGGAAAAATGAGATGCTGGATGGGAAGCAGGGAAGGAAAAGCGGGCACACGAGAGAGGTTGAAAGGCAGTAAAAATGAAGGGAAGAGAGGGAATAATTAAAGAAAGATAAGAATGGAATGGGGTTTGAGGGGGGGGTGAGCAAGCAGGAAGGATGTGGACACAGTTAAACCACAATAAGAAAAATGGAGGGATGGGAGAAAAAAAGCAAAGGAAGGATTAGAAAAAAAGATTAAAAAGCAAGCATAAAGGGAAGGTCCTGGGGCAGGTGCATGGAAGAAAAGGAAGATGGAAAACAAAGCAGGGGAGGCTAAAAGGAGCAGGTCAAACACTACACACTGGAGCAATGAGGAAAAGATGTACAAAAAAAAAGAAAACACACAAAAAAAACAACACAAGATAAGCTGGAGTAGAGCGACTGGAGGACGAGTGAGACTAACAAGCATGCAGCTGGAAGACAGACCAGAGATGTAACAGAGGGATAACATAAACAAAGAAATGAGGATGAGGAGCAGGTTAGAGACAAAATAAACTCCAACAGTGTAGTCAAAACACAAATAAGGAGTTCCAAGTAGAAGGGAAAATGTAGAAAAGTAATGGAGGAAAGGGGGATAGAGGAACGAGCAAAACTAGGAAGGAAGGAAAGAAAATTATCTGTCAAAATAAATTAAGATGACTTGGAGATGAAGGAAGGAAGTTTAAAAGAGGATGATAGAAAAAGGAAGTATGCAATGTGGAAAAAAAGACATCTGAAAAACAAGAGTTTTCCTGGAAACACTCTTGGGCAGAGCGTCCTCCAGAGCTTAATGTGAGATTTTTGTCATTTAAAAACAGAAAAAAAACTGCTTAAAATAGTCCTCCAGTCAAAACAACCAAATAAGTAATTTGTTCAGTTCTTTAAGGGAGTCCTCTAGACTAATGCCTCTACTTGTAGCTGGGGAAATATTAATCAAAAGAGCTATGAGAGAAGAGGCAAAATTATATGACAAATCATCAGAAAAGGCAAAACTCTAAGAGAAAGAAGTTAATCTGCATTGAGTGGGGTGAGGTGCACCACAAAAAACAAAGAAACATGAAGCCAGGTAAACTAGAATGGCCTCAGGTCATTCCTCTGCTTGTTCTTAAGACCTGGGGATGTTAGTTCACAGATTCTTTCCATACAGTCTAACAGAGCTTGACAGGATCTGCTGTAAAAAGTGGCATAATTCAGATGTTCAAAGTCTGTAGAGACTTCCCATAAAAGACTACATGCTTTAACTTTGGCCAAAAAAGCTTGAAAGCAATATATACTTAAGGGTCTGAATACTGAAGAAATGGGACTACAGTAGGAGATGGCAGTGAATGAAGTAGAGAATAACTGAGGAAAATGGCAAAGAGAAAATAATCCGTTTTACATCATGATCATCAAATGATACCAAAGACAACTGCTCAGACTCTTCATGTGAAGCACACTTAAAGAGACTATAACATTTAAGGGCGTTCTATTACTGAACTGATTGAGTTGGAACCCATGTACATATAGGTAGAAGTAGGGCTGGGCAATATGAACTAAATTTTATACCTCAATAGTTTTTATCTGAATCATGATATACAATATATATCTCAATAAAACTTTTACCAAAAGGACAGTTCTAATTTACAGCCTTGAGTGCTAATTGCACTTTTATTAAGGAGCAGCAGCACATCTGTACTGACAAAACAATACTTGGCAAAGAAATATTATATCGAGATATATCATATATCATGATTCAGGTCAAAAATATCAATATGACATTTGACTCGTATTGCCCTATTTGTTTTCTTAATTTACCAATGTTTTATTTCCTTATTTAATTATAATATTTAACTGGGGTTACAGTCTGTGTGCTCGCATTATTCTATCCCAATCTAAAACTTGACAGATGACATCAGGGAAATGTCAGTAATCTTTACTTTTCTACGCCATGGTATGTGCACACATGCAAAACACACATCCTGGTTATGAAAGTGTTTAAACAAGCTAGATTTTCAAAACATTAGTTATTCCTGTTCCACACCCACATGCACAGGTGCAAAGCAAACCCTTCTTTTTAATAACAAAATAAAATAAAAAAAAAAAAACAAAGTAAATCCTTGTACCATAATGGGAACTCCTTGAACACCCAAAGGACAAATAGGGAATACAGCATGTATGCATAGGTCTGTGCAAATATGTATTTGAATCTACATATGCTGCCATTACTCAGTCTGTCCAGCAGCTGACAGCAAGCCAAATATTCATGTGTTTGTCTCCATATGCACAGAAATCTCCTGTTATGGCCAGTTGAATGACAACATTTTAACTTTCTCTCATACATGCATTTAAAGCATTCAAGGCTTTACAGCAGGAGCACAGAACACACACTGTTCCTTTTAAATTTGCACTCAAAGGGGTGACAGATAGTTGTATGAGTGCAAATTAATGAAAGTCTGAGGGGAACAGTGATGCAGAGTGCTTATTTGGAGGAGCTGCTGTCATGACCACCAGATGAACATGAACCACCTGGGTTTTATATAGCTGCATGACAATGGCACTGCTGAGCTGTCACATACCTTTCTGCATCAGGCAATCTCTTCTCAAGCATTCAGTCTTTCATCTCGAGACACTCTTAAAATTGAACTACAAGAATGGTGGGATCAATTTATTTGAAAAACAATAGGTGTACTATTGAAAAAAAAACCTCAGTTGAAAACATAATTGAGATTAAACCCTTTTCCCCTAAGAAAAGTAAGACTAAGATGGCCTCAGGAAAATAAATTAATTCAGCGCCCACACTGTAGGTTGTGTTCTACTCTCTAGCATTACTGAGAAGTATTCCCAACCCAATGCTTCCTGCTAAAAGAATGCTAGCTGGGAGAACTTTCCCTAAATGTCTTTATTTGTAATAAAGACATTTGTTTTGTAATAATCAAAACAATGTTAGCTCAGCTTGCTGACAGGCTAATTTTAATCTTAGCAACTGCTGTTTTTATAAAGATATTAAAAAATCTTCACACTATTAATTCATATATATATACATATATATATATATATATATGTATATATATATACACATATATATTAGTGGGACTGTGTTAATTAATGAAAAATAAAATTTAATTGTACTTTAAATTTTGATCAATGTGTAAAGTTTGTCAGTGCAAAAGTTCCTGGTTCACCGAATACGCTCGTACACACCTCAGAGCTCGGCTAGCCACTTAGACACTTTGGGGCTATATTTAGCCAGTTTTCAGCCCTTCTAGCAACTCTAGATTTAGTGACAAATCTAGCGGCCTTTTCTGGTGTCATTGTAGAATTTTGGAAACTGAGGTAAAAGCACGCATAGTTTGCTCTTCTCAATGAGCAGTGCTGCTGACTCAGGCCCCTCCCCCATCCAAAAAACACACAAGAGGCTCGGTCCTTACCATAGACTAAAAGATGGACAGAGCCTCCGTGACGTCACCCGTAGGTTTCTGAAGACATGAACTGAAGCTCATTGGGTGGTTCCCACTGTCGCCACCTTGGCAGCGTCACGGGTGTCATCATTCTAGGAAAATTCCAAGATGGGCAAAGAGGTGGAGCTGAGAGGGGGACTGTGAAGCTGGGGGTGGATGATTGACACCCATCAAAGTCCAAGCTGCCTGTGGCTAAGAGCTAACAAAGCTAAAGGTAGCTAACCAGCTAATGGAGGTGGGCGGGCTAAAGCTAAGGTGCGCAGTTAGCCGACTAAAAACCGGGGTTGTGCTGCACTCTCCCTTCTTGCCGCGGATATTGGATGCATGTCAATCAAAAGGACACACCCCTAATTATGCCAAATTTCAAGATTAAATAACATCCAAATGGATGATTTAGAAAAAAATTCACCTCCCTCACAGTTGTCGTGAAGGTAAACTTGACCTATTAATCCTAAAATGGATTTTTGTACCAGGCTTTAAACATGTTTATTTCTACTGTGAAGTTGGTCTTTTTAACATGGGAGTCTATGGGGATTGACTCTCTTTTGGAGCCCCTAGTGGATGAGGGGGGAACTGCAATTCTGCGTAGGCTTTACATCTTACAGGTGGCGGTTGCCGCTTGGTCCTTAAGCAGCAGTCCCAGCAGCAGGAGATGTTTACTTATGCTCCTTGACCTGACTGAAAGTGAAACGTGTACAGTTGCCACTGGCTGATCCAGCTCTGACTAAAAGTCAGATACTGATGATACTGATAAAGTTAAAAGTACGGTAACATGCTGTACACTCTTAATCAGAGAACATTTGTACTTAAAATGACACTTTAGATCTGTTCAGTTTTGGCCAGGGATATTTTCTATTTCTTTTTCTACTGTTTTACTGCATTTTTTAAGACATTACTAGAACCTGAGTTCTAATAAAATCTATTAAAAAAATGTATATAATAGATGTATATAATAACGCTCAGTCAGTATTTAAGTATTTTAACTGATGAACATTTAACTTTTAGATTACAAATCAAAAACCTTGTTAGGAAACTTAAGCTTAATCTGGCTTTTATTATAGTAATAAATCCTGTTTCTCCCATCTTGCCAGTAAAAAGCTGATCAAAGCTACTTTCCTTCGCTTGATAGGCTGGAGACACGCTGTATATGCATGCCTCTGTGCAGTCCTTGCGCTCTCTGGACAGTGTGAACCACAGGTGTGAAGGTGTGTGGACTGCTGATGTCTTGGCCAGAGTTCCCTTGAAAAAGACCTTTTGTAATCTCAGTGGGACTTCCCTGATAAAATAAAGGTTAAATAATTAAATAACTAATTTAAAATGTTGCTTTTTTGTACAAGCATTACGCGATTACCTTTTTTTTATCAAGTCTTATTCCTAAATTTATATGTCTTTTATATTTTACTGAATGAAAGACCAAGTTCTATTAAGGATCCTTAAAGAACAGTCCTCTAGCAGAAAAGGTGTTGTGGCATCCTAGCATCAGTTCTTAAGGTCCTTCCTTGACTTTAGAAAAAACTCATTTTTTTTAAATTTGGTTTAAATCAAAGTCCAATTTCAATTCAACTTTATTCATATCGTACCCTTTCACAACAACACAAAGCAGACAATACAATTCTATTCTTAAAGTCCAAATGTAATCTAATTTAAACAAATCCATTGCATGATCCGCATTAGTTCAATTTAGAATTGCGTCCATATCCGCAGTTCATTAATAAAAAAAAAAAAAAAACAACGATGGTATCCTGTCTCCTCTTTCTGCTGCGTAAAAGTGTGCATGAGTAACATGAGTCTGAGCAGTCTAGTTTACAGGAAAAACCTACTGAAACAAAGCCATGTGTCCTTAAACTGTTCAGGGAAATCTTTAGAAAAATACAAATAAGTATGTAACAATAACCTAGACTTAGGGTTTCAGGCCCCACAAAAGTGGAAAGAGACTTAATTAGCAAGGATATGTTTTGCTCAGTTTGCAAAGAAATTACATTTAAAAGCTTCTGAAAATGGGCAGCAGCAGTGCTTTGTTTTAACCATTCCATGATTCCTTTGTTTTTTATGTCTTTACATTTGATCACAGAAACAGTCAGAGCCTATATTTAATTCTCTGACTTTGAAAGCTGTTTTTATAAGATCTTGTGAAAAGATGAGACACAGCATGTTAATTATTCTGTCATTTATGAACCTTTTAACCTTTACATACTTGCAAACAGGAGCTGAAGCTCTAATTTAGAAAAAAAAATTATTTGATATCATGTACTTTGACTAATTTTACGACCTGGAAGCAGGCAGATTCATTCTTCTCCATCCACTGTATATCTCACTCCCCCTCGCCCTTTATTCCACACACTCCCTTTCCCACAGCTCTATCCTTCGAAGGCCCTCTCAACCCTCATATATTTTACAAGTGACAGTCCCAATGTGGAGAGCAGAGAGGAGATCAAACAGGAAGGAAATGGCAAAATAACTGCTGTCAGAATGGGAAGAGATAGTGCTGGCCACAGCATACAGCTAAGAAAATCTACAAGGAGCCATGTGGGATGTAAGTCACACTTTACCTCACACTTACATATGATTTGAAAGGATCCTCCAGAGAGCTGTAGCAACACAGCAGGATGGGAGAGTATCACTGCAGACTTTTAGTTAACAAACGTCCAGCCA
The DNA here is from genome assembly GCF_017639745.1 of Melanotaenia boesemani. NCBI lineage: Eukaryota > Metazoa > Chordata > Actinopteri > Atheriniformes > Melanotaeniidae > Melanotaenia > Melanotaenia boesemani. Next base: position 38,105,325 of record NC_055686.1, on the reverse strand, counting down.
CAACATTTTATGACTCTGGGCTTATTTTTTCATTGCATATGTGAGATTATTCATGTCATTATGATATTTTAATGATATTCCAAAAGCAACGTGGGGCTAAATAGGACTCAAACTGGAATATACGATAGGATTCTGAAGCTTAGTCATGTATAGAAGAAACAAAAGGTGCAACAGGCAGTTTTACAGGTAATGCTGTCGTTGCCGTAAGCAACATCAGCATAAAAGGCTGGTACATGCCAAAGAATTCTGTTAACTGTGTCACACTTTTATCCTGCTTCCTTTCAACCACAGCAGGTTTACTTTGTTTCCTCAAATGAATCCAATCATCACATTTTTAATTGAACTGCAGTCACTGCTGCTTTTTACCCGAGGATGTAGGGGTATAAAGTTGCAAAGATCAGGCAGGAACTGAAATTTAAATGAGCTTATCTTGTTAACTACGTCACTCTACATGATGGAGTCAATCTACAGTTCAATCATTTCTCAGAGTGAGAATACTAAGGCAAAGCTTTATGATCGACATACCTTAGTAGTAAACGATGGAGTCACACTTAGATGTGCCAGTAAACTTCAGGTTTTTTTTGTTGGTTCGTTATTATGTGTTACAATGACATGGCTTTGAGCAAACTCTAAAAAAAAAGAAACACATATGACAACTTCTGCATATGTCCAAAAGAAGTCATTCTTTTTTGGTTGATGTTTTCATTACTTGCTGCAACCGATGGATGGATGGATGGATGGATGGATGGATGGATAGATAGATAGATAGATAGATAGATAGATAGATAGATAGATAGATAGATAGATAGATAGATAAAAAATTACAAGATAATCTAGCTTAAATCTACCTAACAAAATACAAAGGCTTAGAAGGTCAAAAAGCACATGATGAGACTCTATATAACTTTGGAAAATTATGTCTTAATTGGACCTTTTTCTAAAAACACCACCACAGTGTGTTTTAACCAAACATTCCAACACAAGCTAATTTAAAACCATCATGTGAGGACATTTGAAGGTCACAGTTTATGTTGCTAAGTAGCTTAGTGAGCAGAGTATGAACAGGCATGAAGCTATAGATGACACGTTCATTCCATCATGTTAAATAAGACTGGAGTGTTAGATGCATTTTCTTCAGTTTTAGTGGAAAAAAAGACAGCTTTGTAAGATTATGGCATTTTCATGGTCATGATGAGACATCAGATGTTTAGGTGCAAATTCTGGAAGCAAGACATCACATGTCTGTAAAAAGGCTGAAGCTAGGATGAAGATGGCATCTACAACAAGATAAAAGATCCTCAAAATGTCCACAAAAAAGACAAGAAAAAATAACTTTTCTCTCGCTTATTTTTAGGCAGGTTACGGCTTTGTTCATGGACATGGACATAAAAGAATAAATCTCTCTTAGAATATTCATGAAATTTACCAAACGTTTCATTTTTAACTTACTGCCTTCTAGAAATCAAACTGTCTTTTAATTAAAACAAAACTGTTTGAAGTTGTTTGTTAGAAAAGTACAGTTTTTTTTTATACCACTACATAAAAATGTTAATATCTTCTTAACTTTGTGTCATGTGTGAGGTCTCATCTGGGTCTAATGATGTCAAAATGTGAACAGTATGATAAAGAGGACTGTTTCAATACAAGCCGTCATTGAACCAGAACATTTCGTCGCCAATTAATGCTTCAGACACTACTTTTTGGTTGTTTCCCCCCGTTAATCACCTCATTAGAGAACGTGTAATAAGCATTTTAACATTGAACAACTGTACATAAGCATTCTAAAGTTTAAAGAAAGTCTAATTAGGTTCACACACAGTGATAATAGTGCATTTTAAGTTCATTCTGACAAAATACAAAAAGCTTAATATTCCTAACCAAGAAAGTTCTAAACAACGATGCAGTTAATTCACTCGAATACCTAAATTGAATATATGAACACTAAAAAGAAGTCTTTAATGAGTTTTCATGCATCATTTTACTATACACTAATTTAGCTGTAGTCAAGCCTTTCGAATTAAGCTTTGACTAATGAGAAGTGGGCTGTTTTAGAGAGTGGGATTGTGCTGGATTATAACTGCACTGCTGCCTTTGTGATCTTAAATGCCAGATTGAGAGGCAGTTGTATTTAATCTGCTCAAACGATAGGAAAGGTCAGAGTGGATAAATACAAGTAAATAAAAATAGATATAAAAGAAAAAGTACAATCAGTGCCTCTATGGCCACCTTTTGTTCATTATCCTTCTTTTTCTTCTCTCTACCTGCTGTGGCAACATGTTCACCGTTCTCAGCACAGTTAAACCTTTTAAGAGTCAAGGTTCATAAAGCCATTTCATTCCTCTGCAGGAAAATAATGACTTATGCAGATTGTACGTGCTGCATGTATGTGAGTCTTAAACTCCATTTTCCAGACAACCATTTATTTCGTAAAAGTTGTGGTTATCCAGAAAATGTCAGCGCAGTCCTCTGACACAAATCTGAATATGCCTAAAAAGATGTGGCTGGAGCAGGATAAGAGACTAATATACAGAAACAAATCATTTTCACATGTGGTAAAAGGAAACTTATTAAAAAATGTTTTTTATCTCTTCTTTTCACTGTTTTAATTTACAAGTGGTGCTGGAAAGACTCTGCGAGCTACGATGTTTTGTCCTCTTAGGTCACAAAACATTTAAACGGGGGGTACTTTTAGAGGGAGGAATAAAACCTTAGGAAGTCTCACAAAAGAAGAAAACCAAATGGAAAACATTTGGCTATGATGCACTTAGATCATATGTGGGATGAATACATTTATACATCTTCGGTGAACCCTTGGAAATAAACTGATGCTTATATCTAACATGGCAGAGCCTGTACTCAGGGATTTCCACAAACGTTAAATGGTTATTCACTTTATTTATTTTTTTTAAAAGATGGCTTGTGAGAATTTCTTAGGGTCTTACCTGCAGTACAGAGTGGTTATAGCATCCCAAGTTATAGCTAACCACAGCTCAGAATGGGGACTGAAAAAGAGATCATTTTCCATTATCTGTGAGTTAAATTTCCTTTCATAGCAATTCAAGTGAATGATAAATTGTCTCTATTTATTGTAACTTGTGCATGAGTTATTTGGACGGGGTTTGCATAACAGTCTGCACTGTTGCAGCCAGTGATGGACAACATGTACATTTACTTACCATCCCTGTTCTGAACAGCTTAGTTTCTCCTACAGAATTCCTGCTTACCTCTCCAAACTGAGAGTGCTCCAACAGATGTCCACAAGTTCCCAACCTATTTTCCTTGGGGACTCCCTTCATGCAAATACAAAAAAGCCATGGACCCTCTTGCCCCACCCCGTGCTGGAACCATCCTTGGTTTTATGCTTTAAAAAGTGAGATTCTCACTATGAATAATGTTTTCTGACTGAGTCCTGTCCTTCAATAAAGCCAAAGGTATATTAACAACATATAGCTGAATTTTTTTTCTTAAAATAGAGAACATACGTGGACAGAAATAACAATGACTCTAAATGTTCAAAGCCTCGGGGATCCCCTGTGCTCTTGAGGGGACTCCCCCTGGGGGTCCTGGTCCCCAGGTTGGGAACCACTGTGCCACATAACTATAAATACCTTAAAAACCAAAAGCTAATACATCTCTCTTATCAGATCCCAAGCTACAGGATGTAAAACCTTAATTATTCCACTTCCCTTCTTTACTTTCTAGTGCTATTAAATTAATTTCAGTCTTTCTAGAACCAAACATATAAAAGACCACACTAGTACTGTGATTTTCAGCCTGACAGGTGATATGTTTTCAAGATGTGGCACTAGATTCAGTTCCCACTACCTAGAAGACCAAAAACACCATAATCCTGTAATCTTCAGATATTCAAAGAAAAAATATTACTCCCCAAACAGTAAAAGCACCCAGTAAAGTTTAAGTTTTGAACTGCATAAAGAGCCAATGGCCACCTTTACATGATTCCCATTTAATTCAGAATAAAAACTAAATCCTCTTTAAAATGACCTTGTAAACACTTAATTCCAAATGAAAATGTCCATTACGAATTAAACTAACCGAAGTGTGAGTGGCTGGTTTATTCTGATTTTAAATCTGAATTTAATAACTCTTCAGTCATGTTCATTCTGCTTTAAATTAATTCAGGTCGTTCTGTGCATGCTCGTCCCCGTCCTGTGGCGATGGCGGTGCGGTCCTTGTAATGTGGTCTTCCATGTTGTAGACGAACATAAAAGCAGGAACTGGAGTTTGTTTACTTCCGGTAGACGTTAATACGTCACGTCTGCCCCCGTCCAATCAGAACCCTTCCCAACCCCCAGATCTAAAGCAGAATTGAGTGATACGATTAAACGTGTTTTCCATCTAAACCTAAATTTGGAAATATTATTACTATGTAACGCTATGGAGAATACTTTAATTCAGAATTATTTCATTCTAAATATTTAAATCTGAATTAATAAACATGAAACTGTAACCAGTAACTGGTTAAAGCTGGTTAAAGCAACTCTTTTTTTTTTTTTAATCATTTTAAAACAAAACATCTTTTACAGCTTCCCCCGCTTCTTACTGCAGGCACTAAAATTCATCTGCTGCTTCCCAAAACAGCAGTTTCACTTTGAATAAATCAAGATTCTCTTTAAAATATCAGAGGGGAACATGCAAAGAAATGTGGCATGGTGAGAGCATTTGAGCTCATTTCAAAGGCAGAGGGAAAATGGAAATAGAGTTCCTTAGATCCAGTCTTAGACATTTGAATGATTCATGTGTAATATTCAACATTTTAGGTGTTTTCTCTGACACTGATTGCATGGTAAGCCAACTCTTTACCACATAAAGATGTAATCAGGCTGAATAAGTGGGTCATTTTTGCATTTTGTGACGAAATGCAACATAACAGCAGCCATAACAGTTTAATTAGCAACCAAAGAGGTATGTCCATGACCAGCCCGACACTAGACATTAAACCTTCAAATCAAGATCATTTGGTCCTACAACTACCAGTTGCTGTCGTTGCACATGAAAAACTGTAACTTCAATCTTGTGGCATTCAGGCAAATGCTGCTAGACGACTGAATCAAACATCGCTGTTGTGTCTGCAAGCTTACATGGACGAATAACTGGTAGGAAACATATTGGGGGGGGATTAAGCTATTCTATTCTATTCTATTCTGTACTATTCTACAGTCATTTAGCAGACGCTTTTATCCAAAGCGACTTACATTTGAGAGTAAGAACAACACAAGCAAGAATTCAAACAAGATGGGAGTCATAATTAAGTGATAGTCAGACTGCTTTGAGTCCAGTTGGACCAGGTGCTGTCATGTAGTGCTAGAGGCTGTGCATATAATTATATATATATTTATTTTTTTTAAGTCATTTTGTTTAAATACAAGATCATGATTTCATCACACAATATCAAGCTGATTCATAATGAGGACAATGCCAGCGTGTTGCCATTCAATCGGGATTTCGTATATTTACTCACAGCACTATAAGCTGGAAAGACATCTGATGAACAGAAAAGCATGATTTTCAATAATGTTCATTCATTGCAAACATGGCAGAGAAACATTATTTTGTGTTTTTCAACCCTCATTTTATTGATAAAAGCTTAGCATTACACATTCAAATAAAAGAAAAAAAAACATTAATGATTTTCTTAACCATATTAAGCCATTTGTATATTTGATACATAAAATTTAAGACCTTTTACATCATTTTATGGTAAAAACTTTGCACAAAACCCTGTTGTACACAATCTGATACTTGTCACCTGCCCCCCGGTGGATAAAATAATACAATAATGCACTACAATGATTTCGACGTATCACTTTATACTAAACAGTATATATTAAAAAAAAAATGTTAATTATTTTTTTTAATTATTTAAGGTCCAAATACAGACTTTAGATAAAGAAAATCAAACTATTCTCCCCTTTTTTCTTGGGTTAGGCTTTAAAGGGTTAACTGAATTCCAACGTCGTTCACAGGAAAAATAACAGTAAACTTTAAAATAAATACATACGTTAAGTGCAGCCCGAGGTTCTCCAACTAAAGCTCTTCACATACTCAGCAAGAACAGACATTACACGACGTGTTGAATAGATTTTTCTATTTACAACTCTGGCCAATGAACCTAACTAGATGTGTTGCTGTCAAATTAAAAAGGAGCCAGTATTTTCCATGAAATATTAAAATTTGAAATGTTGTTTATGTTCAATTAAGAATAACATATGGGTTTATCAGACTTGTTGCATTCAGTTCTTATTAACATTTTAAGAAGCACTGAGATTTTGAGTGTTCTTTGAGTTTTTCTTTGAGTTGTGGTTATAGAACAGCACCACAACACATCAGACCTATTACAATGTCTAAAAGAAAGACCACTTATACACAGCATGTTTAACAGTTTACATTTGCTCTGCCACTAGCTCCTCTTTCTCTAAGGAGGTATTCATTTTTTGTGTTTCTATTTATTAATGAGGAAATTTATTTTTCCTAGTGAAAATAAGGATGAGTGACTACATGTTTAACTTTATGGCCATCATTTATGTTATTGCAAAACGCGTGCTACTATCCTATCATTTGTGGTTTTAAAGTTTCTCCTGATTTCAGATCATTTCAGAGGGATCAGATTGGTTTTTAAAGGCTTTCAGAGGACAATCCTGTATTCTTGTGCTACTGATGTTTTTGCATAGAGGACCAAAAACAACCACCCTCACTCTAAACTTACCTTCTTAATTTAATTATCTAGATATTTAATTTGGATTTGGGTAGTATTTTTTTTTTATCTAATTTGGACATCCACCTTCAGTCCAACTCACTGTGGCCGAGCAAGCTTCTGTTTCTAGATTTTACCAAGACTCACGAAGTTTAGACATTTTATTTTCTTCCTTCCTGTTTTTCGCTGAAATCAAACCGCCTTGTTGGATATACAGTTGCTACTACTGCACTTCAACATAAGGTCTTGCTCCGTCACTGCAGGAACACCTCTTTGCTTTTATTCTGCTCAGCCAGTGGCAGAGAACAGCGAGCAGCAGCACCCATGAATGAGCCATTTGCACAAGCTGTTTTGTTCATATATTTTATTGCTTAGATCGAGGCTGAGAACAGTGTCAAGGAAAAAGGAAGGGCACTCTAGCTTTACACTTCCCCCAAGGGATCCTTTTAAATGTAAATATGGCAGAAATGACAGTAAATGCAGCTTGGAAATTAAATTCAAATGGAAGCTGAAAGGGCCACAACAGTAGCCTGCACACAAAATCCCAGCAGACAGGACTGCACCTTTACAGAAAGATAACTGTATGCACTCAAACAAACAATGCACACGTTGGTGTGCTGCATATGGATGTTTGCAGTGATGGACACATGCGCTCGCAAAGCCCAACAATCCTAACCACCTAATTACCTTTCACTTCATTCCCTGAAGGACAGGGCTTCACCTTAAAATCTATTTTCAAGCATTTGGATCCCAGCAGTTATGGCTCTTCCTTGTGCAGCCATTCAGAACAAGTCTGCTTCTCGAGATTTATTTTTTCCTTTCTACAAGTGAAAACATGCTGATCTGATCTACTCTGTAAATCCAACAGGAGATGTTCAGGTTGGGGCGCGGGATCCCCCGAAATGTGATATGTTTGTGACCCATTTAATCAAAAAGCAAAACCTTCGTTTCTAACCTTTATCCAACCTTGACTGTAATAGAGAACAGACTGTGATTAAAATGATGCAGCAAGCGTGAGAAAAGCAAACGCCATTTGGTTGCATGTTGGGAATAACAATTTTAGAGCATCAGAGCATGTTTCTCAAAGAACTCAAACCAGAGACCGACAGGGTTTTTATGACAAGTAGCAATCTAACCTTTTCCTTAGCTTTACAACACACTGACTCAAAATGAGGCATAACTGAGAAAAGACGGAAAAGATACAAGCATGTAAGGTATACTGAAAAAGGCTTTGCTGAGATTATATATATATATATATATATATATATATATATATATATATATATATATATTCCCCAGTAAATGGTATATATATATATATATATATATATATATATATATATATACCATTTTCAGGGGAATAAAGCATGCTAAATTGAAAATGTATCTGAACTGAGAGGAATATAGAGTAAGAGATAAGCTGAATTGGACTGAGGGCAGAAGGCGAGCTAGCCTCCAGGATGCCATAATGACAAACTACATTGCTTTGTAGAAGAACCCCATTTTTCTTCATATACCATCAGGACCATTGCAAATAAGGACAATAATTTATTAAAATTTGCAAAACGTTAATAGCCCCTAAGGCAACAACAGAGTTTGTACAATTCTTTAAAAGTTTAAAAGGTAATATCTGGTCTGAACATCAACGGTCGGAACACTTTTAGACAAGCTTTCTTCGTTGTGCTCAGGAATCTTTCTCCAGACTTCTTGAAGGACTTTGGGAAGCTGATTTTTGGATGTTGGCTGCTTTTTGTTCTGTTCCCTGCCAACATGATGAAAATGGAATAATGCTGAGGTCTGGTCTCTCAGGAGGCTTTATCACTCCTTCAGGCCCATTTTCACTGATTTTCAGTCCAGTTTTTGTGCCATTTCGCATAAATCTGCCATTTTATCTGTTTCTCTTCCTGAGGAATAGCTTCTTGACAGCTGCTCTTCCATGGAGACCATTTCTGATGAGACTTCAGTGGACAGTGGAAGGATCTGAAGGTCCAGATGCATCTTATGTCCTGTCTTTCCGAGATTATCCCCTTTCTCTTAGGAGTCAAATGTTGGACATTTTTTAAGGTCTGCCACTGTTCAGTTTTTCTTAAATGTTTAAAGGCAGGGGTGTCAAATGTATGGCCTGGGGGCCAAAACCAGTCCACAGGAGGGTCCACTCAGTACAGGTAAGTACACTTAAAATAACTTTTAGGTCTTGAAAAGTTATTGAAAAGTTATTCTAATCATAATGTCAAATGCTGCTTTTTCTGTTCCAGATGCCATTTTGTAGATTTTTTTAGATTTGTAAGATCCTACACACACAATAATAAACTGAGGCAAAAGACTGGTAAAACTGCGCTCAGTTTTCTCTAATTTCAGGTTTTTCAGAATAGCCTATGTTTTCAAAAAAAAAAAAAAAAATCAGTAAATTTGTGAACATTTGGACAATATACTTGTACTTCTTTGGTCTAAAACAAAGTGGGAAATTATTATGTATGCATTATTATGCTATTTTTTTTACTGGTCCAGCCCACTTGAGATGAAAGTGCCATTTCTGCGATGCATAAACTAAAATAAGATTGGCACGTCTGTTTTAAAAGCACACTGCACACCTCACTGAGATGTGGCATTTTTGACCAATAGCTCTTTGGGAATCTCCTTTTGGTGGAAAATGACTTATGCCATTATTGGTGTATTTCCTAGGTGCAACCAAACACAAGAGAATAAAACCATGTCTCCTTGTTACAGTTTAAAAGATAGTTTTAAACTCTCTCTTTTGTCTGGTATATGTAAACACACCTGTGTCATCCCTTAAGTTAGAAGCCTTTCTATGCTTCACTGAATCATAAGTCAGTGTTAAATGTTTTTGCAAAGAAAAAATACATTCCTCTAACAATGGCACACAGAATTGGACCAAAAATTAATTAAAATTAAGCCCAAATAAAGACTTTGACCAGAAGAAGCCTGGAGAACTACTATTTAAAACCCACTTTTAAAAAATAAAAGCAGGTTTAAGTACCAATGAAGAGTGAATAAATATGTGTGTACAGCATATTATAATAAATTTTAATGTTTTTGAGTCAGGATTAGGCGTTTATTTATTTATTTATTTATTGGTGAATCACAAATTTTGCTGTTGCAGTCTCTCCAATTTGACACGTCAGAGTTTGACATCCCGTCACAGATAAAAAAAAAGGGAAAAAAATGCACTAAAGACGTAACCAGCGCCCCCATCAAATACTGCGTATGAAACGCCACTTGTGGCTCATTCTCCAGCGTGGAACGGAGGGAAGCCGCGTTTCTGCTCGCAGATTATGTGTCTGAAACGCGGAGGAGAGAAAGAGAGAAATCTAGTCCCAAAATTGTCCCAAGCGCTCTAATCCTCCCTGGGGACAAGTAGATTAGCGGACGTTTATTGAATAAGCGCGTGCACACCCACCAGTAAACTCTGTCTCGCACACGCGCGTGCACTTTTAATTTCCAGTCGGGTGCAGGTATTTGTTCCTGAATCCCACCCTGTTCACACCGGAGAGGCAGAAAACCTTCGGCGAAGCAGGGATGGAGAGGCAGCCACACCCTCTCTGAGCAGGACACGCAAACCCAGACCTGAACGCGCGCTCTGATTAACACCAAGCACAACTAAATCCTTGTTCAAAGCACCAAGCATTCAGAAAGTCGTTGTAGTGGGAAACTTCCTCCACCTAAGCTGATTTTCTCTGTGTCGCTCTAAATAACAACCAGGAATAATATTTTAATCCCCAAACCTGACTTAGGAGTGTTTATTTAAATTCCCCCTCCAGCTCATTCAACACTGCTCTCTGACACAAACTCCACGCTCCATCCACCTTTGCATTTAGGAAGTTCCCCAATTTGATACCTTCTTTCTGTAAAGATGACGCACAACTTGGAGATGCTCCTGTGCGCCTGTCAGATTCCTTCATGGAGCCCGGTGGTTTCCTCAAAGTTTAATCTATAAAGGGTTCTACATCTAGAGAACTCGAACAATGTTTTGACCTCCATTCGGTGTCAAGGAAGCACAGGCGCATCAAACGTCCTCCTTGCTGCGCGACGTGCAGTTTGACTGGAACTAAAGAGGTTTACTCACCAGAGAAGATCTCCAGTCTTTTCCTTCTGAGTCCCTTGGGGTTTTTCTTTGGCTTTTTATAGCACCATTCCTTTTTTCCTTCTTTTTATTTTTATCTTTCAGCAAAGCAACGATGAGTCCATTTCCTCTCCTCAGGTTGAGGAATCGGACCTGTGCAGTCTTAGTAAAGGCACGCAGAGCACACAGCCGGGCTCAGCCCGTGTCTTCGCGGGGTTTCTTTTCACTTCGTTCCGGACCCATGAAGCAGCAGAGGAGCTGGGCGGACCGACCGGACCTGTTCTACCCACCGTGGCGCACAGAGACGCGCTCGAAACCCATAAAAGCGCAAAACGACACTATAATCCTTGTTTAAGTGAAACGTAAAAGTGCTGTTTAGGACATTTTGTACAGATGAAGACGGCGGCAGGTCCGTTTCCTTTATGGAAGTTTAAACACTGGGAAGCGAAGCTTGGGGGGGCTGAGGGAGGAATAGCCGTAAACGAGCCGAGAGAGAGAGAAAGGGGGAGAGAGGAAAAAGGACAGGCAGACACACACGGTGAGAGAGAGAGAGAGAGAGAGCCGCAGACTCCGACGCACTTCACGGCCACGAGTTGACTGTTCGGTCTATAATGCACGTCAGCTGGATATCAAATCAAATATATTACAATGCTTGTTTCTTATTTAATATTTTAACTCACACTTTTTGTAAAAAGGAACCCTAACACAAATTAGCAGGTTTGCTACAAAAAGACTAGAAAAAACATAAATGATGCTGCAGCGTCGTCTCAGCAAAAAGGGGTCACGTGGACCATTTTTACACATATCTGAAAACAAATGGGAAAAAACTTAACTACAATCATACGAAGATCTCACACAGGAAGGTCAAATATTCTTACTATTAATGCAGCATAAATTGTACATGTAAAGAAAACGCATCAATCTAACATCACCCCCTCCCTAAAAAAAAAAAAAAAAAACAAAACAAAGGATCTCTTCCAGACAAGCAAGTATGGTGGCTGGAAGGTTCATAACTCCATAACAACCTTAGCAAGTGAGCCATGGAGCAGATAAAGTATCCACTGCTGTACCACAAAACTAATGCCTGATATACCTTGTATGGTTTTTGGACCATCTCAGAGGAAAGATCATCATCATAAGACAAATGTGGTCATTTTGTTGGTTGCAGACCTTAAACAGTGGTCTTACATGATATTGTGAGAGAGGTTTAAAGATAGCTGATGTCCTGGTTTTACTACCAAATACAGAAAGTGGAAATTTTCCGATAGTATAGATATTTCAGGACGGCCATCTTCATGTGTGTTGTACTATACACTACATCTTCTAACCAACCAGAATGTCACATTCTGAATCAACTCTGGGTCTTACACCATCTCAGCTGTCATGGAAATGGATTAATTATCCATACCTGTCATCTTTTGAGCCACTTGTCTAGATCTATGGGTTCAACATGTCTGTTCTACAACAAGATGCCCTCAAACGAAAGGTTAGAGACTCAACTCTATGTCTGCATTTGTTATCCAGTTTTAACTTGATGTGTTTTCATAAAAGGATAAAATAACTAAATCCAGAACCAAATGTACATAATTTTTCATCCACTGACCTTTTCAACAGCAGATACTGCTTTTTGACTTGACAGCGCAGGAGATAAAGCACAGGTGCAGCTAATAATATTAATGATGGATACACAAGATCAAGAGCTGGAAGCAAAGCAGCCAAACCTAATCAACTTGAATTACTGATGTAATAACTCCTGCAAGGTCATGAATAAATAAATACTGAGGACTGGCTAACATATCCAAACATCAATTCCAGCCTTCTTGGGTGTAAACATACTGTAGAGGCACAAAGAATAAGAACATAAAATTAGTTGTAAAAATGCTACTTGAAATAGAAATTTTATCTTTCTGTGTCCTTATCATCAGAATGATTTACCCTTTAGCTATCAAGCTAAAATCCTCCCAGTCCATGGCTCACAGAGGTTCTAAGGAATAACAGAGCCGGACTCAGGGCTGCAGAAAAAAAGTGGCGCAAATCAAAAGAACACGCTGACTTGTGAAAAAACCTGAAACTTTCACATCCAGACTAAAGGCGGCCAAGATAGCCTTTTATCAGAACAAGATCCGCAATGCTCCCAACACAACTGTTCATGGTGTTTAAGTCTCTTCTATCTCCACCACCTGCTCAGCCTCCCACTGTGCTGACTGCAGAAATGTTTGCTTCCTACTTCACTGAAACAGTTGCTACCATCAGTAACCAATTCACTGAGCCTGACCAACTCAGCCTTACCAAACCAGCTACTGGTGCCTCACTCTGCTCCTTCCGCTCTCTAAATGAGGACCAAGTCTCTAAACTCCTAGTCAACTCAAAACCCACGACCTGTCCTCTTGATCCTGTTCCCTCTGACATCCTGCAGAGCATTTTACCTACAATCAAACCTGCAGTAACCCATATTATCACCTCCTCTCTTAAATCCGGTGTCTTTCCCTCTGCCTTCAAGCAAGCTCGGGTTACCCCACTGCTGAAGAAACCCACACTCAACCCAGCCCAGGTTGGAAACTACCGGCCGGTCTCACTGTTTCCATTGATGTCTAAACTACTAGAGCGTGCCGTCTTCAGTCAGGTCTCACAGTTCCTCCAAGACAACAACCTGTTAGATCCATATCAGTCTGGCTATAGGCAAGGTCACTCTACTGAAACTGCTCTCCTGTCAGTTACTGATTCCCTACGGGTTGCCAGATCTGCTGGTCAATCCTCAGTCCGTATACTGCTGGACCTGTCTGCTGCCTGAAGATCATTCAAAGTATCTTCGCAGGGGGAATGTCCAGGTCACATGGGCTGACAACAGGGGTGCCTCAGGGCTCGTTGCTTGGCCCTCTTCTCTTTTCACTATACACCTCCCCACTCGGTGCAGTCATTAGCTCTCATGGTTTCTCCTACCACTGCTATGCAGATGACACTCAGCTTTTCCTTTCTTTCACACAACACAACACAACCGTCTCAATACGAATATCAGCATGTTGCTGATATCTCCACATGGATGAAGGATCGCCACCTACTGCTAAATCTGTTCAAGACTGAGCTTATTGTCTTTCCAGCCAATCCTTCCTTACCGCCACAGATAAGCCTGCAGCTTGACTCCATCACACCTGTGCCTACATCTTCTACCAGGAATCTTGGTGTCATGGTAGAGAACCAGCTGACCTTTAAGGACCATGTTGCCTCGGTTGCTCAGTCTTGCCAATTTACACTCTACAACAGGGCTACTCAATTCGGTCCTACGAGGGCCGCAATCCAGCAGGTTTTCCATGTATCCCTGCACCAACACACCTGAGTCAAATTAGGTGGCCTTAACAGCCAATCAGGTTCTACACAATGACTCATTATGTTGACTCAGGTGTGTTGGTGCAGGGATACATGGAAAACCTGCTGGATTGCGGCCCTCGTAGGACCGAATTGAGTAGCCCTGCTCTACAACATCAGGAGGATCAGACCCTACCTGACTGAACACACGGCCCAGCTCCTGGTCCAGGCTCTGGTCATTTCACGCATTGACTACTGCAACTCCTTACTGGCTGGCCTGCCTGCATGCTCAGTTAAACCTCTGCAGATGATCTAGAACGCAGCAGCACGTCTGGTCTTCAACCAGCCCAAAAGAGCTCATGTCACTCCGCTGCTAATTGCTCTCCACTGGCTTCCAGTTGCAGCGCATCAGATTCAAAACTCTGCTTCTGGCTTACAAAACAATAACCCAAACGGCTCCGGTCTACCTTCACTCCTTAATCCAGAGCTACACTCCCTCTCCACAGTTAAGCTCTGCCAGTGAAAGACGCCTAGTGCTCCCACCACAAGGTGGCACCACATCAGTAGCTAGACTCTTCTCCTCTGTTGTTCCCCGGTGGTGGAACCATCTACCAAACTCCGTCCGATCCGCAGAGTCCTTATCCACTTTTAAGAGCAAGCTAAAGACTCAGTTATTTAAGGAGCATTTCCACGTTTAGCTTAACTCTTCTACTCAGAATGAGTTAGAAAGATTTGTCCAGCTCTTTGGCTCAATTCAGCTGCGTGCACTTATGCCCAAGATCAAATTGTGTGATGAACTTGTGATCTTGTATTCAAACAAAATGACATTAAAAAAAAAATAAAATAAAACATTATATGCACAGCCTCTAGCACTACATGACAGCACCTGGGTCTATCACTTAATTATGACGTCCCATCATGTTTGAATTCATGCTTGTGTTGTTCTTACTCTCAAATGTAAGTCACTTTGAATAAATGCGTCTTTTAAATGACTGTAGAATAGAATAGAATAGAAAAGCTACTTATGTTTAATGTAACACTTCTTCGTTGAACCCTTGTATTGTGTTTTAATCTTTTTCAAGTTTAGGTATATATACAGTACCATTTCTTTTTTATTTTATTTATTTATGTATTCAATTATTTTCTTGGAGCAATATTTCATGATATCATCAGAAACAGCTATTGTAATATAATGAAAGGCATTTTCACAATTTCGGTAAATTATAAAGGTCTAAAAATGGTGACATTGGTAGTGTCTGTTAGACTTAGATATTAATCTTACTGTCATCCCTCTGGTATATATAGAGTGAATTTAAAAAAGTTTTTCAATTGAAAATGAGTGGTATATTATCAAGTGAAAGGTCTATGTAGCCAAAAAATTATATTTAAAACAAAATGTTGGATTTTACTTTTGTTTTTTTTTTTCTTTTGAGTAATTTGGGTAAATTTAAATTACCCAACACTAAAGACAGGCAGCTTTTGAACACATTACAAATCTCTTTTCAGCCACCCTTCACATCTCATTTTGTGCAGTGAGGCATTTTAGACTATTACAACTGCAATGGACCAAATCCTACGTCTTATCACATTAGAGTATTTCTGTTGATACAAAACAAACACACATGGGCAATGCATCACAATTACGTGGTTTGAAGAGTCTTTACTCCACATTCCATTCACATTCCAACCTAATCAATGTTTACTGGACAGGTTACCAGTCCATTGCAATGCCAAAACAGAAAGACAAAAAGAATCATTCAGATTCAGGTTCAGGAACACCAATTGAAGCTGTAGCATGTAAGTTTTTTAAACATTTTTTTACCTCTGCTGTCCAGCATCTTAGCAAGCCAAATGATGGTCTGGTTGCTGTGTTGTGCCGAACAAATTTACTCTGCCAAGGGGAGGTTTATGGCTATAAGGCTCCTCTTGATAATGTGATTCATTTATTTATTTACTGTTATTTGTTTACTTTGAATTATGGAACATATGTAATCTTGCTGGACCTCACTGGAGGGGACAGAAAAAGAAGGAAGACAGAAAAAGGGAAAGCAGAAAGAAGAAAGAGGAGACAAAAGCACAACAAACAGAAGGCAACAACCTTCAGTCCAAGCAGTCACCAGACAACAAACTGCTACACTTGAACAGAAACACACCAGAAAATTTCCTACAGCTTTTACAGAAAAAACAGAGCTGACAGGAATCGAGTTCTTAAATAAAAAAAATAAAAAAAAACCTACATATGTAGCATGTAACTAAATCAAAAGGTCAATGACAGAAAAATTTAACACATTAAAAGCTGTGTTTCTGTTGGTTGTACTATTACTCTACTAAAGTAACTGGTGTTTTTAATTATCTTAGAAAGAGCCATTTATATGTGGACTGTGGGTCCACATACAATAGCTGCAGTATTTGTTCCACTATTTTTACTACGGCATCTCTGAATGGACAAAGAACACTGCCTGTGAAATGAGAACCCTCTGAGTTTTAAAACAGCTGCTAGAAGACAGTTTGGGATATACTAACTCCTTAAAAAGGCACACAGAAGAAGATGTAGACAGTACACAATTTTCGTAATTACCTATAGTGCATTAGTAGATGTTAGAATATAAGCCCCTAAATTAAGTCCCTATAGTCCGATAAAACAGAATAGTCTGAAATCACAACTTATTAAAAACATATAAAGGGTAATGTAAGGAAAATGTAAAAAGACTGATGTCATTTAGAAAAGCTATGAAGCTTATTTACTAGGCTATTATAGATGAACTATAATTAATTGCATCTTCGGAACGGGTTATGTTGTTTTTTCTGTTTAACAACAAAAAGCCCTCAGAGAGAACTTCAGAGGCAATTTTGAATTAAAATTTGCCTTCAAAAAGGTGCTGAATTTAAAGAAAAGCTCTGTACATCTCAATAGTTTATCTTCAAAGCATGTACTGATGGAATCAAATGTGTGTGGTTCAGGGGGAAATTATTTTTGGAAAACATGAAAGTCTTTGTCAGCAGAGGTTTAATTCTAATATGCCAAGATAGGAAGTATTATGAGAACAACTACATATTCACAGTGTCTGCAGCCACTAGTGCTGCCATCACACTTTACTATAATTAAAGACAAAGCATATGGTCCAGGGTTAGGCTACAGGATCCATGATATTCAAAATGACCTAAAATGTTATGGATGCTCCTCAGATATTCCTTTTAAACAACTCTTACCCAGAACGCTAGAATATTGAACGGGTTACAGAATCCGAAGGCAAGATGCAAGCCATCAGGACTGACTGCAGAGCCGCAGTGCTGTTTGATCAGGTAAGTAGCTGCAGGTGCATTGAATGGTGAATTGAGTGGCAAGTTGGGGATGAGATAGCTGGTTATTGTTTCTTGGCTTGCCCTCTGGGATTAACTTGAATGCTCTTTCTTGGCAAGTCACTTAAATTCATGGGTTGTTTCTAAGGCTTGTTACCCATAAATCTCCCTCCACTACTTCTGATTAATAAAGTGAAATTTGCATAGCTCTTGTAGCAGCTGTAATTCATCCACAGTGCATAGGGCTGTAAAAATTATTGACTGAAGAAGAGTGTATTTTAAGCTTAGATTGATCCTCAAACGGATGCTGTAAAGACAGTGTGTATGACATGTTGATCTTGTTGCAGCACTGATAAGGATTAAAGTGATGCACCACTACTTATTTTTTCTAAAATGAGGCTTTGCCTGTATTTATTTCAGTCTCAAAACAAAACAAGATATAGAACTACTGAAAACAGATGATGTAGGTAGGCCACTTGTATTTTACCATTCCTATGCTCAAGGTCAAGGGAAATTTTATTATTCCCTGAAGGGCAATTAGTTGTAAAGCCAGATGTACAAAGAACATGAAAAATGGTTCATGAATAAGACAGTGTTTTGCTGCATTCTAAATGTTCTCCACTAATACATTTTTTTCAGACTGTAATTGATCAGACTGCTCTCAGAAATGGTTCATATGATTTCCTATGAATGCACGGATATTTGGACATATTCCGATGAGATTCTGAGCCAATCAGTGTCCAAGTCAGTGAAGATGCTCTATCGTGCCGTCTGCAGGAGTTTTCTGTCTCCGAAATAGCAACAAAAATAGCTAGAAATGTGTTTAATATCGTTATCATAATTTCACTGAATTAACTGATACACTATGAAGGCTTGTTCTCCAATAACATTATTTTTGTGTGTCTGTGTGTGTTTTTTTACATCATCAGATCATTTTGAATGAAACCCTTTATGTGACTGAAAAGATTATTTTATCCACATATTATGAATTCACTGCCAATATTGGTAATAATAAGAACAGTAGGACGCTGAACAACCAATGAGGCGCTTGCATTGGATGGGATCTCGATTCATACGTTTTTACTTGACTGAACTGGCATTTTCAGTGGTTATCAGCCTGTTCAAATGGGACAGTGGACCATTATCATTTTTCCATATCGCCGATCAGTAGCACTGATATAGGAAGACTCCTGATCCCATCTGATGGGATCCAATCCGCCGACAGACATCAAATCCTCAGCATTACAGCATATTTTCAAAAAAAAAAAAAAAACTGCATAAATGTATTACATTTAAACTGTGACTGTGATCATAACAACAATGCTGCTTCTCATGGACCTTAAACAAATTAGATTATTGAAAAGGCAGACAAATGCTAAACAGTCTTTGTGTTATTTTTTGCTGCTATGGTTGCTATGTACGCTGCTATGTGCACAGCATATTCCACTTCTGTTTTTGCCCGTCTGCTGACAATGCTGCGTTCCATTTCAAATTACCGTCAGGCAGCAGCATTAGGAGTTTGTGGGCTTAGTCTTTGTTTGAGATCCCCCTGGATGAACTGGGAGAAAAGGCCAGTCGAGCTGGAATAAGTGGCCAGAAGGAAGAAGGCCGGGGAAAGGGAAAATCTGCTTCTTCTGTGACCCAAACCCAGATAAGCGGCAGAAAATGGATGGATAACACACATTATGTTATCAAAGAGCAATACTTTCATAATTTACAAAGAAATTGTAACTTTTTTCTCATGAACTTCAAGTGAATGCATATATCCACAGTATGCTGTCGCAATTTTTCCGACTACATAGACAGGATAAATGAATGTGTTGGCACACTCACTGGTCTTTCATGTTGCTGGAAATTTATAGCAAATGCTACAAAAAGATGTGCCTAACTTTTTGTGGGATATACTACGAATCAGGAAGGAGAATTCACTTAACTGATCGAGCAGTAAACAAAAGTGGACTGTTACCATGTTTGTTGATTATTCCATCTTCATTTAGTTGGTCCCAGGGAAGTATTGGATTCATCATGGTCATATTTAGGTTTTTTAATGCATTATTTTAAGGTTAAATTTAGTTTGCTTATTTTAAAGTAAACTTTATTACACAAGGAGCACAAAATGACATTCAGTTGGTTTGCAATGATCTCTCAAAGTTAGTTCTGGGACTGGAATCCTCTTGTATAAAGCCATGGCAAGTTGGATCATGGACCAATTTTGCCATCTAAGAAAGTACCTCATGCTCCCACACCAAAAACTTATTTATTTATTTATTTATTTATTTATTTGACAAGTATTTAGCATTTGTACATAGTCACAAAAGTTAGCAACTGGTGCCATGCAGTTTGTAGCCAGAGCTAATTCTCAACTCCTGTCCCTATTTGGGCCTTTCTACACTACATTAAAATACAATAATACATTACAAAACCTATATAAAAGTTTCCCATACACACAATACAAAATCAATAAATCCTTCATTCATTGACAAATGCACACACACTTGTTACTCTGTTGAAGATTGCAGATGACCACATGGGCACTGAAAATGCTTATCTGTGCCCACCACTGAATGTGACTGCAATGCAGATGTGAGTATCAGAACTTGAACACCAAACAATGCAGGAAACCTAGTATGATGAATCATGCTTACTTTTACTTAATGTAGATCAGCACTGTTTACCTGTAGAAGACATGGCAGCATGGGAAGAAAGCAGGCTCGAAGAAGCGATTTGATGCTTTGGGAAAATCTTGGTCCTACCAATTATGTAGATGCTACATTGACATTTTTTTACATCATACCATTGACCAAGTTGTCATGGCTGGCTAAAGGATAAAGGAAAGCAGCACAAAAAGGTTCAATTAAGACAGGATTAATTAAATTTTATTAAATTAATTTTTTAGTAAAAAGAAACATGGTATGTCAGTCAGTCAGTGTTTGCATGCATGCATGAATGTAGACATGGTGAATTGAATATTGCTGTCATGATTGGGCTCTGGCTGTGTGTTCTGAGTGTTCCAGGTGTTCCAGGTTGGGCTAAGTAGGTTTCCAGGGGGATTCAGGGCGGAGTCTGGAGCGACAATTGGAGTCACCTGCTGCTCATCAGGCTGCTATTTAAGGACCAGCAGGAGCTCCAATCTTCGCTGGATTATCTCTTTTGCCTGCGTGGTAATCAGGTCTTCCTCTGTAAATTATTCTTGTGTTTTCCAAGCAGCCTCACTCGGCTTTTGTGTTTCTTCAGTTTTTTTGTGTTGCTTCAAAAAGCAGTTGGAGATCTGCAGAAGGGGACGCCAAATCAGGACTTCCAGCCCCGACCAAGCCTTGCCCTGCCTGCCGCCTAACTCAACCCACACACACAGATCATTTTCAGACGTATCCCTCCGCCGGCAGTGGAGTAAGCTTCTGATTATGTCTGACATATCAAGAATTCCCATCTGGCCTCCTTTAATCCTCTGTCCGCTCTCAGGAGAAGTTATCAACACCTGGACCAACTCTCCTACAGATGATCCCAAGCATAAAATAACGTTTGTTCATTCTCACCTTTTTCCTTTGTGTCTTCTGCATTTGGGTCCACCTCCTAGCTACGGTCTCTGTCCATGACAGAAATAATCCGGCCAAGACATGGACCCAGCAGACGCTCTTCGACCAAGTCTGTCAGAACAAGGAACCCTCCTAGGAGAATATGAGAAAGTGTTACATTTCCTGGTAGAACAGCGGGGACATTGCAAACACCACTTGGACAAAGTGTTCGATCAGATACAGAGCATTAATAACCTTCTGTCTGTCACCTCTGCAGCCTCCGGATCATTCTCTGTTGCAACCACGCCAGGACAGATTCCTTCCTCTGGTCCCGTATTTCAGAATGCTGCATTTCCTATTCCTGATCCGTTTTCTGGAGGTGTGAACAAGTGTAGGGGATTTATCCTTCAGTGTACCCTAACCATCTCACACTCACCACAATCTTTTTCTTCAGACGCTAACAAGATTTCTTTCATTATTGCCCTCCTGTGGGAGAAAGCACTAGAGGGCATTAGCCTATTTTCAATCACACCCAATTGATACCACTCTTTTTTCTTCTTTCCTAGAAGACTTCCGCAGGATCTTCAAACACCCACTAAAAGGAGCAGATGCCGTTAAAAGATTACCAAATCCGAAACAAGGAAATCAATCAGCAGTGGAGTTTATCATAGACTTCCAGGTTCTGGCAGCCGAGACAGAGTGGCTTCCAGAGGTTCTTAAGGGGATTCTGCTCAGTGCCTTAAAAGACCAGCTCAAGGATCAGCTCGCCCTCATGGAGGAAGTTGTCTCTTTTGAGGATTTGGTCACAACAGTGAAACAGGTTTACAACCGTCTAGCCGAGAGGCGCTGGGAACAAGGCGTTCGGACCCCCCAAAACAGTAAGAGGGCGGCCACATGCTCTGCGACAGCTCCAAATACAGCAGAAAGCGCGTTCCCTGCCCTTCCCAGTCCAGCCGGAGAACCCAAACCTATGCAGGTAGGACAAGCCAGGCTGTCTCCAGAGGAAAGACGTTGTCGGATCCGAGACAAATTATGATAAGGAACCCATGGAACCTGCACACATCCTTCCTTCCTCTGTGATGGTGGGGGGTGGGAGGGGGTATTGTGGCAGGTGGAGGAACAGATATGTCAAGGTCTTCTTTCCGACCTGGATCCTGGAGGGGGACCGCCTAACCGCCGCCATGAGCCCTCCACAGCTCATTTTGCCCATGTTGTTTAAACATTAGTGTGACAGTCTGACTGTCTGCCATCACATGTCATTTGTGTTTTTCGCTTCATTTCTCCACCTGCCTTAATCAGCCAGTAGCATTTTCTATTGGCCTCCAGAGGCTGGCCCACGGAGTGCAGCCTTTTTCTCATTACTGGGAGTCTCACAGAGAGTAAAAGAGAGAGGAGAAGCAGGTGACGTCGAGCAGAGTTGCCACCAGGAAGCCATATCAGGTTTGCTTTGCAGTACGCCACCGCCAACGGACTCTGTAGTTGGACCTAATACTTATTCCTCCTGGATACTGGAGTGGGGGACAGGTGTCGTGAGTCCCCAGCTTCGTTTATTGTTTTTATTTCTTCTTTCTGCTCACTTTTGCATTGACGAGGAAAGATTAACTTGGGATCACTCGTCCATTTCCTTGTCTTGGTGCTACGTCTCGGGACTGTTCAGAAAAGTGGAGTTTTGGGTAGTTGAACTTTTTGATAAAATAAAACCGGAATGAAGTAGCCCTTACTAAAAGGTGGAGCGGATTTATTCTGGGACCAGACTGAAATGGTCTTTTTCTTTTCTTTTTTCTGAATTTCTGAATAGAACTGAACTGAAGTATTATTTGGAGCTTGTTTCCTTTTTCTTTTTGAATGAACTAATGAAACTTTTTAGAATGAAACAATTTGGAGCAGATTGATTGATGTAACAAAGGTGATATGTCCTTAATTTTATGTTTGAAATACCACCAAATCCTGATTGAACTAGAAAATCCTCCCTTTCCTTTTGTTCAGAATATGTTCGGTAGTTTGTTTCTGCTCCGGTGTACTGTCCCTTTAAGACGTCGCTGTGTGATGACGTCAGGGCTGCGCCGTTCTCAGCCCACGTGGCAGTGCTCTCAGTCCACGCTTTGCTGTCTGAGAGAAGGTACGGTGCATTTTTCTGCTCATAGTTAATTGAGTATTTCTGTAATTTTATCCATGCAAATTGACTGTCTAGGATTGTTAACTCTTCTGAAGCACTTGACATGCAGTTTTGTGGTGTTTGGTTGTACAAGACTGTAGCAATCCCACGTACTGTACAGCTACAGGGTCTCCTTATGTGTTCACTAGCAGGAGGCTGTCGACCATCCTGTATGAAGCAAGCTGCATGTCACAGCTCATTTTTGTTTTATTTGTACAGGTCTGTTTTGTTTGTTATAAATTAAGCATTTATTTCTGGTTGTATCTGATACACATTCATATGTAACTGCTGTCAGTTGGATGAGCGCTTATTTGTTTATTTTCTCTTTATTTTCAACTAAGAAAATGTCATTGTTGTAGTACAAAGAGCTGTCTTAGGCCTGTATTGGGCATGAGTCCGCGCTTTGCTGTCTGAGAGAAGGAGGCTGTCGACCATCCTGTATGAAGCAAACTGCATGTCACAGCTCATTTCTGTTTTATTTGTACAGCTATTAAAGAGCAACCAGCAACGTGGTCCAGCGTGGTCTTATTCATCATCACGCATATGAACACAACGCAGACTACATAAAGAGTCACGGGTGTAGACTCGGTGAGGAACTTAACTGAGAGGACCGTAGACACACCCGTTACATTGACGTGACTTTTTTTTTTTCTTTTTGCTTGTTACTTTACAATTATGTATATATGAATAGTTTCCTTATGAATTGGTGTAGGGTTTACCTTTTTCATTTGATATTTAGGGTGTTTGAATAAGCTGTTGCTTGCATCCTTTGTGAGGTATTAAGACTCAGGGAAAATATTTGTCAGGAGAAAGACCTGGCTGGTACCCCAGAAAAATAAATACATGAATTAAAGACTTAACATACCTGAGCTAAACCATCACAGTACTTCTGGTGGCCCACTGTGGAACCGGATGCCAGGGAATATGTCTCAGCCTGTCAGGTGTGTGCACAGAATAAGACCTCTAACCAACCACCATCAGGGCTTCTGCAGCCACTAGAGGTTCCAGCCCATTTTGTTCCCTTAGACAAATGACCATCATCTTCGGAGACAGCCGAAATCCTGGTGAACCACGTATTCAGACTTCATGGCATCCCATCTGAGATTGTGCCTGACAGGGGTCTACAGTTTTTTTTTCCAGGGTCTGGAAACCCTTTTGTTCAGGCACCAAGGTTTCTTTAAGCTCTGGCCTTCACCCTCAGACCAATCAGGAGCTGGAAGCTGCGCTGGGTGTGTTGCCTCGGACAATCCCACCTCTTGGTACTGTCATTTAGGGTGGATTGACTATGCCCATAACTCTCTGGTCTCTTCTGCTACCGGTTGTTCTCCATTTGAAGTCTCTCTCGGTTACCAGCCTCCGTTGCTCCCTATGGAGATGCAGGATCTGGATGTGCCCTCGGTGAAGCACCACCTGCAAAGGGTTCAGCATTTGTGGACATAGACGAGGGAGGCCCTGCTCCATACTGCTGATCGCAACCGATGCCTGGCTGACCTCTGCCGTCCTGCCCCGGAATATTCTCCTGGCCAGAAGGTGTGGTTATTCCATTGAAGAATGTGCCACTGAAACTGGCTCTCCGTTTCATTGGTCCCTATGAGATTGTCTCTCTGGGATCTTTGGCTGTTTGACTCCAGCTTCCCCCCTCTCTACGCATCCATCCCATGTTTCATGTGTCCCAGGTCAAGCCGGTGCTGTCCAGTCCGCTGTTGCTGATAAAAACAAAAAAAAAACAAAGCAGGTTGCAGTGTGTGGAATAAAGTAGAACATAGTTTTCTTCTCTGAATCCATCAGGAAATGGCTGAGGAGGCCTTTAATACTAGAAACACTGGGCCCATGTGTTCCCAATACACAATGACCCAACCAGCAGAGGTAAGGTCGTCCCACAAGTAGACTTTTTTCATTTATATAGTGGTCCCTGCAGTCTATGCTCTGTGCTTCATAAGTCAGTCCAAAGGATTTGTGGAACCACATCCTATTTTATTTTTACAATGAAATTCAACACATGGACATTAAATTAACAGAATAAACAACTCTCCATTTTAACACTTCAGCAGCTTTCTACAGTACACACTCATGTTTCTCTTTCCTTTCATTCCTCCTTGTTAATTTGAAGAGGTCATTCTGTTGTAGTTCAACCAAGAGGCTGTTCTCACCCTTCCAAGAGACACAAACATTTTTAATGTCTTTTTACCTCATGCCTTGTTAAAAGAGGTGAAAAAACTTTCCTCTTACAAGAAATCTTAATAAGAAATTGTCCATTGTTAGACCATATAGACAAAAGGGGGCTGAATACAGTGGAAAAAGGAAATGAAAGGGAGTTATGCTGTAAGCCTGGTGTGAGTCATTTCTGACCCCTGCAGAGTTCAGATAAAAGTTCTGTTTCTTCATATATTAGCCCACCTGCTGGAAAAGCATAATGTGGTCTTATTGAGAACCTGGTGTCATGCAGACATTCCCATCTTGTCTAGTTTGCATCTGTACCTTACAAAGTCAACCAATATCTGCATTCCTCTTATTTATTTATTTATTGCTTTAAGTGCTTGAATTACTGCTTTTCTTTGCATACTTACTGATGTACAGATGGACAATTAATTTAATATCTAATCAAACCACATTCAAACAGCTCTGTTGATTTGTAAAAACAACTTTTTCTCTCTCTATTTTCATTCCTGCTTTTTTGTATCTTGAAGAGAGGACTCTGTAAACTAAGGAAGAAGAAATTGCAAGCATCCTCCAATAATGGTTTCACATTGACTAAAGGCTGCTGGGTAACCTCACCATCCATTCACGACATCTGCAATAAGTCTTATTCACAATAAAAGCAATTTTTAAAAACCTTTTTTTTTATGTTGTAAGCAAGTATAGTGAGGTGTCTAAAAATCACATGGGGTTCAAGGGGTTGACAAGACGTTTAAATTTAGCAAAGAATCCTCTGGGAAGATTTGTGCAATTATCAGTATAAAAGCAAACTAAGATATGCTCTCACTGTTCTACACTGGTGTTTATAAATGCACAGAAGGAAAAAAAAAAAAAGCTAAACAAAATTTACGTGGTGACAGGACACTAAAAATCTTAAGAAACAAAAGAAACAAAAAGTAAGGACTGTGGTAGAATAAAAGTCATTCCCAGAGGAATCTTGAGAAATATAACTGCAGACTCAGTAAAGTGTCACACAACATAGCTGCACTGTGACAAACATTTTGCATTGAAAATAATCCATAAACAGCTTGTAGGATGGGAAAGGCCAGCTCTGCGACTGGAGACATATAAAAGAAATAACATCAGAAAATACAATAAAAAAATCTTCCTGAATCAGGGTGATGCATTGCAGTTGAAACCTGGTTTAGTTTTGTTTTTTTCCCTTTAAAGAATATGAACATATATTTATTACATCATGTATGAACATTCAACAGCTTCTGCTTCACAACTGGATCACACAGTTTTGGACATGCTAAGACCAAGAACACTTATGTCCATTTCGCTATAGCTCAGCCCGACACCTCGGCTCCTGATTTGTAGTTGTTCCTATGAGGATTTTCCTGGGACAAGCGGATACATTTTTAGCACCTACTCCATCTGGGTTCCGAAGGTGCGGAGCCGGGCCAAAAATCAAGACGTGTTGAGATAGCAGGCCACTATTGGCCTTGACATCATGGGATGAGTCATGAGAGCGACTGCCGACTCTGCCATCTTTAAAACCCCGAAGTCTCAACTGTGGATAATAACATTGGCAGCAGCAGAGATTGGCGTTTTAAAAAAACAATCACCATGGTCTACTACAGAGGTGAAGACCTTTTTGTGCTTGTTGGCCAACAAAAAAAAAATCCAGTGCGAGCTGGACGGCATGACTTGTAATGAGAAAGTTTTCCAGAAATTAAGAGTTAATGGTGGCTCATGGGTCCCCACGGAGCCAAACAGTGGTGGAAGAAGCTTAAAGCTGAATTTATACTCGCTGTGTAAGGTCAGTTACAGCGTCACCGCTGTAGGTGCTGCGTAGGTCCATGGAGGCTTGACATGCACCTCTTCCAGATCTGATGTGTTCCCCTGCAACACAGACTGTTACGCGGAAGTACTCCCTTGTGATTGGTCAGTTTGGGATTATGCATTTCCGGATTTCTGGATCTTCTCACTAAATTTGTGTGGTAACCACCATTTTTAAGACAACACCCAACTGATCAAGTTGATGAAAGGCTGATCATAATTATTTCTTTGTTTGCATCCACAAACTTGTGAAGACACTGCACCATATTGAACATCAAGTTCAAGAAGTGAACCATTGAAAGAACTCTGTCCTGTTATGTTTCCCAGCCGATATCATCCTTGCTGCCACCTTCAGATAAGAAAGAGAAATTGCAGCAAGTCATCCATATGATGCGTACCCCCTACGCTTGAGTGCGGGAGGAAACTTCACCTTCATTGAGTTTCTTATTTGAAAAATAAGGTGGAGACATGTCTGCTAACACAATGGTTTATTGTATGCATGTGTATTATATTAACATTTCTGAGTACAAAATATCTAACTGCACAAGTAGTGCATCAGGGCATCTCAAATATTTCTGCCCTTTTCTTTCACACCCTCTGCTACTGCAGCCACTGGCCAAGGTGCTGCTGCAGGCTCATCCCACACGGTATCGTATATCTCTCTATGATTTTCACATAAATTATCAAGAGCACAGCAACACCAGTTTTATCTCACAGTCATTCTTTTTCAGCAGGCTATGCCACCTTCCTTCCAGCCTTCTGAAAGCCTCTTCATGTCCAGATGTTGTCAACGCCATAGCTCCGCCCCCTGTGAACAGAAAGTCCCACTATTTTAACCCTTTAATACCTGTAAAACCAATTCAAACTCATTAATATCATCCTTCATGAACTTATAGTTAAAAATATGACTGACTTCTTGCAGCATCATGATTAAAATGGCTTCCTGTGATCGTTATATCATTCGCCATGAAACAGGAAGTGGCTCTAACCCTGCCGTCAGTTGACCAATGGAGGTGATATTTTCCTGTTTTCATTAGAGTTACAACCTGAACATGGTTCTACATGAAAAATTACTATAGCGCCACCCAGTGGCCATGTGGAATTTTCCTCTTGATAAAATCATTCTCCAGTTTGTAAGAATTCAATACAGTTTTTTAGAAACAAGGTCATGAAGGCTTCAGATGTCATCACGACAGACTGAGATGCAAGTTGATCCTCTAAAGAGAAAAATCACCCTCTTTCTGACCTATAATTTCTCTAACCTTTCATTCTTAGCTTGACTGTTTAGCTCTCCCTCTGCACCTGCAGCCTCCGCTACCGGGAGTTAAGGGGTTAACATCTCGTTTCCGGGTGTAGTGTCAGGTCTGTAGATGTAACTATAAACATGTGTGGTATCTAGAGAAAGCCCAGAATTTCAGCTACCAGTTCAGCAAAACCATTTCTATGTCTAACCAAACACAATTAGGACAACAGTTATTTCTTCTTCTTCTTTCTTAAGTTCCAGACAGAAAACGTCTCCATGTTAATAAACCTGCTCTCTCCTGATTACATCATGGTATTATAACAATACAACACTTGGGGCAAACAGCAATTCCAATCCCGTTTTCGGGTGACAGGCAGAGTACGCAGCAGGTTATGAAGCGTTCGGTTGCCAGTCCCAGGGGTGAAGGGGCGGCTTGTGAGTGTGTGTGTGTGGGCATGACTGCAACCCTGCCCTTAAAGATAATTCGTCACAGGTGTGTGTGAGGAGAGAAAAGAGCGTGGCAGGGCTCCAGACGTGAGCGGCGTGTGGGAAGAAGGAGAGGGTCCGGCGGTCAGCAGGCATTTGTGGACCAGGCTGAGGACGCATTGGAGATGTCCGGCGGGGTCGAGAGCGTGGACAGTGAGGACCGACTGAGTGACGGGACGGCCGTGGGCATGGACAATAGAGAATTGCCTGTGCGACAGAACGCGCCGTGGGAATCATGGAGGGGGGGGGAATGTGCGGCAAATCCCCTCCCCTAAGCTAAGTGTCTATTTTAGGCATGTTGGGCTCCGCTTTGCATGGACTAAATGTTTTCCTTCCTTGTTTGTGCTTGAAGTGGAGGGCCACCCTATTACTTGGACTTGGCTGAGGCCTGGCTTGAACATTTTTTTATCTTATTTTATTTTTTATAAAGAACTATCAATAAACATTCACTGGTATATTTGTGGGATACCGTGTTGCATGTTCTTTCATATAGAGTGCTCCCCCTCGGACCTATAGCTGGTATATCAGGGCTCTCCGCCCTGTGACATTGGGATGGCTAAAGTATACTTGCTGAACACATCTGTCATCACAAGCACATTTTCCAATCCATTATGAGTTGGTTCTAGTACCGTGAAGTCAATGGCCAATATCTCATTTGGGCGTGAGGCTAACAGATGGCCCATAAAACTATGGGTAGCTGTCTGAGTGTCTTTGACAAATTGACACCGCTCACAAGACTGACACCACCGTGTAACATCAGAAGACATACTTGGCCAGTAGCACCGTGCCCGCAAAAGAGCCAATGTTTGCTCGGTACCTTGGTACCCGTGTTTCTGGTGAGCACTTGTCAAAACCTCTTTTATCAGGAAAGCAGGCAGTAACACCTGAAACACAGTCTACTGGTAGTGAACTCCATTCTCCTCAACCAGACGATTCCACTGATGATAGAGCACCAAAGCAGACCACGAAAGCTTCTTCCGCTCCTCAGAACTGGGCTGTCGTTTCTGTTTCCACAAGCGACATACCTCCTGAATAACAGGATCAGCCTGCTGAAGGGCTGAAATATCTGTCGGGGTATGCCGAGCTTGCGTTGCATCAGTTTTCTCCGAATGCAAAGCTTGCTGCAGTGATGTGGGAAAAGACCTGCTTCCAAGACCTGTGGGCCAGATGGATGCTGACGTCATAAAGTATCGGCACTTTTATTACTTCTTCCTGACCTATATTTGACCTCAAAATTAAAAGCAGCAAGTTGTGAAGCCCAGCGTTGTTCTGTAGCACCCAGCTTAGCAGAGGACAGATGACTCAGGGGTTATTGTCAGTGTAGACAAAACAGCTATGACCCAACAAGTATTCTCTGAATTTTTCGCTCATGGCCCACTTAAGTGCCAAGAACTCCAACTTCATAGAACTGTAATTCTGCATGTTCTGCTGGGTGGCCTTAAACCTCAGCTTGTGTAGGCTATCAGCCTCACCCTTCCTTCTTGGTCCTGAGAGAGGGCTGCACCCAGGCCACCAAAACTGGCATCTACTTCCAGAATGAAAGGTAATTCAAGTCAGCATTGGTAAGCACTGCTGCTGTGGTCAGCTTGGTCTTCAGTGCATCAAAGCTTTGCCGACTTCCTCAGACCATGTATCGGTCAGACTCGTCCCTGCACCCCCTTTGGACTTCTTACTACCCAGTTCAGCTACCAGGCGGTGAAGCAGGGCAGCCAGCTTTGCAAAGCCCTCCAGAAAACGCCTGTAATAGCTAGCAAACCCCAAAAAGCAACGCAGCTCAGACACATTAGTGGGAGCCTGCCAGTTAGACACAGCCTCAATCTTATTTGGGTCAGTGGAAATGCCCTCAGCAGAGATCACATGGCCCAAGTAATGCACCTCTGGCTGAAAAAAGGAGCACTTGGAGAGTTTGGCTTTGAGGCCATCTCATTGGAGCCGCCCAAGCACAATGTCCATCCTCCCCAAGAAAACACCATGATGCCATCTAAATAAAGGAGGAGAGTTTGACCTTGCTGGTCACCAAAAATGCGTTGTATCAACATCTGGAAAGTACACGAGGCATTGCAGAGCCCAAAAGGCATTCTGTTCCATTCAAACAGGCCGAAGGGAGTACACAAAGTAATAGGGACCTGATTGTACCCGCTGGCATCTAGAGACTCCTCAATGGGAAGGCATCTTTCCTGGTCTTGTTATTAAGCAGTTGATAATCAACACACATCTGCAAAGTGCCAATCTTTTTCTTCACTAGCACAATAGGTGAAGCGTACGGACTACCGCTCTCCTGCGTAGATGCTTCACTGGAATGTCATCTACCAGAGGGATGTCATGTGAGATAATGTATATGTATATATATATTCAATTCAATTCAATTCAATTCAAACTTTATTTGTATAGCCCTTTTCATACATTATCATGCAATACAAAGTGCTTTACAATGTAAAAACATATATTAAAAATGTAAGAGTAGAATAACACAAATGCTATCTACTTTACATTTTGAATCACACACATTCACACACGCACACACACACACACACACACACACACACACACACACACACACCCAAGCGCGCAAACACACAACACAAACAGATGATGCCACTCTTCTTTCATAGAATTAAAACTATATATATATATATATATATATATATATATATATATATTCAATATTAATTCAATAAAAGTAGTTTAAATCAGGTTGTGGATAAACAGGGGTACAGTCCTTCAGAGCTAAATAAAGTAGTTTTTTGGTTAAATTAGGTTAAATTAAAAAAAGATGATCTGAGTAGCAGTTAAGCTAAGTGCTTTTACTTTGGAATGTGGTTTGGGCAGGGTGAGGAGGAGGAGAGAGTTTTCATCAGGAATTTCCTGGTAGTTTGTTCAGTGCTCTGTTTGATGCCCTTAATGGCTCTTTGAACCTTCCCTGTTGCTAAGCTCAGAATTCTGCTAAGCTGGCTGCGTGGAAAATTAATCAACTTATACAGAATTGTTTGTTTTCTGATGGAAACTGTAGTCCCTGCTAGGATAAGTGTGAAAAAATTGTAAATAATGGCAGAATGAAGTCTACCCAGAAGTTGCTGGACTTGGGCATAGTGGGAGGAGCGCATCTGCCTTTTCGGATTGTCCCTGTGCCTTTCTGATCTTATTTTATTGGTCTAGTTTGGGTTTTGCTTCAATAGTGTGGTTATATTGGGGGATACAATATAAAATAGTATAATAGTAAAATTATTTTAGAACCTCTTATCAGTGATGTATCCTCAGGTATATGCAAGTGTTTTGGCTGCGCATCACCATACACTGACCTGGGGCTGGGGTCCACAGGGTGATCAAGCCTCGGGCAGGTTCTTTAACTAATGGGTTTGGGGATTTGGTAATAATTTATTTATTTATTTATTTTTAATCTGGCTATATTGTTTTGCCTTTTCAGTGGTTAAGATTTGAGTGTTTGGAAGTTTTTGTGTAGCCTGAGGATCCCACAAAATGGCAGAGGTAAACGGCAGGAAAATGTCAGCGTAGTAAATAATGGAAAGAGTAGTTATTTCTAAATAGATGTTTTTTTTTTTTTGCTTTTGATAATTTTTTAAAGACAATTTCAATTAGTTGTGTGGAGTACAATAAAATAAATGACTTCATATCAGAAAAGATTGGAGTTTGAGTTCAACTGTGGTTCTCTGGGGGTTAATATCTCACAGTTGAAGAGTTTAGGTTGCGGTATTATTTTGGTGGCGTGATAGGTTAAAATGGCTGTGAATCGGAGGGTAGAAGAACAGATTAGAATAGAATAAAATAGAATAGAATAGAATAGAATAGAATTGAATAGAATAGAAAGTTTTTATTGTCATTGCATAGAGTACAATGAGATTTAAAAGCAGAAATATAAGAACACCATATAAATAGCAGCTATAATAAGCACACAAAACTCAAAATAAATTAATTGCACATGTATGAGTAGATGTTATTACACCTAGTTGGTATTATTACAACAGTCTGAGGTAGTATGTGGGTCTGTGTATGTAAAGAATGCAGTAGGCTGAATGTAATTAGTAATGTAGAAAGTGATGTAGAAAGCACAGGAGCATCAGTGCATGACACTAGCGCAGGATTGAGTTCAGTATGGTAACAGCTTTGGGAAAGAAGCTGTCTCTGAGTATGTTTGTTCTAGACCATATGGACATGTAGTGCCTACCACAGGGCAACGGGTCAAAGAGGTGAAAAATGGGGTGAGTGGAGTCCTTCATGATGTTCCTGGCCCTGCTGAGACAATCATGGATGTCAGACAGGGAGGGCAGATTGCAGCCAATAATCTTCTGTGCTGTGTTTACCACCCTCTGCAGCCTCTTCCTGTCAGCCTCGGTGCAGCTGGAATGCCACACCATGATAGCATAGGTCAGCAGGCTCTTAATTGTGGAGGTAAAAGGTCACTAGCAGCTG
The DNA here is from genome assembly GCF_017639745.1 of Melanotaenia boesemani. Lineage (NCBI taxonomy): Eukaryota > Metazoa > Chordata > Actinopteri > Atheriniformes > Melanotaeniidae > Melanotaenia > Melanotaenia boesemani. The sequence goes on along the minus strand of NC_055686.1, from coordinate 38,072,124 downwards.
TGTGTTCAGATGTTCCTTCCTGAGCACACTCAGGAAGTGTAACCGCTGCTGTGCCTTCTTGACCAGCGCTGTGGTGTTCTCAGACCATGAGAAGTCTGCGGAGATGTGGACACTAAGGAACTTGAAGGACTGTACTGTCTCTACATGTTTGTCGTTGATGTACTGAGGTGCGGGATCGGTTCTGATCCACCTAAAATCCAGAATGATTTCCTTGGTTTTTGTGATATTCAGTGCAAGGTTATTCACTGAACACCACTAAGTTTCCTCTGTAGGTTGCCTCATTCCCCCCTGTAATCAGCCCCACCACTGTCGTGTTGTCTGCAAATTTGACAATGATCGCTGGATGAGCAGGACTGCAGTCAGATGTGTAGAGGGAGTAAAGAAGTGGGCTCAGCACAGATCCCTGAGGAGAGCGGGTGCTGAGAGTGCAGGTGGAGGAGAGGTGGGAGCCAAGTTTCATGCGCTAGGGGCCGGTTCATCAAAAGTCCTTTATCCAGGCACAGGTAGGTGGTGGGAGCCCCAAGTATGATAGTCGGGGGACCAGAATGTTTGTGATTGTAGTGTTGAAGGCTGAGCTTAAGAGTCAATGAAGAGCATCCTGACTTGAGCTCCCCTTGTGCTCCAGGTGACTCAGAGTGGAGAGTGATGGCTATGGCAGCATTGGACCCGCACCCGTATGCAAACTAGTGTGGGTCCAAGGTTGGAGGGAGGCAGGCTTTGATGTGTTGTAAAACGAGTTTTTCAAAACACTTAGTAATGACTGGGGTGAGTGCTACTAGTCATTGAGGCTGGCTGTAGATGCCTTTTTAGGAACTGGGATGATTGAGGGGGATTTCAGACAGGACGGGATGACAGCTTTGCCAAAGACAGGTTGGAGATGTCAGCAAAGTCCTGTAAGAGCTGATGGACACATGCCTTGAGCACTCTTCCAGGTACTTCATCTGGACCTGTAGCCTTCCTGGGGTTCATTGACTAAAGCACACGTCTTACGTCTTGTACCTGAAGGGTGAGTGGGCAGGTATTGGAGGCTGGTGGGGGTTTCAGTAGTGTGGTTGAATGCTGTTGGTGAGACTCAAAGCATGCAAAAAACAACTGTTCAGCTCACCCGCAAGCGCCTCATTGGAGTCCCCAGATGTCATATCACAACCTTTGTATTTTGTGATGTTCTATATACCCTGCTTTACGCTACAAAGCAATGGATGCCAAAAAGCAAAACTGATCTGAGAAGGAGACAAAGTTTTTCCTGGCATTATGGTCGTCTGCCGAAATACAAAATAAACTGGACGGTGCCAATCGGACAAAGCTGGTCTTTATGGAGCTTCAGAAGGAGATGTCTACTGCTTGGCAAACTGAAAAAGCTAAAAAAAAAGAAAAGGGAGCTGAGACGCCGCCTCAACGGGCGATCAAAAGCCAATCTGCACTATGAGATTATAAATTCTATTCTCGGAGAACAGCCGGCTAACCAAACAACTGGAGCCTTAAACTACTGCAGCTGAGTCTATCCTTCTGCTCATGGTGGACGACTCAGTGGTGGAAGCTCCAAATCCCACTGAACCCGATAAGTACAGCGGTATTTAATGGTGTTTGTACTACCACTGTGTATGAAGAGAAATGACCTGTAAATGACCTGATTTAAGATATGTTTTGGACTGTGGGAAGCGTGGTTCATGCTAACACGCTAATTCTAGCAATAGCCAAACAAGCATGTCACGTGACCTATGTTTACCACTAACCACAGGAATCAACTTGGTCTTTCGGGAATGTAACTCTGCCTCTTACATTATATACTCTGGGTTAACCACAAACTGAGAGTTTTTCATTTCTTTTTTGTTTTTTAAAACAGAGATGATGTCACTGGATATCGGGGATACAGACAAAACATTACTGCCTGTGGCGTGCAGCTCATCTTCCCCAGGAATTCCATCATTCTCATCCTCCTCATCCTCAGCATCATGTAACAGACCAGGTAGTAAATGTTAAGAACATGACCCTTCCACCAACTAAGCGCATTAGAGCCATTCGTAATTCATTCCAGTGTTCTGGTTATAGTTGGTTCTGAACACCATTAAAGATATGTCTACATCTCAGTTGCTTTAACTTAAATATCTGAAAAACAGTCAGTACTGACCACTTGCTGTATAATTCTTTTTTATTGTAGAAACAAGCATCCGATTTTTTAATTGGTGTAATATCCTGCCATACTGTAAATATTATTTTTAATGCCTAACTTTTTAAATTTCTAAGAACATTGCATGCCCAACCAAGGTTAATGGAAGGTGACACTTGATACTGACTCTTTTTCATTTTTTTGTGGTGAACAGGTAATAACTCCAATGCAGATGTGCTTCAGTACCTGGATAGGTCAAAGGAGAAAGCAGGAAGACAGGGAGAGATGAGCGGTTTACCTCTGCTTTGCTGCAAAGCCTGCAAAATGTGGAGGAGAGCAGTAATGCTATGATTGGACTAATGGGGTGCATGGTAACTTGAATGATGCAATTCTGCAAAAAATAACCCTGCCCTGCTTTTAGTGTATAATTTTATTTTTCTTCTATTTTTTCAATAAAACCCTTAACTCAAAGTGTGGTGTTTTTTTTTACATGTATTTGTATTAAATAATGGCATACGCATAAAAAATTCAAACCAAAGTCAGGGTGAACAGTCAAATCGCTCATCTTTATTGATAAAACTACACGATTAGATAGAATGCATTGATGATGGAACAACAAATGATATGCTAGACTGTTATTCCTTCTCATGGCTAAAATACTCAATTAAAGCTCATCTGATCTCAGACCCTTCAACATTGGCATGGTCAGGTATTCCTTGTACTGGAGGCTGACATTGATCTGGTAAGAATGGGAGCTCAAAGTAATTGCCATGCTCCTTACAAATATTGTGGAGAATACAGCAGGTCATGGCCATTTTTCTTGCACAGCTCTAGTTTGCGGTCATTTCTTTTCAGAAGTGACCTCCACCATCTTTTTAACCTCCCAAAAGCCATTTTGACAACTGACCGCGCACGGCTGACCCTGTCATTGTAGTTTTGCTGTTCACAGGTGAGTCTACCCGTGTCTGAGAAGGGTTTCATAAACCACTTTTGTGTGGTCTCCTGGCGGCCCCTATATTAGCAAATATACTATTCCCCCCATCCTTAATTGACTCTGCATTCCAGGCCTAGGCGAATAAGGGTATTAGTACGGTGAATGATCTTTTCAGGGGAGGTCATTTTATGTCCTTTCAGCAGCTGCAGGCAGAATTTGGGTTGCCCCACTCAAACTTCTTTAGATACTTGCAGCTGCGAAGTTTTGTTAAAAAGTACTTCTCTCCAACACTTCAGACCCCTGCTGCTAGCTGGATAGATGATTGCCTGACCGCAGATCCTTCACAGAGAGGAGTTATATCTTCCTTGTATAACTTAATCCACAAAGCAGCAGCGCTCTCTTCGGACAGCATCAGGGAACGGTGGCAACTGGAACTGGGATTACAAATAACAGAGACGCTATGGCGGCAGACAATGAGGCTTATACATACATCATCAATATGTATTAGACATGGGTTGATACAATTCAAGGTTGTCCACAGACTCCACTTATCAAACAGTAAACTGGCAAGAATGTTCCCAGGAACGGATGGGACTTGCCCTAGATGTAAGTCCGAGATAGGCACCCTTGGTCATATGTTCTGGGGATGTCATGGATTGCAGGCCTTTTGGGGGGCAGTTTTTGACGTCCTGACAAAGGCATGGAATATAAAGATTTCACCGAACCCTCTTACAGCTGTATTCGGAGTGGTTCCTTTGAACTGCAGAATCTTTGCCTGGCAGGCTTCGGCTCTGGCTTTCTCTACACTCTTGGCCCGACGATGCATCCTCCTATCTTGGAAAAAAACACTGCCTCCTTCACATAAACGATGGATGGAGGATTTGCACTCGCACCTCAAAGTTGAACACTTGAGACATACTACACAAGGTTCTGCTAAGAAATTTTACAAAATATGGAAACCATTCTTGGATTATTTTAAAAGACTTCCGACCGGATCCAGCTAAAGCCGGAATTGCAATGCATTCATTGTTTTTATTTTGTATATCTGTTCCTATTATTTCTGTCTGTGTCTGTACATATAGGTAACATGACATGTCATGAGGCTACATATTTCAGCTTTTTTTTTTTTTTTTTGTCCCATCATGGATGTGTGGAAGTGTTGTTAGGGTTGTGGGTGTTTTTGTTTCATCTATGAAAACTCAATAAAAATATCTAACTATAAACCACTTTTGTAAGGGGTAAGCAGGATCACCAATCAGGTAATGTCCAAATTCACAGCCAAAAACTGTGACCTTATTTTGCTCCAGTAACTGTCCAATGCTGAGAAGTCCCTACAAATCAAACTGACTGATTGTAGTAGTCACTGGGATAATTTTCTGGTGCAATGATTGGAATATGGCTGCCATCTATAGTACCCACACTGGGGGGGGGGGCTCTCCAGCAGTTTTTAAAATATGTGGCCATCTCCAGTAACCTTGCCGGATCATGAGTCCGGAGATGCACTGGAAGAAGCAATTTAATGGCAGCATCACAGAGATTTTGCACACAGTTGGACACTGTGCTCAGACCTACACCGAAAAGATGGCTGATGGTCCTGTATTCACCACCGGTAGACAGCTTCCAGATGGCAATCGCTACCCGCTTTTGGACAATGGAGTCTCATCAATATCTTGACCGAGGATGTGCCCAGATAACAGGAGACCTCCTGATCCCAGTTTGTCTTAATAACATCTATGAAAAAAGAAATAAATGTCATTACGTTTGTATAGCTCATATGTAATTGATATATGTAAATTCAATGCTAAGTAAAGCTACATGTTGTAGCAAACAACGGCTAGGACATTAAACTGAATATTTACCTTCCTGCTAAAACATTTGTTGCCGTTTTCTGCATGGGTTATTAAATGTTGCCTGACAGCCATTACCAGATGACTCCTCAATCGGTCAATATGGAGTAAGTTTGGAAGGCCAAGAGTAGCATTTGTAGGGAGAGAACAAACTCCTCCATGTTTACAATTGAACAGACTCTCCTTTGTTCCACTGTGGGCAGGCTGCATGGTTGTGGAAATATGTTAGATGACACAGCAAGTACTTAGCTTAAGTCTGGTGGAAAACCAAGCAGGTTCGCTGGAAGCACCAGCAGAGCTCTGGCTCTAGCACCAACACTGACACTGAACCAGTTCATCTTTGGTTGAAATGCCCTATTGGTAGGTAAATGGGTCTGTATCTTACTGACATCAATTCCAGGTCTGGGGAACAGTGTCTGTCTGTGATAGTGCTGTTGTTACACCAACCTCCATGCACAAAGATACAGAGCACCCTGCCTTTGTTCTTACCAGAGTCACTGATCCTGTCCCAGCGATGCAGTGTGCGGCCTGTTAGCTGCACCGTAGCATCTGGAGAATGACACACACACACAAAAAAACAAATAAGAAGAGCTGTGTGCCGCCATCTTCTTTTTACATGAAAAATACGTCAAAATTTTGCTTAGTTTTAAGCTAGATATGTCCTGTGTCTGCCCTGTGATGAACTGGTGACCTGTCCAGGGTGTACCCTGCCTCTTGACTATTAATTATTAAGCTCTAGCTTCCCCGCGACCCTTAACTGGACAGAGCAGTACAGAAATGAATGAATGAATGTGTCCTGGTGCAGCATTCTCCTGAGGAGATGGCCTGCACCCACGCCAAGTCCCTAGATAGTTAAAAGGGGGAAGAATTTAAAGGAATTCAATTGATTTTTTTTTTCTTTTTTTTTCTTTTTAGGTCAAATTAAGAATGTGTATGGTGTGAGTACGGCCCAGTGTATGGTTGGTAGTGGAGGAAAACTCCCAATGTCTTCTTGATGCATTCATACATGCCAATCTGCAGAAGGGTTCCCGGGTGACCCCACAGCCTTCATCCCCTTACATGCCTGAGATGCAACTTCAATTACAATATGATTTTGATGGGGTGATGCTCCAGCTTAAGTAGACCAATGGCATCAACATGACTCCCATCATGCAGGCCAGCCTGCAAAACACATCTCAACCAGAGGATAATGTCTTCTGAAGGTGTCAAAGCTCCCTTAGTACAGTGGCTCCCAAATTTTTCCTGTAGGGCCCCCCTTTTCATTGACAATTTAGCTTTGCTGTGCCCCCCGTCACAACTTAGTTTTAAGCTAACCCTTGGAAGTGTTGGCTGGCAGGATGATGCTCCGTGAATGGAGAACTGGCTTGTTTAGGTCTGTCTCAAGGCCTAGGTTTACAGAATTGATTTCAAGTGATACATTGCAAATACTGGTTTGGATATTCACCAGGTAGACATTTGGGTGGTTGATCCAATCAGTTATTCTCCCCCCCCTCCCCTTTTTTTTTTTATTTTGGAACCACTGCCTAAGACTAAGTATGGGGATGCTTGATGGAGGGCACTGTTTGGACATGGTGTGCCTCCCAATTAATTGCCCCTCAACAGCCCTTGACAAGGACTCCTGTGTGATGTACACCTTGCAAATGCTCAACACACTGGTGGCCATTTTTGTAGACTACCTGCATACCCCCTGTCCTGAGGAGATGGCCTGGCCCACTCTGCAGAAAACTAGCCTTTGAGAGAAGAGCAAATTGAACATACTCAAGCAAGCTTATGTTCTTGTGCTATTTGTGTGGCCAGAAGAGTCCAGATCTACTGGACCTTCGGGCAATGGTGAAGCTGGAGGACACTGAGCAGGTCAGTCTACATGTTGGTGTAAATCTCGCGGCTACCAACCCATCCCTCACTCTGTTCTTGGTCTTTTTCTTAAAAGGTGTTTTTCTGTGCTACAAAAAAAAACGGGAAAAAACTTAAGAGTATACCCACTTCTCGAGGGACCACTACACCACTGGCTGCCACGCGTTCCTAGCGTTCGTTTGGTATGTAGGCTGCTTGCATTGACACAAGGTAACTTGGCCTGTGCATGAGTTGGAATATTGACTTGAACTCTAGTGGCACTAATGCAAACAAGAGCATGAACACGAGGTCAGAGATAAACACACTGGTGGATGGTTTTTGAAGAGCGTCTCTCGGACAACTACCAGCACCTGTACGATTTTTCCTCCCCATTGCACAGTCATAAACATTTGTGCCTTAACAGTTGACACCAAGTTGGAAGTGTTTTCGGGGTTGAAGTCAATGAGGGATTGCTATGTTTGTGCAAGGTGGAAAATGCTTGAGAAGAGGAGCAGAGCAGTGGGAGCAGAATATGTCTTCTCTTCAGCTATATTAAAACACCTGAGCTTGCTTAAAAAGTTTTGTGATGCATTGCAATACTAAATTAAACTTTTCTCAGAGTTTGATAAGTTATTGTTCTTTTAATTAAAATATATATATACCCGTCCATGTACTACAGGGGTCTCATCAAGCCCATGTCTTGGCATAGTTCATGTTTAATTCAGAACTATATCATGGGAAACACTTGGAAAACCTCATATATGAGAAATACACTTCCTTGCAGTACATTATGTTAGGATTCCAAACAATTTATACATTTTTGGGAGGACTATATAACTAGTGTGTGTGTGTGTAAACAACTCCAACTAGCAAAGTGGAGGAAAACTGTTTTTTTTAGACTGTTTATTTATTTCTTTATTTGTTTTTTAATGGGACAATTCAATTAATTGACATGAATTTCACCATGTAAATATGACAGACTGAGCTCTAATCTGTAGTAATCTGTAGTCCAATGCCAGGCATTTTCATTTATTTAGAAATTAGTTTTTGCATGTATTCTGTTCAGGAGTAATAGATTTTAAGAAAGTAACTTTGGGGGTATTAATGGTATGTAGACTCCATGTACAATTAAACCAAATTACCAACAAACATAAATAAAGGATAGGGTATTTTGTAAAGGTTCGGTCTGATGAGTTTTGGATATATTATCAGTTTTTCTTTTTTTAAACACTTGTTTAAAACAATGTTAAACTGTGCTTCTAGATACCTGAAGAAGAACATCCTTCACCCAGTGCTATGCCTGCAGCTCACACGTCACCTGCCTTTGTCTCACCAGCCCTTATGTTACACAGCTTCATGCCACTCAGCTCGGTGTCCTCGTCGCCTATCTCCTTCCATGAGCTCTCAAGTCACCCAATTCTTTTACAATCTTCCCCATCCACACCATCCACATCTTCTGGGCCAGCAAAAAAAAAAAAAGGCATCTCAGACATCTGAAAGAGTCTAAAAGGAGGAGAAACAGGAAGCAGGACAAAATATTTTGACAAATTATGTTAGGTATGTTGGCAGCTTCCTACAAGAATTACCACCAGACTCTGCCAAAAGACTCATGAAAGAGAGAAAACCAGCTAATGCAGGGTTATGACATTTGATAGAATGATCAGATACTGGCAATGTTGCACTGCTTCTATTGAACCTTTTCTTTCATGTAAGGTGTAGTTTTTTATACTTTACTTTTATACTTTTATACTTTATGACATGTGAATGCTGTTTATGTTCTGTTTTATTGTGGTAATATTGCTCCATTCTGATTCTGATTATTATTGTTGCAGAATTTACGTTGTTTACTTTTATTATTATTATAACTATTTTAGCTTATATTTTACTGGGGACAGTGACAATTTTTACTTGCTCCTGACTTGTATATCTGTATACATTATTAGTAATAAAGACAAGCTACTTTCAATAAGTCACGCTCATTAAAAAAAAAAAAAAAATTCTGAGGGATTGTGCCACGCTGGGGGACAATGCCCTGATGGGCAAATGTACACAACTCACTCTAAAAGTAATTTGAAAGATGGCTTTGCACATCACCGCCAAGCAGACTGGAACGGTGAGGCGTCCATTGTTGAGGAGGTTAGTGTCTTCAGCTGTGACTTCTCCATTCTCCTGGTGCATCATCAGAATCTGTAAAGCTGCCAGGGCTGTACCTTGCCCGCTCAGTTTGGTTGGAGGTCCAAAGGCAGTTGTGAAGAGCTATGCATGCTTTGGTTACTTCCACTGCAGTCTCCAGTGAACACTCCATGGCCGTCCAAAACTCCCTCCATGCCAAAGCCATTATCGACCACTTGGTCTGGCTCTGCAGTGTCTGTAATTGTAAGTGTGCTGCTCAACTGTGAGATTGACACCTGCTAATAGATAATGACCAGTAATTAGAATGGACTACAATCTTATATCAAGTAACAGAAACCTAACCAGATTATCACTGGTATGACATTTGTCACACAACTACAGGGAAAAACTCACCTGGATATGGTCACATCTATTTGACTTTTAAAGGAAAGGCATCATCAGCAACAAAAGCACATTTTATTTACAAGACAGTTCAAAGTGCTTTACATAAAACAATAAAAGCATTACAGATTATGCAAAGATAGCTTTAAAGGTAACATAGTTGTGGGGAATAGAGACAGCTTGCCCTGAATAGGCTGTGATCGAAAGTCTGCTCTGGAAAACACCCCAGCATCACTGTCAAGCCCGTAGGCACCAATGTCCACAACCTGAACCAGACAGCCATCAGGACGAAACTGAAGTAGCCCTCGTAATTGTAGAAGGCACTTCCACTGTTGGCTGGAGCACAAAATCGCACGTTTTCTGTCGATAGCTCCAACACAGTTTGAGGACTGCCACATGTTGAGGAAGTCTGCCTGAATCTATTGTCAGTGCGCTTCAGTCGGATAGGCTACATGGACATTCTGCAAAGCAGTCCATATTGTCTTGCAGACTTCTTTCATAATTCTCCTAAAAGTCGCTGCTCCCAGTTTGTAGCTTGCAGACAGTGCTTTGTAGCTCATCCCAGAGGCCAGGAAATGCAGGGTGAATGCAAGGAGCTCAGCTGGTGTTATGGGCCTGGTTGCAATGCTGTATGTATGGTTTTATGAGTGCTAGCAGCTCATCAAAAACACTAACCAACATACAAAAGTATTTTCGATGTTTATTTTCATTGATTTGGCACATGGGCAACACTAAAGTTGAGAACTCTCCAAGATTCCAGTTTAGTGGCCTCACAAAATGTACTACATCTGATGGTTTTAAGACCTTTACTTTTTAGTTTCAACAGTAAAAGTAAAATGATCAGTTCTTCTTTCTCGTTGGCGAAGTCCATTTTCAACACAAGATCTTTGTTGTTAGCTTAAAATGTCCCAGAAATACAATGTGATTGGTAGCTTGGCCTTTTCACTATTTCAGAGTCTAAGTGCTCTCTACTGCCCCCAGTGGTGACCTCCAATATTGAGTGTTTTGGCCACGCTGTGCCTTTAGTCATCTGCAGCAAGTAGATACACAGATGTAGCAGAACGTTGACGTGTATGCTTGCATACACAGCAAGTTTATCCCACCCCTAAGTCTGTGAGGAGGTGGAGTTAGGAAGCCTGTGAACATCTTTAGAACTGCTTTCACACCATAGTATGGGACTATCTCTACCAGCCACATGGAGAAGATATTAATGAGATCACGGAGTGCATCACTGATTACATTCCATTTTGTGAGGACACCACCATCCCAAATCTGTTGTTTCCCCAACTACTAGCCCTGGATAACCTGGATCACCAGCAATATAAATCCTTTTCACAATGAGAAGAAGTGAGCCTTCAGATCAGGTGACTGGGATGAGTTAAAAAGAATTCAGTGAGAAATCAATGATGCCTACAGGAAGAAGATGGAAGACGGAAGCAGGATAACAACTAACACTGGCTTCAACACCAAAGACTGGCAAGCAGCAGGGTACTAACCTGGACAGAGCCAACAAGCTGAATCTGTTGAAGAACATCTTCAACAGATTCAGCTCAGGACCCCCCCCCTATTTTGCCTTCACACCTCCTTAGTCATTTCATCCCACTCAACTTTACCCAACATCCCCAACACACCACAGCCCTCTGCAACCCTCCTCCAACTCCACAACAACCCTCCTCTGCTGTCGCTCTCCCCATCCACAACTCTATGAGCACCCACCTTCCCCCCAGCACTGCCACCACCCCTCCTCTGCCACTAGAAATACAACCACCCCCACACCTACACTGTTATGATGTCCACCATCTCTTGGATCGCTAGCTATCTGACAGACAGACCTCAGTTTGTTTGGCTGGGGAACACCCCGTCTGACTGGTGACACAGGAGCAACTCACGGGATAGTCCTGTCACCGTTCCTCTTCACCCTGCACACCTCTGACTTTAAATACATCTCTGGTTCGTGCCACCTCCAGAAATACTCTTGATGACAAGAGGGTGGGTGAATCAGAGATGGACAGGAGGATGAATTTAGGAAGCTGCTTAACAACTTTGTGGACTGGGGCAGCAAGAACTGCCTCCTTCTAAATGTGAATGAGACAGTATAGATGGTTATTGACTTTAGGAGGAGGAAACCTGCACACCAGCCATCAGGATCCTAGACGTGGAGTTTGTGTACAGCTATAAATATTTGGGTGTGCACCTGGACAGCAGACTAGACTGGAGGATCAATACAGATGCTGTGTTCAGGAAGGGAATGAGCAAAATCTACCTTCTAAGGACGCTCAGATCCTTTAATATTTGCAGCAAACTGCTGGAAATGTTCTTCCAGTCCGTGGTGGCAAGTGCCATCATGTATGCTGTGATGTGCTGGGAGAGCAGTGTCAGCTCTAGGGATTCCAGCAAGATCAATAAACTGATCCATGAGGCTGGTAAGATCATTGGACACAACCTGGAGACAGTCAGAGACAGGAGGCCTCTGAAGAAACTGGTCTCCTGGACAATTACTCACGTCCATTACACAACATATTCAAGGGACAGTGGAGCTCTTTCTTAGACTGCTGGAGCTCCACTATCCTAAAGGGAGGTTCAGGAAATCACTTATTCCTTTTACAATAACCCTGTACAATAACTCCATGTGTGAAAGGTGATCATCATCTCTGCATTTTACCCATACAACAATCCATAATTATAACTGTCTATAGTCTGTATGTATAGCTATTTGATTTTATTTACATTTAACAAATTAGGTATTTGTATATGATGAGGCCCCTTGAAGTTTCCCACAATTTGAAAGTATGCCTTTACACTCATTGGCAGAAAAATGTAACTTCATGTTAGCACTGGACAGCCCTTCCTTTTATGGTCTACACTGGCTTGGTCACTACAAGATATCCAAGAGTTTTTGCAAAGCTGCTCTACATTCACGTCATAACATGTTTTTGTCATTGCCTTTTTGGAATGTAAAGCTTCACTTGAGTTTAATCTTGGTTTTGTTAGATCAAAGGATTCACTCTTTCTAATGTTTTGAAGAGTCATTTAGGCCACTGATGAATGGCTTCTGTCTGGACACTACTACAAAAGCCTGATGGCCTTTAACCTACATTTTTTCAAAGGCCTAACCCATTGCGTCATAGTGTAGCACCTAAATAAACTGTGCAAACAAGCTGAAGCAGGTGCACAACAGCAATGAGGCAGCAGATGTTAGAATGTGAGTCCTTCTGTCATGCACTAACTGGCTCAGTAACAAAACAAACCCCCTGATGGTGATATTGGTGTGACCTGAAACTATAACTGTCTCTCTTCTCCTTTGTGAGTGTACAGGAAGTTAACTTGAAGGTCAGTGTACTTGTTCCAAGAGTTAGAGAAGCTCACCGTGAGCAAAGAGGGGACTGGATGAAAAATTTAAAAGATGTCACATCAAGTTTGGCTGATGTTAAAATGTCAGAGTGACATCCTCACCCCGTCCCTTGTCAGCATTTCTGTCTCTGTATGTGGCAACCCAGTGTGGAGGCATATTTGCGAGGCAGCTGCAGGGCATGCCATTACATTTCAGGGTTTTACTTGCAAATGTGTTGCTTCATTTAAGACTGTCAAAATATAAATTTCTACGTATTAAAGTGAAGCAAAGTCTTGTCTCTGTTAAAATCTAGTAGTTTTTTTTTTTTTTTTTTTTTTTTTGCTGTGTGTATTTATTTGTGCAGAAGGTCCTTGTGATAAATAAAAGAAAACTGCAGCTATTGAACCCGATAATTCTTTTTGCTGGTCTTGTTGTTATTAGTGTTGTTGCTATTTGTTTCCTTCAAAGTCTTCTTGAAAGTGCTCCTGATGATTGTCCACTTTGTTTTCCTTTTAGCATTTGCAGCAATGGCAAATTTTGTTTGTCTTCCCCCAAATTGTTGCACCCAGAACAAAACTGTTTATCACCGCTTTCATGCAGAACACTGGGGAAAAATCATGCATGGTCCTTGGTTGTGCAACACATTTAGTCGGCTTAAAGTGTCTATCGCATATTACCAGCAAAGCCGGCTCTAGACTTCAGTGGGCCCTAAGCAGAATAAGTTTTGGGGGCCCTACCCCTTCATGCCATGAACAAAGTTTCTGGGTAGATGTGACACCCTAAGTCATAGTATGTTGCATGTTAACTTATTCAAAATACTCTAGGACACTATTGTACAACATCATTGCATGTAAAGGGCTGTTAATTAGGCTCCATAAAGCTGTAATAATATGAATCCCTATTTAACATACAGGATGAAAATGTATAACAAAATACCATCTGCACACAACTTAGTTATTGCACAATTATTTTTGTTAAAGAGATACTGTATAATTTACCACATGGCGGTAGCACCAGTAACTAAAGCAGATCTGTTTGTGTGGAGCAACAATGAATAATTAAAATATAAACTAAATACATTGAGAACTTAATGTAAGTTTTAAAGTTAAGTTATATTTTAAAAATAAACTTTTTCTCTAAAGAACATTTATTTATAAACTGTTGATCCATTAGTCTGACTTTTTCTTAAAATGGACATATACATAATTTTATAATGGCTGATACTACTGTATAATAAATAAATGATCATTCATTCGACTTAAAAACTCATAGTGCTGAATTCCGGACATGGATCAATCATGACATGATGTCACACACCGGATCAGTCTCAGGAGATGATGGGGGATGAAGAACTGGGACACTGACACTCTAGTCGTCTGTGTTCTTACGAGCCTTCAGTGTTGTTCTCCTGATGCATGTCAGACGGCCCACCGAGCGCCACTGAAAACACGAGCCGATACATTTTACAATTTGCCTTTTAAACACCTCCACTGATGCTGTCCAGCTAAGGATGAAAGTGTTTTCGCTTTCGAGAACATGGTAGAGTATGGGGTGAAGAGGGCATTTTAAAAAGACGCAGGTGCTGTGAGCAGTGCCGGTATGTGGCATCTGTCTCTAGGCAACCGTAACACAACACACGCAACACACACACGAACAAATTACGTTCATTAGGGACCGTCCCTATTGAACCAAGAAAATGTCGTGAGTAGACGTTTAATTGTCAAATAAGGAACAATTACGTATTTTACAGGATGGTTAGCGACCCTGCCCCTAGCTTGAGCTACAACTGCTTTGCTGTCTAACAGTACCCAACCAAATGTTAAACCTGTTAGCACCTGCTGCTAAATCAAATCGCATTTTCAAAAATTGCATGTCTAATCTATCTGTCTAATCTTCATGATCACCGGACTAATTCCTTACTTTACAGTATAACTGCACAAGAAATTACTTTGTCATTGCACAGCTGCTTCATCTACCTTCTTTTTTCCCTTTTTCTGCCCCAAATGGATGATTCCTCTTCATAACAAAGCCCACAATCCACTGACTGAAACAACCTTCTTCTGTAGGGGGCCCCCTAGTGGTGCGGGGCCCTAAGCGGTTGCTTAGTCTGCTTAGTTGCAAAACCGGCTCAGATTACCAGGCGTGAAAGCAATTTTAAATTCTTGCCGGTACTATTGCTAAAACCTTTATCTTTCTCCATGCATTTTAAAGTTGTTCTGGGGGGTCCTGCAGCTGCTTCTTTTCCCTGACATGGTGCCTCCTCACCCTGATTCTCACTGGGTGTTTTTCTGATTTTCTGTGGTAAGTCATCTTTAACCTGTCTTTCCTTTTAAACAAAGAAGGAATTTTTCTTTGGGTTATTACAAAAAAGGTAACACCCCTGCGTATTACTGCTGTCTACTGTACAATATTATCAAGGCCACATTTCTTTTGAACATGTGTGCACCTTCATAATCAGAAATATGCAATAAAGTTGAATACATATGCATTTGGGATAATGCAGAAGAGCGCTTTGATTTTTTAAAGCTGCATTAAAGTTGCAGTGATTGCAAGAATGTGCAAATTTCATGAAGATTGGTTGAATTTGCATTGTGATTGCAACATCACAAATTCCTGCAGGGACTTATTAAACCATTATATTAATATTGGTTAAGATATATGTGAAAAAGGCAGACCTTTAAGAGAAACATGTTTTTTTAGTAACAATACAAAGGTCACAGATTTTTCATGTCGGCCATGCCTGAATGGGAATTGAATGAAATTGAATGAAGTCCTAATGTCTTCTGGCCTCTTTGAGCACAAATAAAATGTGGCCTGACAAAGTGAAATAAAGAGAAATGGCTTTTTTTTTTGTTTGTTTGTTTTTAGAAAACAAAACAAAAAAAGAAAAAGAAAAAAAAAAGCATGAAAAGGACAACTCTTTTTTTTTCCATTTGTCGCCGTTATTTCCTTGACTTGTTTATTGTGCCACTGGCTGTCCCGAATGTCATGACAGAAGGGTTTTTAATGAGCACCCAGCTCCACAAACTCCGTCTTTCCTTCAGCATTAAGGTCAAATGTTCCTCGTTTCTGGGATTTTTAAATGTATCTTGGAACTTTCACAACAAGTCTCTTATTTTTTTCCTGAATGTGTGCGTCATCTCAGAGAGTTTATAACCTCTCCAATTAGTTTCCTCCAACAACATCGGTACTTGCTTGTTCCTCTTTGGAGGTAAAACAACATATGGAGTAAAATTTGAACAGAGGATGAGTGACTCAGCTGCTTCACAGTACATCTGGTCAGAACTAATAATGAATTTGATTGGAAAAGAAAACCTACCAGATATTTGATAGAACATTCTGGCAATCAGAGAAGTTACTTCATGTTTTGTCATTGCAGCTGTTACTGAGCATTTGGCATATTTTTAAAAAAAATTTTTCTCTTCAGGTGCAAAAAATTATAAAAGCTTTTACAGAATAAACAGTTGGTCGTTTATTGCAACAAAAAATGTAATTATATACCACATGGCAATTTCATCTTTGTCACCCCCTGCAGACAATCAAATATAAGTGATGCCTTTTATATTTAACTGATATGGGGCTTTAATTGAAAATTGGAGTCTGATTAATCAGTAGCTCATATTTAATGTAAAAATTCTCTCTGGTTTATTTTGTCTGCACACATACATACAATTAAAAGAAAGAGTTGGGTTGGTAGGGAAAAAAATTAAGTAAACTTTCCTTTCAAATGTTTCCTGATTACAGTTCAAACGTAATCAGAAAATAATATAAGAACATGCTATATGTTATATCAACAATGAAAACACATGCATTTCTTTTGCTCTCTGGTATCTGAATGGTATTCAAACTGATGAAAACGTATTTTATCTAATTTTAGCTCTGTTGTGCTTCACATTCTCAACTATTAATTTGTATAATTTTAACAGCTGGAACTCAATATCATCTGTATTAGAAAGTCATGGCTGCAGGAACATGTTCTGGACTCCACTGCCTCTCTGCCAGATTACTAAAACTGGCAAAACCTGGAAATTTTAATCACATCGCTCTGCTATGCTTTAAGCTTTCCAAAAGTTCCCTTCATGTAGAAAACCAAACCATAATCTTGTACTTCTCACTACGGCCCACACTCACTGATCAGCAGTAACCTAGGGACAAAAACAATGAAAAAATTATGTGTAGGTGATCGCAGGAAGGTTTAGAAACTGCAGTTCTTTTCAAGCCACAGACTGGGAAGCAGAAGGAAACAGAGCTTTTAAGGACAGAGAAAAATGAGTTATTAAGGAATGTGCAGCTGGAAATGAAGTTTAAAAAAAGCAAGAATGTATTGTTAAGTACGTGCCCTCAGGTCTAGGGGTACAGGAAGGTCAGTAACAAAGTGAGCCAAACTCAAGGGTATAATAAAGCAGAGGATTTATTCACTCTGGGCAAAAAAATAAATACAAAACGTCACAGGATCCAAATACACCCAAACATAACGGGTCCTACAACAGGGATAAATACCTCTATCGGCAAAACAAAACTCGCTTGCTAAATAAAACTTAACAAAAGGTGTCTTGAATCAGGTACAAAAGTAAACAAAGAAGGCTTAACTTAAAGTGTCTTTGTGAGGAATATGAATCTCCCAAGCAATAAAAACAAAGATACACCAGATAAGATCTGGGCTTCCACAATTAACCACAAACAGTAATACTGAATATACTCCTATGAGACCGTCGGGATCTTCGCGTCACACTTTTACCAGTTCTCAGGAAAACTCTTTTTATTCACAGCCAACTCTAATTCCCACACAGGGTAACACAAAGGCAAATTCACAAAGATCAAACCCAGATGGCGAACTGTGAGCCTAAGGAACACAGCTGCCCCAACTGACAGCAATCACAGATATTTAAGGGCAAGCAGGGCATCTGTATGGCCCCCTTGGCGATTCTGGGACTGCTGGCAACCAGTCAAGATGAAGGAGGAGGATTCTTCAGACGTCAGTCCCACAGCCAATCATGACGCACCGAGGCAGCAATCCTTTCATAGTCGGCTACAGGCCAACATGCCTGGTGCCTTAACAAAGGATAAGTGGAAAAATCTATCTAATCCCACTAAACATGAAATGTCTAAAAAAGAAAAAAAAAACAAAAAAAAAAAAACAAACAAACAAAACAAAAAAAAGTCCTCTAGTGTGCCATTATAGTAATTTTGATATAAAATTCCAGAAATATAATTCAAAGAAAAGAACTAGATTAAAGTCATATTTCTGAGCTCAAAGTCAGAATTCTGACATTTTTCCCTCATAATTCTGAGATTAAAGTCAGATTTCTGACTTTTTTACTCAGAACTTCATTCTTTTTTCTTCACTGGCCCTACTCTTCCATTATACCTTTATAATTTCACATACTAACTTGTGAATGCAGCAGTGTCCCCTCCCCCCAGAGCCTAGAGCACCTTAATTCATATTGACCTGCTCAGTATTGCAAATCTAACTGCCTTTTAAAATTACATTGAACTGGGATTTGACTCATCAGAAAAACAAAAATCACAAACAAACCAGTTAATATGTGTCACCCACTTTATGCTCGTCTGACATGATATTTGGTCTTCTGAGACCCCTCTGTCTTGAAGAAAATCCTTAATATCTGACATTTTCATTTCTCTCTTGCTCTCTTACATTGACACTGACACCAATGTCAGTACCTTGTTAGCAGCTGACACAGACTTTCTATATATATAAAGCTAACTGTAGTTGGTAATTAAACCCACAAGACAAGACAGTGGCTGTATCAGAAGGTTAGTGAATGTGGGGCAAAATATAGAATTAACAAGATTGCAACAACATAAATACATAAACATTACCCAAATTTCCCTGAGGGCTCTCTGAAGGGATTAATAAAGTATTTCTATTCTATTCTAAATAAGACAAAATACAACATAGCTACAATATAGTAAATAATATGAAATAAGTAACAGCTGTCAGAGTATAATGTATAATATAAAATACAAAACACATGACACATAACATATAAATATAATATATAATGTAGTATATAATAACATTATTGCAACACCCCCCTTATTTAAGGCACAGCTGTTTAGTGCAATATAAAGGACATAAAAACCCGAGATAGCTTACTAAGGCAAAAACATGAGTTGGAATTTCAAGATATTACTTGTTACCATTTGTTCAGGGCCCTTTCTGCTGTCGGGTAAAAGCTGTCCCTGAGCCGGTTATACTGTACCGCCTGCCTGACGGTAACCGATCAAACATGTGGTGACCGGGGTGATAGGAGTCCTGGATTATTTTGCCAGCCTTCCAGAGGCATCGAGAATAGTGCAGTTCTTCCAGTGTGAGGAGAGGGCAGCCCATGATCTTTTGGGCAGTGTTTATGACCCTTTGGACTGACGTCCTCTAACCACTGTGCAGCTAGTGTACCACACACATGCAGCACACCAAGATGCTCTCCATAGTGCACCTGTAGAAGGATACCAGGTGATGTTATTCTTCCTGAGCATCCTCAGCAAGTGCAGTCACTGCTGAGCCGTCTTCAGTAGCTCAGAGGTGTTCACAGTCCAGGTCAGGTCCTCCTCAATATGGGTTCCCAAAAAGTGGAAGTCCTCTACCCTCTCCACATAGTCCCCGCTGATTAAAAGTGGTGGAATGTCTGTTTTTTTTTCCTCCTAAAGTCAATGATAAGCTCCTTGGTCATTCCGGACCACCCAATCAGCTGCTCCACCTCAGTCCTGTAAGCAGACTCATTCTACCTAGAGATGAACCCCACAATTGTGGTGTCGTCAGCAAACTTGACAATGGTGTTACTGTAGTGTACCAAGGTACAGTTAAATATGTAGGGGATATAGTGCAGTGGGATAAGCATGTAGCCCTGATGGGAGCCGGTGCTGATGCTGATGGCCACAGATGTATGGTCTCCCACTCAACCCTCTGACTGTGGTCTGACAGGAAGCAATAGATGCATGTAGGTGTTCCACATGCAGGTGGAATGTGGAGTCCCAGGTTCCCCAGTTTACCCACCGGTTTGTGAGGGAGGATGGTGTTGAACGCGAAGCTGTAATCCACAAAGAGCATCTGGGTGTAGTTCCCCTGCTGCTCCAGGTGGAGCACTATGGCTACAGCATCCTCCATCGATCTGTTCGCCCTATAGGCAAACTTGTGAGAGTTGAGACTTTTGGGGAGCAGTGAGGTGATGTGACCTCGTACCAACTTTCTCAAAGCATTTCATCACCACTGGAGTGAGAGCTACTAGCCGGTAGTCATTGAGGCTGGAGATGTGTTGTTTTTTAGGCAGGGGGACAATGGTGGAGGACTTCAGGCAGGGTGGGACGATGGACTGAGACAGGAACTGGTTGAAGATCTTAGTAAGAACTTCAGCCAGCTGGTCAGCACAGTCCCTCAGCACCCGTCCAGGGACACTATCAGGTCCGGTGGCATTCCATGGGTTGACCGCCCGCAGTGTACACCTCACAACACACGTGCAACCACAAACAGTTCCAGTTCCCAAATGGCAAGCTGTGCTGCAATCTCACACAGCTGCCCAGAATGAAGGTAATTCCTTCCTTAAGAAGCAGCAGCTTCTTCCTGTGGGTCCCCAGCATGCGGAGATGGACGAATCAGATCCAAGGGCAGTCCACCACCAATCACTTAGACGTGCTGGCACAGGTCTATTTACACAACAGATACCAGTGGATAGGCCAAGGGTCGTAACACCCAAGTTCTCTTCCTGCTCTCGACGAAGGCAGGCGCTTTTTCTTCTCTCTCTCTCCCCACACTCTGCCCTGCTACTTGTCCTGTCCTATCTGAGCCTCTCTCTGCATTTCTGTTCTAAATCTGAACCATCTTGAACCATGGATCTGATCAGCTGGTCTCTCAATGCAATTGACCAAATATATTCAAACCAAAAAACGAGCATAGGGGAGCCCGCTTGTCCTGGCGGAATGTTCGCGGCTGGATACGTGATGGATTCCTGGGGGGTGTGGAAGGTCATGTGTCTGTCGATACTTTCCATTGAGGATGTTGAGGACATCTACACATTTGGATTCATGATAACTGGATTTCTGTTGTTTTGAGCGGGTGGTTTCCTGGTGTATCACAAATTTCGAAAACTGTCGGAAGCCACTGGCAAGCTGCCGGATTTCTGTGCCGGTGTGTGCCGAGTTACAAACAATCAGACTATAGCGTTGCAGGAGCTTAATCGTAAACTGGATGCTATTCTAGCTCAGAATGGCAAGCTGGTTACGGTTCCGGAGCTCGTACGCGGGGTGGACACCAACTTGGAGAAGTTGTCAGCTCGGCTGGATGGAAACTGACCCAAAATTTAGAGCCAATGAGACCGCTGAAAGACCCAAGGCAAACGAAAACATGCTCTAGCCCAGGGGTAGCCAACGTTGGTCCTCGAGGGCACCAATCCGGCAGGTTTTCCAGATTTCCGTGCCCCAACACACCTGACTTAAACTAACGAGTCATTGTGGAGATCCTTATAGGCTGTTGGATCCATTTAATTTGAGTCAGATGTGCTGGAGCAGGGAAATCTGGAAAACCTGCCGGATTGGTGCCCTCGAGGACCAACGTTGGCTACCCCTGCTCTAGCCTGAACCAAAACAAATGCTGTTATCTTAATCTGGCTCCCTGTACTGGCCTTGGATTGCTGGTTATCAAGTTCTCCTGGAAATGTTATGCAGATGGATGCTCTGCCCCTCCTCCCCCAATCTTCTCAGGAGGTGGACTTTTCCTGTATCAGCTCCCAAGGTCGCCCCACTATCATTTGGGAGAAAATTCACAGGCTCACTTACTTATACATACTTACGCACACACTCATGCACACAAGCAAGCACACTCATGTACACTATTACAGACACACCTCCCCCATGATTTCACTGCCTTGGTTGGACCCTCCCCCTATTCCCTCCACTCCCTGGCAGCAGGTTGATTGGATGCGCTTGAGTTCAGCAGCGTCCTCACTTAGCTGCGCTGGGAGACCCCTCTCCCCCCAGCCATGTGTTTATGTTGTGAATGTCTGAATTATGTGCTTTCATGTACCGAGGTGTGTATTTTTTTTTGTATCTCTACACTGGGCCCACCAAAGCCCAATGTAGAGATGCCTTTTTTTTCTAGCCTCACCCCATTACTCTCCCTCATGTTTTCTTTTCCATCTGTGAAAATGGCGCCCTGCACGGCGGTTGCTACCTCAGTCTGCCTAACCTTGTTTGTTCTATGTTTTTGTTGTCTAATCTTGGACGGGTTTGTACTGGAAAAAAAAAAAATTGTTGCACCTGTTGCAATGACAATAAAGTTTCATTCATTCACATTTGGCGATATTAAGGGTTAGCGATGCATTCACAAGGCGAGAGAATACTCACAAAACGCATTTAATCTCCAAGATGGCTGCCGGCAGGACGTCTCGTCTACCTGTCTGTGTTTAAGTCTGTCTATTTTGTTACTCTCTATGCTTTGTAAGAACTTAACTACAGTCTTGAATGGCAACACTGTTTTCTGGAAGTTTCCTGGAAGTTACCTGATCGTATCCCCGAGGGTTGATCTGGTCTTTGTCTGCAAGGCCTGCCGCTCAGGTGTTGCTGTACCTGGGCTAATCCTCAGCTAGCTGATCGGCTAACGGCATAACTGCTGCTCCTCGGCGGCCCTGTGGTCTCGCGGCTTGTTGTGGATGGTTCGGTGTTGGATCCCTTGGCTACTTGTACATTGTGGCTCTTCCGTGACCGGTGCTTGGCAGCCTCTGCGGTTAGCATCGTGGTATGCGGTCCGGCTTGTTTTGTGGCTTGCCGTGCTGCGCTTCCTACTAGCTTCGGCGGACGAGGTTGCGTCCATCTGGCCAATTGGATTATTTGTTGACATTTTGATGGCTTTTTATGGTTAGTCGCTTGCTGACCATTCAGTTGGAACATACTCCTCCCCTGCGGATCTCTGTCAATCTGGTCGTGACGCTGCGCGTTTACAAATACAATCAGCTGCTTCAGGACCTCCACAGCTCGGACTGGTGGCGCCTGAGTTTCCTGGTTTTGCACGTTCATTCTCTAGTCTATGTGCTTTTATTCGATGTAAACATGTGTTTCTCTGTAAAAACAACCTTGTTCTTCTGGACTGTGCTATTTGGATTTGTTCTGCACATTCAGCCAGAGGCTGTCAGACCTGCCTGCAAGCCCCCACTTGGATCTGCTATAGTGCTGCGCT
Source organism: Melanotaenia boesemani (assembly GCF_017639745.1). Taxonomy (NCBI): domain Eukaryota; kingdom Metazoa; phylum Chordata; class Actinopteri; order Atheriniformes; family Melanotaeniidae; genus Melanotaenia; species Melanotaenia boesemani. Next base: position 38,049,372 of record NC_055686.1, on the reverse strand, counting down.
ATGGGAGTACGATGGACTTTACTCTACAGCCCACAGATGTCTCATCCTTCTGGACTACTATATTTGTCGGACTTCCTACCACTCAGGTATTTCATCTTATTCCGATCTTTTCAACTATGTTGCTGCAGCAGCTCTCTGACTCTAACTCTCTGCTTGTGGTTATGCCTTCAGTAAAAGATAAATGACTTTTTTTCGGTGCTGCCCTCTGGCGCATGTTAATTATTCTCATGCTTTTTATCTCTGGGAATGTTCACCCAAATCCTGGACCTGGTATAGATAATCCTACTACTACTTCACAACTGTTATTCAGAGACTTCTGTAATCGCAAATCCTTGGGGTTTTTACATGTAAATATCTGCAGTCTGCTAAATCCAAAGCATTTTGATCACTTAAAAACATTGTTACATACTGCTAATCCTGATGTTCTAGCTATTTCTGAGTCCTGCCTTAAAAAAAGTGTCACTGATCATGACATATTTATACCAGGCTATAATGTATTCCGTAAAGACAGAGCCACTAGGGGTGGTGGTGTAGCCATGTATGTTAAAGATCATTTGCAATGTGCGGTTGTTCTGTCTAAATCTGTCCCCAAACAGTTTGAGTTGCTGATATTAAAGCTTAGACTTTCAGCCAGTTTTGTCCTCACTGTTGCTGTCTGCTACAGAACACCCTCTGCACCAGCTTCTGCACCCTCAGCCATTAGTCAGCTCCTTGTACCATTCACAACCTCTGAGTTTGTTCTTTTGGGTGATCTAAACTGGGATATGGTTAACCCTCCTGACACAATTTTGCAGCAATTTGATGCTCTAAACCTTACTCAATTAATATCTGAGCCCACCAGACCAAATTTAAAATCTCCCTCATCTTCCACACTGATTGACCTCATTCTCACCAACACCCCATCTAACTATCAGTCTGGTGTTTTCAGCCAAATAAGTGATCACTGTGCTATTGCCTGTGTACGCATTGGCTGTTCAGTTAAAAGACCCCCAGTCATTGTAACCAAGTGCTCTCTCATGAATCTTAATATGCAAGCCTTTCTTCAGGATGTTGAGGTGGCGACCTGGGACAGAGTTGGCTCTGCTCCCTCCCTGGATGAGGCATGGTGCTTTTTCAAAAATGTATTCAGTCTAATTATCAATAAACATGCTCCTTTGAGAAAATGTAGAATCAAGAATCATTATAGCCCCCGTTTTTCCCATGACTTGGCTGAGCTTATCCATCATAAGAACACCCTTTGGCGGAAAGCCCGCTCCACACAATCTCCGGCTGACTGGCTTGCCTTTCGGCAATTCAGGAATAAAACAACACAGGCCATCAGGAACGCTAAAATCTCCCATTTTAAGGAGAAATTTTCCACCTGTGGTTCTGATGCGAGGAAGTTCTGGAAAACCGTCAAGATCATGGAGAATAAACTTGCCTCTCCTCAGCTACCAATCTCTATGATATTCAATGACATTGTTATTACTGATAAGGCTCGTATGGCCTTACTCCTCAATCATCGCTTTGTCAATGCGGCCCAAGTTTCTCCTGTCTCAGGTCCAGACTTGGCTTCAGCAAGTGAGGCCGACTCAGCCTCATTAGATTTTCAGCCTTCTCCATTGAGCAACACACCTTTCTCCTTCACACCTCTCTCCATCTCGGAAGTGCAGGATGAGCTCACTAAGCTGGATCCAAATAAATCTGCTGGCCTTGATGGTCTTCATCCCATGTTCCTGAAAGCAGCCCCTCACATTATTGCAGCACCTGTCACAAGTCTGTTTAATAGGTCCTTACAGTACTCTATCCTCCCCTCTGACTGGAAATCAGCCATGGTTTTTCCACTCTTCTAAGGTGGCTCTGGCACTAATCCAAACTGCTACCGACCCATCTGAATACTTCCGTGTTTAGCCAAGGTCCTGGAGAAGCTAATGCTTAAACAACTAAACTGCTTCCTTGACTCAAACCACATTCTGTCTGATCTGTAGTCTGGCTTCCGGCCTGGCCATGGATGTATAACAGCCACTGTGAAGGTCCTGGATGACATCATCACTGCACTAGACTCTAAGCAGGTCTGCTTAGCCACCTTTATCGACCTTGCCAAGGCCTTTGATTCAGTTGACCATAAGATCCTTCTATGAAGGCTCTCCAATATTGGTCTGTCCATCTCCTGCTGTGACTGGTTCTCCAGCTTCCTTTCTGACCGTGCCCAGTTGGTGAAAGCAGAAAATATCATGTCAGAACCACTCATTATCTCAAAAGGTGTGCCTCAAGGGTCTATTCTGGGCCCCACGCTTTTCTCCATTTACATCAATGACACAGATAAAGCTGCTGGCAGCTCCCGGATCCACCTGTACGCAGATGACACCATTTTGTATTCAGTCGGCCCCTCTCCACAAGCTGCAGCAGCTGTTCTTCAACTCAGCCTCACTTCAGTAGAGCAGTCCTTCCACAACCTCCACCTTCGCCTCAACTCCAGTAAAACAAAGTGCATCCTTTGTAGTCGGAAAACTGGTGCCGACACCCTACCAATACTCACCTGTTTAGACGGCACGACTTTGGAATATGTCAATTCCTATAAATACCTGGGCATCTGGCTGGATTCATCTCTGTCATTCATCACCCACATCAATAATCTTCAAGCCAAAATAAAAGCCAGATTAGCCTTTCTTTTCCGTAATAAAGCCTCTTTCACCCACGCAACCAAATGCACTTTAGTCAAATTGACTTTACTTCCAATTCTTGACTATGGTGACATCATTTATAAAATGGCAACAAGCACAGCCCTTAAAAAATTAGACACTCTCTACCACTCAGCCATACGCTTTGCCACAAATGCCCCTTTCCACACCCACCACTGTGATCTCTATAAATTGGTGGGCTGGCCCTCCCTTCACACCCGGCGACTCCATCATTGGTTTCTTTTTATTTACAAGTCAATCTTGCACAAGACACCTTTCTATCTCTCATCTCTTCTCCACTTCGCTCACAGCACTCATCACACCAGGTCATCCGAGTTTATTAAGCTCATTACTCCCAAAACTTCCACTGTTTTTGGCCGTAACGCCTTCCACTTTTTCGCTGCAAATGACTGGAACACACTGCAGAACACTCGTAAACTTCCATCTCTGATATCTGTTTCCTTGTTTAGACAAAGACTTCAACAGATTATTGTCGACACTTGTTCCTGCTGACGATGCTGACTCTCACTTATGCTTATCTTTTCACATAGATCTGTCCCATATGCTGAAACCTACTCCCTTCCCCCTTTCATTTTTATATATTTGTATTTGCGCTGCATTGTTAGGTGTATTTTTTTGTATTGTTGTATTGTGGTTCTTGTGTATGCACAGTTGTATGTTTGTATGTATATACGTTATTTATTCCTGCTGGGGCCTCTTGGCCAGGTCATGTTTGCAAATGAGAACTGGTTCTCAAACATTTTTACCTGGTTAAATAAAGGTTAGAAATAAAGGTGTTCATCCCATGTATCAGTATAAATGATCACGTCATCCAAATACGCATTAAAATTCAGTAGGTCTGCAAACAATGTATTCACGAGGAGCTGGAATGTAGCGGGCGCATTACACATGCCAAAAGCCATTACAGTGTATTGCGGAAATCAGTCGGGTCTGGCAAAAGCAGAAATTGCCGAGGCACGTTCAGTAAGAGGGACCTGCCAGTAACCCTTCAGGAGGTCCAACTTACTAATGTAACTAGCAATCCAATCGTGTCCACACAGTCCTCGACACGGGGTAACTGATAAGCGTCCCGAATCGTGACAGAGTTAACTTTACAGTAGTCTGTAATAAATCTCAGCGTTCTGTCAGGTTTTAACTCCAATAAACAGGGTGAGCACCGTGGACTGTTACTGGATTTTGCGAATCCGTGTTGTAACATGTAATCTGTTTCAGTTAACATCTGTGCTCTTTTAGTCAGGTTGCAAGGGTACGGATGTTGTTTTATGGGATTATGGGATTTGCATCACCAACGTCAATATCCTGCTGAACGAGATGAGTACGAGACGGTATGTCCTTAAACAAAACGTGGGAGTCATTTATTAATGAAAGTAAATCGGTCTGCTGACTGTCAGTTAGATGTTGTAGAGTAACCAGAAGAGATTTTAACATCTCGGTGTTACTTAACCGGGCAGTTAGCCTAGAATCAACTTTGGTGGATATCCCATCATCCAGCGTTTCTTTAGCAACTGCTGCCATGACAAGAGTACTTTTACTCTGAATGTCTGGGTTTGCGTTGACACAGACGAGTCTGATACAATTGGTGGGTGAACACGTGACATGTACGCCTTTAACATGTTCACATGACAGACACGGGTCTTCCGCTTTCTCTCCAGGGTGGCAATGACATAGTCAGTGTCGTTTAGTTTGGACTACATAAGGACCTGAAAACCGAGCTTCTAAAACCAACCCTGGAATAGGGAGTAAAGCCAACACGCGATCACCCACCTGGAATGCACGACTTATCGGGATGTCGTTTCATCACATCTTGAGTTGTCTGCAGGATTTTTAAGGCAAAAGTACGAGAATGATGTAAACGTTCACAAAATGTAGAGACATAATCTAACACATTCACTTCTGGAGATGTGTGAGATTCTAATAATGTCTCTTATATAACCTGGAGAGGTCCTCGGGGTTTATGGCCAAAAATAAGCTCTGCAGAGCTAAATCCTAATGATTCTTGCAGAGTGTCACGAGCTGCAAACAGTACAAAAGGTAAACCTTCATCCCAAGCTTTTCCTTCACTAAAACAGTACAACATAGATTTTAGAGTTTGGTGCAATCGCTCTAAAGCACCCTGGCTTTCCAGATGATAAGGGCTAGAGGTGATACAATGGATAAGGCACGGAGAACTTGTTTGAATACTTTCGACATGAAATTAGTCCCCTGATCTGTTTGAATGACTCGCGGGAGCCCAAATGTTGAAAAGAACTTATTTAGCACCTTAATTACCGTATTAGCTGTAATCTGACGCAAAGGAATAGCTTCAGGATATTGGGTTGTGGGACACATCAAGGTTAACAGGAAGATATGTCCGGATTTAGTCCGAGGTAAGGGTCCCACACAATCTAAGATAAGACGTTCGAATGGTTCACCAACCACAGGAATTGGGTGTAAGGGCGCGCGAGGCATAGCTTGGTTTTCCTACAGTTTGGTAGGTATGGCAGCTATGGATGTATTTAACTATGTTCATTTTTAATCCTGGCCAAAAAAAAAATGTTTTAATATATGCCGATACATCTCCGTTATGCCTGAATGACCAGAGCAATCACCATCATGTGCTAAATGTAGCACTTGTTGGCGAAATGGGCTTGGTACAACTATCTGGGTTGTTACATTCCAGTCCGCATCTGGAATGACAACCGGACACCAGCGTTGCATTAAAACTCCATCTTGAATATAGAAGCTCCTAGCCATCAAGTTTGCTTGCTCAGCACTTACCACTTCCTTGAAGCAGTCCTGTAGTGTAGGATCTTTCTTCTGCACCGCACCCAGCCGTGCATGGGAAACCGGAAGCTGGAGGTCACCAGGGGGTCGCAGAACCTCCTGAGCTTTAACGTCAGGGGCTCTGACGCCCTCCTCAGGACTCTCCTGTATACCTCCATCCGCAACTTGAGACATAAGAAAACTGTCAGATAAGGTTATTTCTTCTACAGCTCTGCATTTACGTACCTGAGCACGTGTTGGCGTAATACTATCTGTATTCTTGCCTTTAACTGGAACATCTAGAACTTCTAGAGTAGGGAATACTCTACCCCCAGCAATATCATTACCTAGGAGCAAAGAAACACGATTAATAGGCAGTGATGAACACACAGCCATAGGAAATATACCAGTGATCAAGTCTGTCTCCAAATGAACTAAATTTACAGGTTGAGGGGCGTATCCCATCTCAACCCCTCTAAGAATAAGACTATGTCCAGCATATCGTTGCTGTCGGGCGCAAACCTTCTATCTCCAAAACTGCCATTTTTCAAAAATGAAAAAAAAAAAAAAAAAACTGTATTGTGTTGTAGTAACTGGACATGATGTCATCAAACTTGGTATTGTGTTTTAATCATATATCTTTGGATAAATATTAGTAAAACAACAGACATAAAGGGTGACCAATAGTACTGATTTATAAAGGAAAACAAAAATCATGAATTTTGGACATAGGAGGTTTTTGCCCAACAGCAACGATATCTGGATTTAGAGAAAGGTAATGTGTCAGCCAATATTATGGACTGAGACGCACCTGTATCACGAAGAATATGTACTTCTTTTCTCTCAGCTGAATTACCCGATAATGAAATGGTTCCATCCAGAATGAAAGGTTTAAAGCACGGATCAAGAGTGCAGTCAATCAGTTTCGCCTTACCCGAGTCTGGCATGATCAACCCCACTTCTTTTGGTTTAGGAGATGAGTTCTGGTTCTTCTGCTTTAATACCGGACAGCTGGCTATCAGATGTCCAATTTTGTAGCAGTAGAAACAGCTTCTATCCTCTTTGTTCTGGATTTTGGCAGTTGTCACCGGTTTCTTTTCAGCAGCCTTAACAATGGGCTGAAATACAGTTTTATGGGTTAGTACATATTCATCTGCCATTACAGCAGCAGCAGACAATACATTCATTCTTTGTTCATTTAAATGAACCACAAGACCTTCAGGAAGTCTATTCTTAAACTCCTCTAAGTGGATTAATTCTCTCAGAGCTTCATAAGTGTTGACGCCACAGGAAGAACACCATCTATCAAACAGATTGCTTTTTTCTCTGGTGTACTCCACGTATGTTTGGGATGGCTCCTTTATGTAAGCTCGAAATTTTTGTCTGTATGCTTTCGGAACAAGTCGTAAGCTTTTAATACGGTAGCTTTGACAGTAGTCCTCCTGTAGTCTGTCTTGGCCTCTCGGGTGCCTCTTCAGGTAGGCTCTGGCAGCACTGTACAGAGCGCTGTCACCAGACCTGAAGGCGGTGTTCCTGTCTTTAAGCAGCTGCTGGACCTTTGGGTCATCCAGGGCTTCCTGTTGGGGTACATCTAGACAGTCTTGTCCACTGTGACATTATCTATGCAGTTTTTGATGTAGCATAAGACACTATCTGTGAACACCTCCAGGTTTGGGTGTTGGAAAATGTCCCAGTTAGTTCTGCCAAAGCAGTCCTGCAGCTGCTCAGAGGATCATCAGGCCAAGTTGTAACTGTGTTTATATTTTTGGGAGCAGTTTTCCAGAGGGGGATATATGCAGGAATCATAAGCAGGTACAAGTGGTTTGACTGGCCAAGGTGTGCTAGCTGTTTAGCCTTAAAGCCCACTATGATGTTGGAATATACTATACTTTGTCCAGTGTATTAGCTCCTCTGGTGGCACATTTTGAAGTTCTGGTGGAGCTTAGGGAACACTTAAATCCACATGATTAAAATCCACTGCTATGATGTGTGCTGCGTTAGAGTGTCTGTTTTGCTGTTTGCTAATGCTGCTGTATAGTAGTCCGTTAGCCGCATTAGCATTTGCATCAGATGGAATATAAACAATGGTCACAAACACCAACGTTAGGTTTCTTGGAAGGTACACAGGCCTGTATTTGACCATTACAAACTCCAGGTCTGCAGAGAAGTGATTGTCCACTATCACTATGTTAGTACACCAGCTGTTGTTTGTGTACATGCACACACCCCCTCCTCTGCTTTTACCGGAGTCCTTTGTTCTGGGCTACATAGCCATCTAGCTTGATAATAGAGTCCAGAATGGATGAGTAAAGCCATGATTCTGTGATTAGAATGTTGCAACAGTCCTTAACCATATTGTTGGTTGCTATCTAGAGCCTCAGATCATCCATCTTGTTGGCGAGGGATCGAGCATTTGTGAGGAAAATGCTAGGAAGTGGTGGTTTGTGTGGCTGTCTCCAGAGTTGGGTTAACACTCCGGCTCTGCAGCCCTGCTTCTGCTTTCTCTCTTGATGCCGCCTTCGCCTTCTATTCCATGGGCATGATGATACACGAAGACCCGGGGGTTTTCGCTATGTCTGCAGGGATGTATTGTGTGTGAATATTCTCAGATGTTTCCCTCTGCTTGATATCCTGTTCTATCCGATGGAGTTTGTGTTGGCTGTAGATCACTTATTTCTATATGCAAGGCAGTGGCTGGGAGAGCAGTTTGCCGCAGCTGTAGTGAGCGCCGCCAAAATTCGAAATATAAAATATATTAGCAACAAATAGTGATCAGTGATGAGTGTAATTGTCATGTGTCAGCACCCACCCCAATGCCCCAGTCAGACACCCCGGGGACCAGTTGATTTAGGACACCTTGTCTGCTTGTTGCTGTGAATGTGTCCACAGATGATGCCACTTGGACTGTGTTGGTTGTTTTTACAAAGTTGAACATTATACTAATTTAAAGATTTTTTTGACACTTACTGTGTTTATTTCCATTAAACACAGTAAGTTACAGCAGTTCTCTGTCTTCATACAGATCCTAAAAATTCAGGGAATGTGTCATGAACTAAATGTATAAATCCAATTTTTACAGCCGCTTTGGAATGAAGGCGTTGTGCACATTGTGTGATCTTGGAAATCACCGCTGTAGCAGGTTGTAGGAAGAAAACTGACATCAGGGGAGAACATATGTAATAAACAGGGAGTAAAGCTTAGGTGTTGGATTTTTACATTTATCAAGTTAAAAAACCCGAGTAGGAGTATAAAAAAATTATTTTTATGGTTACAAAACCACTGGGAATGGTCACCTGACGTTGAAGTTCTCTTTAATCATTTTAGTATGTGTGCTAACTTTTTGTTTAGTTTTTTTAACCCTTAATTTTCATCTGAATCCCAGACAATCCAAATGGAAAAAATTTAACACCACCACAGTGCCACAAATGTTAAACATTAGCTATCTAACACAGTTAGCAAACAGCAGGTTAATGCACTATAACAGCTAAGTTTAGCAGCGAATTCACCATTTTTTCACTATAGGATTTATGGGACTAAAAACAAGTTGTATACAATAAATCCTAATTAAATCTCAGATGAACAAATTACACCTTGAGACAATGCTAACTGCTAGCTAGAAGAAATGTAGCATTTGACACTAGTCCTCCATTTTATGATTAGCAATGTGACAAGTCCTGCTAAAGCAGAAATGTAGTACATTTCTGAGTGGTTTTAACTGAAGTGTTACGTAGTACAAACTTAAGTCTGTCAAGCTGCCATCCACACTAAAAATGACAAGCGTCCAATACCGTGTGGCTGTATAAACACACACACACTAAGTAAATAAGCTGTTAAGGTTCTTTTCATGTCAAGAAAAAAAAAAAAACACATAAAAGACAGTCCAGCATTTGAAAACAATTACACATTCGCTTCAAAGACCTAGTTAAACTGAACATATTTCTAATCAAACTTGAACTCTCCCACAAATTCCAAATGCAGATCCACTTACAAACACACATTAGCAACGTGTGTAGTTGCAATAAATCCCAGCATAACAGTAATGTCTGTATAGAGCTACTCAAGTCAGTCCTACGAGGGCTGCAATCCAGCAGGTTTTTATGTATCCCTGCTCCAACATCCATCCATCCATCCATCCATTCTCTTCCGCTTATCCGGAGTCGGGTCGCGGGGGCAGCTGCCTAAGCAGGGAAACCCAGACTTCCCTCTCCCTGGCCACATTCACCAGCTCATCCGAAGGGATCCCGAGGCGTTCCCAGGCCAGCCGAGAGATGTAGTCTGTCCAGCGTGTCCTGGGTCTGCCCCGGGGCCTCCTTCCGGTGGGACGTGCCCGGAACACCTCACCAGGGAGGCGTCCAGGAGGCATCCTAACCAGATGCCCGAGCCACCTCATCTGGCTCCTCTCGATGTGGAGGAGAAGCGGCTCTACTCTGAGCCCCTCCCGGATCACCGAGCTTCTCACCCTATCTCTAAGGGAGAGCCCGGCCACCCTGCGGAGGTAACTCATTTCGGCCGCTTGTATTCGAGATCTCGTTCTTTCGGTCATTACCCACAGTTCATGACCATAGGTGAGGGTAGGAACGTAGATCGACCGGTAAATCGAGAGCTTTGCCTTTCGGCTCAGCTCTTTCTTCACCACGACAGACCGATGCAGAGCCCGCATCACTGCGGACGCCGCACCGATCCGCCTGTCGATCTCTTGCTCCATCCTTCCCTCACTCGTGAACAAGACCCCGAGATATGTAAACTCCTCCACTTGGGGCAGGACCCCATCGCAGACCCGGAGAGAGCACTCCACCCTTTTCCGGCTGAGGACCATGGTCTCGGATTTGGAGGTGCTGATTCTCATCCCAGCCGCTTCACACTCGGCTGCGAATCGCTCCAGTGCGAGCTGAAGATCACGTCCCGATGAAGCCAACAGAACCACGTCATCTGCAAAGAGCAGAGACCCAATCCTGAGGCCACCGAACCGGATTCCCTCGACACCTCGGCTGCTCCTAGAAATTCTGTCCATAAAAGTTATGAACAGAATCGGTGACAAAGGACAGCCTTGGCGGAATCCAACCCGCACCGGAAACGATTCTGATTTACTGCCGGCAATGCGGACCAAGCTCTGACACCGGTCGTACAGGGACCGGACAGCTCTTACAAGCGAGTCCGGCACTCCATACTCTCGGAGTACCCCCCACAGGAGTCCCCGAGGAACACGGTCAAATGCCTTCTCCAAATCCACAAAACACATGTAGATTGGTTGGGCAAACTCCCATGCCCCCTCGAGGACCCCAAAGAGGGTGTAGAGCTGGTCCACTGTTCCACGACCGGGACGAAAACCACACTGCTCCTCCTCAATTCGAGGTTCGACTATCTGACGGACCCTCCTCTGTAGCACCCCTGAATAGACCTTACCGGGGAGGCTGAGGAGTGTGATCCCCCTGTAGTTGGAGCACACCCTCCGGTCCCCCTTTTTGAAGAGGGGGACCACCACCCCAGTCTGCCAGTCCAGGGGGACTGTCCCCGATGTCCACGCGATGCCGCAGAGGCGTGTCAACCAAGACAGCCCTATGGCATCCAGAGCCTTAAGAAACTCTGGGCGGGGGCCTTGCCACCAAGGAGATTTTTAACCACCTCAGCGACCTCAGCCCCAGAGATAGGCGAGCCAGCACCAGCTACCCCAGACTCTGCTTCCTCATCAGAAGACGTGTTGGTGGGATTGAGGAGGTCTTCGAAGTATTCCCTCCACCGCCTCACAACGTCTCGAGTCGAGGTCAGCAGCCCCCCATCCCCACTGTACACAGTGTTGACGGAGCACTGCTTTCCCCTCCTGAGCCGCCGGATGGTCGACCAGAATCTCCTCGAAGCCGTCCGGAAGTCATTCTCCATGGCCTCTCCAAACTCCTCCCACGCCCGAGCTTTTGCCTTAGCGACCGCCGAAGCCGCGCTCCGCTTAGCCCGCCGATACCCATCAGCTGCCTCTGGAGTCCCACAGGCCAAAAAGGCCCGATAGGACTCCTTCTTCAGCTTGACGGCATCCCTTACTGTCGGCGTCCACCAACGAGTTCGGGGGTTACCGCCACGACAGGCACCGACGACCTTACGGCCACAGCTGCGGCTGGCCGCCTCGACAATAGAGGCACGGAACACAGCCCATTCAGACTCAATGTCCCCCGCCTCACCCGGGACTTGGTTGAAGCTCTGCCGGAGATGGGAGTTGAAACTCTTTCTGACAGGGGACTCTGCCAGACGTTCCCAGCAGACCCTCACAACACGCTTGGGCCTGCCAGGCCTGACCGGCATCCTCCCCCACCATCTGAGCCAACTCACCACCAGGTGGTGATCAGTTGACAGCTCCGCCCCTCTCTTCACCCGAATGTCCAGGACATGCGGCCGCAAGTCCGACGACACGACTACAAAGTCGATCATCGAACTGCGGCCTAGAGTGTCCTGGTGCCAAGTGCACATGTGGACACTCTTATGTCTGAACAAGGTGTTCGTTATGGACAATCCATGACGAGCACAGAAGTCCAACAACAAAACACCACTCGGATTCAGATCAGGGGGGCCATTCCTCCCAATCACGCCCCTCCAGGTCTCGCTGTCATTGCCCACGTGAGCATTGAAGTCCCCCAGCAGAACAAGGGAGTCCCCAGAAGGAGTGCTCTCCAACACCCCCCCCCAAGGACTCCAAAAAGGGTGGGTACTCTGAACTGCTATTTGGTGCATAGGCACAAACAACAGTCAGGACCCGTCCCCCCACCCGAAGGCGGAGGGAGGCTACCCTTTCGTCCACCGGGGTAAACCCCAATGTACAGGCGCCAAGTTGGGGGGCAATGAGCAGGCCTACACCTGCTCGGCGCCTCTCACCGGGAGCAACTCCAGAATGGAAGAGGGTCCAGCCCCTCTCGAGGGCAGTTGTTCCAGAGCCCAAGCTATGCGTCGAGGTGAGTCCAACTATATCTAGCCGGAACCGCTCAACCTCGCGCACCAGCTCAGGCTCCTTACCCGCCAGAGAGGTGACATTCCACGTCCCTAGAGCTAGCTTTTGCAGCCGAGGATCAGACCGCCAGGGTCCCCGCCTCTGGCAGCCGCCCAGCTCACAATGCACCCGACCCCTATGGCCCCTCCCGTAGGTGGTGAGCCCACGAGAGGAGAGGCCCATGTCTCCCTTTCGGGCTGAGCCCGACCGGGCCCCATGGGCAAAGGCCCGGCCACCAGGCGCTCGCCTCCGTGCCCCACCTCCAGGCCTGGCTCCAGGGGGGGCCCCGGTGACCCACGTCCGGGCAAGGGAAACCTTGGTCCTTGTTTTTTCATCATCATAAGGGTTTTGTGAGCCACACTTCGTCTGGTCCCTCCCCTAGACACCTGTTTGCCATGGGTGACCCTACCAGGGGCATACGCCCCCGACAACATAGCTGCTAGGATCGTCAGGACACACAAACGCCTCCACCACGATAAGGTGGTGGCTCATGGAGGAGCCTGCTCCAACATACCTGACCCAAATTAATGAGGCATTGTGCAGAACACATCTGTTCAAACTGGCATACTCACTGTAATATTTCACACTGCTTTTATTATTGTTTTATGTATCGGTTAATTTATGAATGTATTTATTGATTTGTTTTACTCTTGTGTTTTATCCTGTAAGGTGACCTTGAGTGTCAAGAAAGGTGCCAGCAAATAAAATGTATTATTATTATTATTATTATTAACTTGTTAGGCTGTTAGATCCATTACATTTGATTCAGGTGTGCTGAAGCAGGAGTACATTAAAAACCTGCAGGATTGCAGCCCATAGGACCGAATTGAGTAACCCTGGTGTAGGGATTTATTTGACTTCTATACCAGCACTGTGAGTTGGGTAAATGTTTTAACTATTCTACTGTAAATTAAGGTAATAATTAAGTGGCTGACTCCTGATGTGGTGACCACTGAGGCAATAAGCTGCAACAAGGATCTGGGGTAGTGAGTGGCAGGTCATTGGCATGCAGCAAACTGTATAGAAAGTTGCCAACATGCACTTGGATCCCAAATAAACTTTATTACAACTGATTGCAACAGCTTGTGTCATTGAGATGTGAGCAGCTCTTATGAATTTGCTTTAAATATTTATAATTGCCTCCCTCCCACTGACAGTAACATCTGATGTGTGATTTTGCACAGATGCAGAGGATTAAGTAAAAAGCTAAGAAATATTAATATGACTGTGATAAATTTCAAGTATTTCAAGACAATTGATCTAGTGGCTGTCAATTATTAACCCGTGGGGTGCAACACTGCCTATTTTACAAAGTCAGTTGTAGTTAAAAAAAATTTTTTTTTATTGTTATTATTATTTCAGCCAAACCATGAGAAACACAAGCCAGGGGATTTGGCTTTTCTGGAATCTGCAGTTCCCTCCAAAAATTTATTTCATGATTACTTTGTGCATCACCTTACGGTTTCAATCTGACGTTTGCTACATTTCTGTAAGAATACATCTAGAGTGGTGACACGGATTTTATCCTATAAAATATGCTTTTTATGAGACATTTGAGATTTTTTTTCCTTTACTGTTTGGGCTCTTAATTAAAGCTTTATCAATTTGTAAAGCTTAAAACATTGCATGCATCTCAAACGTAACTTTCTGGGTTATGATCAAGTCTCTGATCCCAAAATCAGTTTTGCATTTTAGAAGTCTAGAGTGATTTTTATTCAAACTAAAGACAACAGATATTTTTAAAACTGTCCAAATTACAAGAACTTCCAATTTTTCACCACTTCATGCTTTTTCTTGAGTTTTCTTGCACCCAAACAAAAGAGACCTGTATTCTCTGTTACTTGCAGAGTTCATTGAATGTAATTTGCAAATAATCTGGATATTTTGTTCTTTCTGTGTGTAAGTACTCAGCTCTGTTAAGTTTTACTTTGTCCTGACGTTCATCAAGATGTCTGGACTTCTCAGAAATGCTCAGACTCATAAACATTTCTGGACCATTACCTTTATGTTTATGTATGCACAGGCATATTGTAAATTCCTTTTTACCACATGAAGATACTTTTCCTCACAGATGAGGAGGGAACTGGGGTCTGGAATGCTGGAGAGATGCAATATGTGGGACACAAAAATGTCAGCAACATAGTTACATGAATTATTCCTAAAACTTGGATTTGGACAATTCCTCCTCAAAAATGTCAACATATCCTGCCAACACACTGTCTTATAAGGGCAATTTTATATTTAAGAAATGAACTTGTACTTTTCTGACCTTTGGTACCTGTTAATAATTTTTGTGCTCGTTTTTGAAAAAGCCTTTGCGTTTTTTTTAATTTATTTATTTATTTATTTTTAATGCAATATTTATCCTGTTTACAAAGTCCTAAAGAAAACCCAGTTTATCTGCTGCTGTGTTAAGTGACAAATACATGGCTGTTTTTTTTTTTTTTTTTTGTTTTGTTTTGCTTTGTGTGTGTGTGTGTGTGTGTGTGTACATTTGTGTGTTTATGCTTCTAACAGTGACATAAATTGAACAGACAGGGAGTGTAAGTTTATTTCTACAGTACATTTCCTGTACGAAAAAACATTAAAAGCATTACAGTGGCATGCAGGAAGCAATAAAAAGTGCATTAAAACTTAAAAAAAGAAATTAAATAAAAACAGAAAGAAAAAAGCTAAAATGAAGTGGATAAAATGCAAGAAATGAACTTCCAGTGTGAGAAATTAAGAGTTGTTGTGATAATATGCAGAAAATAGAAAAGTTTTTAACCCTGATTTAAAACTGCTGAGTCAGCAAACCTGCAGTTTTCTGGGAGTTTGTTCCACATGTGAGGAGCATAAAAGCTGAACGCTAATTCTTCATGTTTAGTCCTGACTGTGGAACAGAAAGTAGAACTGACCCTGTTCTGAGGGATCTGGTTGGTTCATAACGAACCAGAAGATACTGAATGTATTTTGGTTCTAAACCATTCAGGGCTTTGTCAACTAACAGCAAGATTTCAAAGTCAATTCTTTGACAGGCAGGAATCCAGGGTAAAGTACGCTGACCAGAAGTGCAAAACTTTCTGCATGTATGTCTTAGAACACAATCAAAGTCTTGAACACTTATTTAAAACACATTTCTGATAGTTTTCAGAATGTGTTACTTTACTGTATGATCCACTTTCCTGGTCTTAATGAGGACTGGAGGTCTAGGATCTACTTCCTGGTCTTAGTGAGGACTGGAGGTCTAGGATCTACTTTCCTGGTCTTAGTGAGGACTGGAGTTCTACAATCTACTTTCCTGGTCTTAGTGAGGACTGGAGTTCTAGGATCTACTTTCCTGGTCTTACTGAGGACTGGAGTTCTAGGATCTACTTTCCTGGTCTTACTGAGGACTGGAGTTCTAGGATCTACTTTCCTGGTCTTAGTGAGGACTGGAGTTCTAGGATCTACTTTCCTGGTCTTAGTGAGGACTGGAGTTCTAGGATCCACTTTCCTGGTCTTAATGAGGACTGGAGTTCTAGGATCTACTTTCCTGGTCTTAGTGAGGACTGGAGTTCTACGATGTACTTTCCTGGTCTTAGTGAGGACTGGAGTTCTAGGATCTACTTTCCTGGTCCTAGTGAGGCCTGGAGCAGCAGCGTTCTGGACTAACTGCAGGTGTCTGATGGACTTTTTAGGGAGACCTGTGAGGACCGCATTACAGTAGTCCAGTCTACTAAAGACAAATGCATGGACCAGTTTTTCTAAATCCTGCTGAGTCATCAGTCCTTTAATCCTCCAGACGTTCTTTAAGTGAAAACAGGCCGACTTCACAGCTGTCTTAATATAACTGCTAAAATCCAGGTCTGAGTTCAGGACTACTCCCAGGTCTGAGTCCAGGACTACTCTCAGATTTCTGGCTTGGTAGTTAGTTTTGAACTTTGCTGTTTAAAGCTGAGTACTGACTTTAATCTTACTTGGTTCCAAAAAACATTATTTTAGTTTTGTCTTCATTTAACTGAAGGAAGTTCTGGCACATCCAGTCTTTAATTTGATTGATATAGATATTAAAATGTTAATCCTAACTGCATGACAAATAAAAAACAGTGGAAATGTTCAGATTTTAGTGCTGTATCGAAATAATGTGTTAACACCACAAATATAAGTAAGCTCCTCCATCACACTGGTTTCCAGGGTGATAAGCATCAGCCCAGGCCTTACTGACGGAGGCAGTTTGACAAGGACGTTATTCACACGCAACTGCAGAAACAACTATCTTGGTGATTATTAGACCATATTATGCTCTTTTTTAACAGTTAAATTTAGCATCATAATTTATCTTTTTGTAAACTTGACCAGTTGTTTTGATCTTTATTTCTACCCAAGCATTTTTCTTGCTAAAAAGAAAAACATAAAACAGTATCCTTAAAAAGAAACCAAAACAAACAAACAAACAAAAAAAGAAACAAAAAATCGGAAAAGAAACAAGGTCTCTGAATAATGAGAAAATTACATCTGTAGTAGATTCTCCTACACAGACTTTGAACCCCTGAAACCTTAATGCTACAAACAGTACATAGACTTGAACCTCCAAAGATACAGGCATACTTCCACCCGTACACACCCACAGCTTCAGTGAACTGCTTTTGTAGCTTTGATCTGTGAGCTGAATTGTCCCTAAATGCACTTCCTGTCTTCAATCAAACCGATTTAATTCACACTGGCTCTGACACCTTCTTTGTTCAGAAGCCGGAAGAAGACTGATTGGACAGCCAATGAAAAATGGCTCTTGACCAGCACTGAATAAATTCAGTGTTACACGCTTCACTTAGAGCTTAGATAGTGTGGTGGCACAAAACACAGAGTGAATTTTTGGATGAAAACACCTAGAAAATGAAGGTCAGAACTGAACTGTGTGTAGTGGAATGACTGCTGAACTGAAGGTGAGTCTTCAAAAAAATCTCCTGCTGTCCTGGAATTCAGAAAAGTTGGCTTGACTAGTATGTCACCCCACCACTGCGAGCAGCTATGTTTTTAAAATGACTCATTGTGATAGGTAACTACAGTCAGTGGGTTGTGGCCAAAAGCGTCCTCTTAGGTGGGACCCTGCTCTGATCGATAAGTGTCAAAGTCTCACTGTTGATGAGTATGACTATTGTTTTTTACTGTGCTCCCTGCCTCCCATGCACAGAGGACTAAGGCAGACACCCGCTTCTAGTGGTGGTGACGATCCACCATAACACGATTGCTGCCTTGTATGTATGGCAAGCCCAAAGGCTCATAATTTGCCACTCTATTGGTGCGTTTGTAATAAAACGACATTAAAAGCGCCGTTTTGTGATAAAAAAAAATGGCATAAAACACACGGTTTCTTAAAGCTTCGGTAAACGCCGAAAAATACAGTGTTCTTGGTGGTCATTAAACGGTGCTTTTTGCGGCGTTCAATGATTAGCCCAGCCAATTTTTTGTACAACCAGTAAAATTAAACCGTGATCATCCAATCAGTAAAGAATAAGAGCAGACCCTCCAGTTCACTACTGATCTCTGCTGAAGGACTGTCTGCATTGTTCCAGTAACCCTGTGGTCTGCTTGTGTGCTTACATGTCCAGCCATATTCAAATGCACTGCCAGGACACAAGTTCAAATATAGATAAAATTTATTATATCTTTTCTAAAGAAAGAAAGAAACAAACAAACAAACAAAGAGAATAAGATCTCTTTGTTCACAGATGTCGACGTACATACGTTATTGTCTGAAACCACACACTGAGCACCAAACTATTCATTACAAAGAGACAGACTAAATTCATAGTGTTTATATTTAATAATATAGATAATAAAATATATAATACTATATTTACTATAGTATATTGTACTTAAAGAAGTGTGTTACCATAACTCAACTATAGAAAAATTGGCTGGGATAATTATAATCCTACAAAATGGCGCTTTTTATGTGCGTTCATTGAACGCCGCAAAAAGCAGCGTTTAATGACCACCAAGAATGTCGTATTTTTCGGCGTTTACCGAAGCTTTACGAAACAACGTGTTTAACGCCGTTTTAGCCACATAAAACTGTGCTTTTAACACTGTTTTTCATCACAGAACGGTGTGTTTTCCGCCATTTTATTACAAATGCGCCAAAAGAGTGGTAAATTATGGCTCTTTTACCATAGAGTCACCCTGCCTACATGCTTCCATCTGCTTTGCTCTGATAATCGCTGGTCAGGCTACTGTACTGTGGAGTTTTGGACTGTCCAAGCTTGGTTTTTAAAGGCTGCTGCTTTTTGTTTTAGTATTGGTTTGCAGTGCTGATAGGTGCCTGATAAAAGACAACTTTAATGACATTTTTTTTTGACTAAACTTCCAAACAAACATTACTGTATTGGCCAGGCTGGGCACAATGGATGTATCAAAGAAAGTATGATAACAGCATATTTTTTAAAAACACAATCTTACCACACTTCTCTTTTCTAGAGACAGTTATATTGTGGAGTCTTTAAGGTCAATGATTTAATCTAACTCAGCATCACAATAAAACATTAAAAAGATGTAATTTATGTCCAAAGATTTGGTGTTTTTTTTCTTTTTTTTCTCTCTTTTTTTAATGCTACTGGACATGAACATTACATTAGAGAATATATTTATTACATATTTTCAAATTCAAATTCACCCAGACAGGTGGTGTGATTGACTGACTGGAAAATGTGTAGATGATCTGTGATCCAGAGTGGAACCTGGTGCAGGCGTAACAACAGCTTAAAAGTAAGGTTGTGGCTAAAAAACGTCATCACTTATTAGAGGGCTTCTTGGAATTTTACCTCAGTAGGCTTCAAAGGTACATGTCATCATTTATCATCAACACTGAGCTTGCATTGGAGTGGTCACTCACCATTTGGCCAATTTAGTTGCTCTTTGATGAACATTGTGATATTACAGATGCAGCAGCAAATTGTGCTAAATTATTATTGGTCAACATGGAAGTATTAGTCATGATTCACACATAAATTAATAATTTTACAGAACATTGTACTGATTAACATTCTTTTTCTGGAAACCTATGGCAACCTTAACACCAAAACAAGTCTGCTGTACCCTGGAATAAAAAGCAGCTTCTAATAATGTGTATGGATAAACATATGTTCCAACACCTGGAGCAGAGGTTCACGCAGTTAAATACCAAAATATATACTGAGAACAGAATGAAATCTGCATGTACAAGATAAAGAAATAAGAAAGAGAAAGGAAAGGATGCACATAAGAAAACAGGCAAAGAGTGCTAAGATTAGCAGCAGAATAAAGAGAGAAGGGGGACACTAAAAATGACTGTGTATAAGTCAAACAGAAGAATGAGGCAGAGCATTTAGCTCGACAACCTGCTAATTCACTACTTGGACTTGAATAGTACAGCACAATATCAACTCAATCTGTTTAAGGCTTGAAAGAAAATTGTTCATTATACATAATAGTCTTTTTAGCATCTGTTCTAGAAGTATGTACAAATAATGTGTTTATAGGCAAGGCAAGGCAAGGTAGTTTATTTGTACAGCACATTTCATGTACAGGACAATTCAAAGTGCTTTACATAAAACAAAGACATCACAGATATTTAGAATAGTAAAAGGCATCAACACATAATCACAATAAAATAATAAATTACATTAAAATGATTAAAAGTAAGATAAGTTAAAAAAGTTACCGTGTAGATTTCATGCATAGGCGCATGAGAAAAGAAATGTTTTTAACCTGGATTTAAAAATGTCTACATTTGGTGAAAGTTTAATCTCCACTGGCAGTTTGTTCCACTTGTTTGCAGCATAACAGCTAAATGCTGCTTCTCCATATTTAGTCTGGACTCTGGTCTGGACTAGTTGCCCAGAGTCTTTGGATCTAAGAGCTCTGCTAGGTTTATATTCTCTGAACATATCACAGATGTATTCTGGGCCTAAACCATTCTGGGATTTGTAAACAAGCAGAAGGGTTTTAAAATCTATTCTGTGACTGACTGGAAGCCAGTATAAAGATTTCAAAACTGGTGTGATGTGTTCAGATCTCTTAGTCCTGGTTAAAACTCCAGCAGCAGCATCTGGATGAGCTGCAGATGTTTAATGTTCTTTTTAGGAAGTCCTGTTAAAAGACCATTACAGTAATCCAGCCTACTGGAGATGAATCATGGATGAGTTTCTCTTGGTCTTTCTGGGAGACTAAACTTTTAATTCTGTTGATGTTTCTGAGCTGGTAAAAAGCTTCTTAGTGAAGCTTTGATGCGGCTGCTGAAAGTCAGGTCTGAGTCTATCAACACTCCCAGGTTACGAACATGGTCGGTGATTTTAAGAGCCCGAGTCTCCAGGTGTTTACCAATGCTGACCCTCTTCTCTTTGCTACCAAACAGAATAATCTCAGTTTTGTCTTCATTTAACTGTAGAAAATTCTCCCTCATCCAGGTGTTTATTTGCTTCAGACACTGACACATTAAGTCTATTGGACTGCAGTCATCTGGTGACAGAGACACATAAAGTTGTGTATCATCTGCATAACTTTGATAATTAATGCTATAGTTCTGTAATATTTTACCCAAAGGAAGCATATACAAGTTGAACAGAAGAGGTCCAAGGACTGACCCCTGGGGGACTCCACAAGTCATGGCCACTCGCTCGGATTCATAGCTACCGATCATAACAAAATAACTCCGGCCTTCTAAATAGGACCTGGACCAGTTAAGAACTGCTCCAGAAAGTCCAAGATTTCCACTTTCATTTAAAAAGTCATGAAGCTGGTGAAATACAACTTTCTCAATAATCTTGGAAATAAAAGACAGGTTAGAGACGGTCTATAGTTGTTCATTATAGAGGCGTCTAGAGTCCTTTTCTTTAGGAGGCTTAATAGCAGCTATCTTTAGTGACTTGGGAAAAATGCCTGATGCCAGTGAGCTGTTAACTATCAGTAGGAGACCACTTTCTACTGAGGTAAAAACTGTTTTTAAAAAGTCGGATGGTATCATGTCCAGAGTGCATGTTGTTGATTTCAAATGCCAAACTGTTTCTTGTAGGACTTTTAAAGTCACCATTTTAAATTGTGACATAACATCAGAATTATTTCCAGGTTTTAGACACAGACTAGTTTTCTAGTGTGACTGTGGACTTAATATTTTGCCTAATTGTTTTAATTTTTTGGCTAAAAAAGTTTGCAAATTGGTTGCATTTCTCAGTGGAAGGGAGCTCTGGGCTTATCTGTATAGGAGGATTAGTAAGTTTTTCAATCATAGCAAACAGAATGTGAGAATTGTTGATATTCCTGTTAATCATTTCAGATAAATGCAGCTCTCTGGCCTTCACAGCTCATTGTTATAGTTACACAGGCTTTGTTTGTACAGCTCAAGTTTATTTTTCTGCCATTTCCGCTCAGTTTTTCTGCATTCTCTTTTTAGGCTGGTAACCACAGTGGTGTTTCTCCATGGTGTTTTCTGTTTGCTCAAAGTGCTCTTGATTCTTATCGGTGCAACAGCGTCCATTACATTCAAGATTTTCAGATTGAAATGATCCAGGAGTCCATCAACTGACTCTGCACTGGTTGTTGGTAACATAGCTATGGCCTCCACAAACTTAGCACTTGTTCTTTCATTAATGTACCTCTTCTTAACCGAGGGGCAGGTTGGTTGAACATTCTGAGTGATCAGTAAATCAAACAAAATACAAAAATGGTCAGACAAGGCCAAGTCAGTGACCACAACAGAAGAAATATCAACACCCTGAAATAACCAGGTCCAGAATGTGACCTCAAATGTGGGTTGGTTGTTTTACATGTTGACACAAACCAAACATCCAATATGGAAGAAAATTCCTTGACATTACCATCCGTCATGTTATCTATGTGAATGTTAAAATCCCCAGTTAAGATGAAATAGTTAAAATCAGTAGAGATAACCGACAATAATTCAGAAAATTCATCAATAAAATTTACAGTGTCCTGGACGTCTGTAGATGATTAGAAATAGGATTTTAGGAATGCCCCTTAAAATAAAACTAAGATATATAAAAGAAGTAAAATCAGCAAATGAAATTTCTTTACACTGGAATGAATCTTTAAATAAGGCAGCTTCTCCTCCCCCTTTCCTCCCGTTTCCACATTTATTCATAAAACTAAAATGAGGGGGTGCTGTTTCATTAAGAACTGTAGCACTTGTGTCTTCTGTTAACCATGTTTCTGTCAGAAAAAGAAAATCTAAACTGTGAGAAATGATGAAGTCATTAACTAACAGTGATTGTTGGACAGAGATCTAACATTTAGTACAGCAGCTTTATGAAGTTTACACTGGTCTCTGTTGTATTCTGAGTTATACAAGGTACAGTTAACAGATTAGATCCATTCACCCCACAAACTGACCATGTTCGATTCCTTATTTTACTAACACAAGAATCCTACTTGGTCCAGGCTTGATCTCAGAGCAGCTGTCAGTAGTAGCAAAACTACAGGAAGGACCCTGAACGCATCATGGCATGTTATCTTTGTTGTGAATTCTGCTGCTCTTTCTTCAGGATCTCGGAGCCAATTTTCCTCCTCAGAATATCAAAAGACCTCATGTGGACAAATGTCCTTATATGGCTTTATATTATTTTAATGTGTTTTATCATACTGCTGTTTTACTCTTACATTTTGTTTAATTAGATATTTTTACTTATTGTTGACTTAGGGGTTTTATTTGTTTGGTCTTGTACAGCACTTTGGTCAGCTGAGGCATTTTTTTTTAAAACGTGCTTTACAAATATATTTCACTTGACTTTTGACTTTTTTGGAACAACAGCAATGCCTGGTACGCACATAAAGATTATCGGGCTCTTTTGTCCCAACTTTGCCCCTTCCCGACCGAGGACAAATGCCTGATTATTTTAAGTCTTATAAGATTTTCTTATAAGACTATCATTTGGTCTGAGGTGTGTTACGAGCAAATTCGTCACGATAACTAGCTCCGAAACGATCCGTGGTTGAAATATTAAACATGTCCAATATTTACAACAAAATCTCTTCACGTGTGTGTAGAAAGCCAATGACTTCTGAGTTGTGACTGTGTAACATGGTACGGAATGTAACCAATCAGAGAGCGAGCTGACTGGGGAACAAGGAAGGATTTAAAGTCCGTGTTCATGCCATCTCCGGTCTGTTATTTATTTCAGTTCTGGCCTTTTCTGTTAACAGTAGTCACAAGACCACCATCATACACTCGTCCTATACATCCTCTGGGTGTTCTGGTTGTTTCCATGGTTCTTTTTCTGTGTTTTTGTTAGATCGCGTTTGGTCACATGAGACTTCTGGCCTAGATTGTAGATGAGTTATGTGCGTGTTGTTCTGTAATGTGATTATCTGAGCACACCACACAGTACGATCAACACTGTTACATGCCTGATTTTTTTTCCTCACTTGTGAGGTCTTGACCAGATAAAAAATCTCATCAGATTAAAAAAAACTTTGTGTGTACCAGTCCTAACTCAAGTTACTGCAATTTAAATGAAATTAAACTATATTCAATTCACCTTAATTTATATAACACCAATTCACGACTAAGCCAATTTAAGACACTTTTACAGACACAGTCTAATTCAGTCTAATCATTATAGTCAAATTATATTGCAGTTAAAACAAATCCATTACATGAGACATGAGTAAAATTTATAATAATTGTATTCATATAAACAATCCTAGCTAAGTAAGCCATTGTATGCATGAAATTTTCTCTTTATTCAATCCCCCATTGTGAGCATGCGTGGGAAAGTGGGTGACAGTTGAAAGGAAAAAATCCCTTTTAACAGGAAAAAAGTCCTTTAGTAGACTCAGGTTCAGGAAGGGTGGCCATCTGACCTGACTGGTTGGAGGTGGAGAGGACAGGATAGAGGGTTCAACAGGATACCTTCTGAGAAAGAAAAGAGAAACTCAAGTTAATAGTTCATATTTATACCTGGTCAACAAAGAGTTAAGAGAAAAAAACTGGAGGGAAATCAGGGATAATCATAAATTGAATCCAAAGGCTGCAGAAAAACGTAGTTACGGCCCTGCTACAAACATCGTCTTCCTCCTGCTCTGCGGCCGCATGCAGTGGTGCATCACTGACATGTAGGAGACAGTCTGTCTGAAATCTAGCCGAGTGCAGCGTCCGAACCACCCAACCTTCTCCAGATGAGGTCAGTTTCCATCTGTGATGTTTTTACACGTACACTGTAAAATGAGTAGAAAACATCTAGTGGATATAACTTCATTTAATCTAGTTGTTAGTAATACGTAAATACTTAATCTATTTTAAAAAAGAAAGAAAAACATCATACAACGTCACTCTTGTTGAGCTCTACCTCTGAAGCTCCTGGTGTGAGGAAACCAGTTCTCAGCTAAACAGACCAGTTACTGGGTTTCACTGTGCATCCAGGCAGCTGCTGCACCGTCACACAGGCGTCTGTCGCAGCTCAGCCATCCAATAACTGATGATTCAATGAATATCAGTTATACAAAATGAAAACATTCATATGGTTGCTTAAAGCTTACCAAAATATACATGATCACAAATTCACAATTTTGTTAACATTTTGAAAAATTTCCAACTTAATTGGAAATCAAATTTTTGCAAAGCCTACATGGTAAACTTTTAAGTTCTTAGAAATGTTTTTCTTCTTTTTGTTCTAGTTTCAAAAGTTTGTTGACAGTAGTTTTTTTCTCTTCTTTTGTAATAAGGTTTGCATTGAAACATGAAAAATGAATTGTTTCTTGCTGTTGCCACTTCAGCATAAGAAAACATGATACTTTCATTGTTGTTGATGCATGAATAGTTTATATTTATGTAGGAATGACAAAAGGAAATTCACCACAAATAACTTGACTGCAATAATCCTTAATGTTTACCTATAAATGTAAAAATATGACACAAGTAAAATAAAAGTTCAAGAGAATACAAAAAAGATTTTAAAAGAAAATACTAAAAAAAAATCTTTAAACAAGCTCTGGATCTTTTAGGGCATTGCGATGGACTGTTGACCCATCAAAGGTCAATCCTGCCTCTCACCTAGTATCTAGAATAAGACACAAAGTCAAGAAAAGCTCAAAATAGTTGCTCAGCTTGTAGCATCTAATTTTTTTAAGTCGGTTCACAGCAGAGATTCTCTTCTAATGCATCCAGCTGGCAAATCTTTTATGAGGCTAATTTAGATGCTTCGTCCAAACCACTTTGCAGACCCCACCTGACTTAATTAGTGTCATGTCTGTAGTTTGAAACACCTGCTTTGCTTTACGCCATGAGGGGCCTTCACTTCTGTTCTTCTGGCTTCAGGCTCTCTACATACATCATTTCTATTTATGACTTGAAATGATCTGTTCTGGGAAACAGCCAAACTGAGCCATGAATAGAAATGATTTAAAATGGGGAGAATATTCTGTTAGTCAAAGGAGGTATGGACTGAACTGTAGACAAGTATAAATAAGAACGTCAGACTTACTTCCAGTTGTCAGTGGAGAGAAATAAATCTAACGGCTCTTAAATTTCTATCAATTTGCGCTAATTGGTGGTCTAAGAAGCTGCAGAAGAAGTATAGTTCTGTGGTTCTGTCCTTCCTTTTAAAATGATTTTTCTCATTACAGAATGGTGGTTAAACCGACTGGTCTTGTGGCCGTTTTCTGCCAATGAAGACAAATTCTGCATTTTCCTTTTTATCCACCCAGCACATAATTTAAAGCAATGTATTTCAGTAGGATTTCTGGTTTCTCTGCCCATCACATTGGTCTAACAGGCAAGGGTGGGGCTCAACAGCTAGTACTCCAAGACAAAATATGTTGATTTTATGCCATATTACCATAATTTCTAATGAAGTAAGTGATTAACAACATAGTTTAAAATAGTTATTAAGTAGATTCTTTTAATGCTTAACCCTCACCGTTTGAGTTTTATTAAAAAACATTAACCAATGTCACACAAAAGAGTCCAAGTGTAAAGAAATAGCAGCCTAAAGATAAAAAAAAACTTTTTAAATGAAAAATATGTGGTCAGGGTGCTCAAACCCCCAGACTTTCATTCTCCTGTTAAATGCAAAACAATTAATTTGTTAATATATGATAAATAAATTCCTCCATGTGGTGTTCATGTCCAGTAACATAAAAAAAGAAGAAAAACACCAAATCATTGGACATTTTACATCGTTTTATTTTCATTGTGATGCTGAGTTGGATTAAATAATTGGCCTGTTCTGCAGCAGCTCCACTGGCTCCCCGTCACCTACCGCATCCACTACAAAATCCTGCTGTTCACCTACAAGGCCATCCATCACCTCGCTCCTCCCTACCTTTCTGATCTCCTCCATGTCTCCATACCAGTCCATTCCCTCAGATCCTCCTCCTCCATCCACCTGATCGTCCCCCCAGCCCGCCTTGTTACCATGGGGAGCAGAGCTTTCAGCTGCTCTGCTCCTCATCTCTGGAACTCCCTCCCCCCAGACCTCTGTAACTCTGATTCTATACAACTGTTCAAATCCAAACTCAAAACATATCTGTTCAAACTGGCATACTCACTGTAATATTTCACACTGCTTTTATTATTGTTTTATGTATCCGTTAATTTATGAATGTATTTATTGATTTGTTTTACTTTTGTGTTTTATCCTGCAAGGTGACCTTGAGTGTCAAGAAAGGCGCCAACAAATAAAATGTATTATTATTATTATTCTTTATTAAAGACTCCAAAATATAACTGTCTCTAGAAAAAAAGATGATTGTGGTATGTCAAAAAAATTTATGTCAGTTAAAGTGTCTGATTTGACTGTGACCATCCTGTTTTTTATCAGACACCTATCAGCACTGCAAACCAGTACAAAGCTCCTGCATCGGTCCAAGTCCAATTCCAAATTCCATCCAAGCATGTTGATCTCCAGAGAAAGCAATTTCCCCCCAATGACTGTTGGCTGTTTTATCAGCTCTGCTGCCAAATTCTGTCTTGTTCCCTGTTTTCCATTAATCAACTGTATATATATATATATATATATATATATATATATATATATATATATATATACATATATTTGTTTTTTTTTAAATCCTTAGTGAACTCCAAGGTATTTGTATTCCTCCATCACCTGCACATCTCCCAGGATTAATGCTTTGCTTATTTCTGTTCCTCCTAAAATCCACAATCATCTCTGGTTTTGTGTGTGTTCAAGATGTAGAGGTTGTTTCCAAAACATCCCACATATTGATTAAACACTTTCCTGTGCTCTGCTTCTGTATCAGATACAACCCACATCAGCCTTGTCTGAGTCTGAGTTGTATTGGAAATCTAAGGTGTACAGCATGAAAATAAATGATGAGTACACTCCTTTGTGCTGCTCCTGTGCTGCTGACTGCTTTCTTAAACACATTAAAAGTGCTCATTCAAAGAGGCATTTTTTTTCAAAGACTCTTTCTGAGTAGAAAGTAATTCCTATGAAAGGTTGTTGAGCTCTGAAACTCAGAACTCAGGAACAACCAAATTTTTAATTAAAAAGAGAATGTTGTTCATCTCATTCATTAATTTAGCGTCAAATTTGTATGAATGTCAACATCTCACTTACTCAGACTTTTTTTTATTCTTATTGTGTACATTTGGGCCCTGATTTATTAAGATACCTGATGACGAGTGCAAAATGGCATGCACACGCAAATATATTGCACATGTGGGATTGAATGGAGAAAAGATGTTTTGAATACAGATTAAAAACTATTTTTATTACTGTGTTTTGGTCAAAAATTTCTTTTCACTTAATGCATTTATGCTCCCTGTAATACAGCTCAGTTCATAGAGTTTCACTGATACGTTTTTATTGTGTTGTTTAATTTTGTATAAATGCAACTACAGACCAGTGACCCTCACATCACACCTGATGAAAACCTTGTAGAGCAGGGTTGTCTAGCTTCAGTCCTCAAGGGCCACAATTCTGCAGGTTTTTCACATTTCCCTGCTCCAACACACCAGAATCATTGTAAAGAACTCCATCCATTTAATTTAAGTCAGGTGCAATGGAGCAGGGACACATTGAAAACCTGCAGGACAGCAGCCCTCGATGACCAACTGTGGACACTCCTGCTGCAGAAGCTGCTTCTTTCAGTCTTTTTCTGTACTTTGATATTATAACGTTCATGTCAGAAAAGGCAGATTCACACAGATATGTCGACCCAAACAAAGCACAGGTTTTCAGAGCAGCCTTGTGAAGATTTTTGTAACTTTCTGGCTCTACCAAACTGGGATTTTAGCTGGATATTATTTTGGAGGTTTAAGACCTCCATCTCCATCTCCACAGGATCAACACTAAAAAGTTCAGCCATCTGTCCTGACAAGTCACTGATATCCACGTCCAGGAAAGGGTTGGCAATAATGTCACACAGGGCTCAGTTTCTCAAAGTCAGAGAATCTGAAAGCTCCTGTCCCAGCTTGGACAACAGATCACAGTATCTTTGTACCTTCAACACTTTTTCTGCTCCTGTGTTGCTGTCCAGCATCTTTGCAACTGACGGAAAGTGTTGAAATCTTTTGTTTTTGATTTGCTGGATGTATAACGAGAGTTTTGCCCTGAATGCCTTCACAGCACTGATCATATCACATACATTTTTTCTCTACCTTGCAGCTGCTGGTTCAGTTGATTCATTTTTTTAGTCACATTGGCCAGGAAGGCCAGATCTAGCAGCCACTCAGAATAACTTTGTAATGAGGCATCCTCTCCCCTCATTTCCATGAAAGCCTTGATGTCTCCAAGCAAGGAAAGAAAGCGTTATAGTATCTTACCTCTGCTGAGCCATCTGACTTCAGTGTGAGGGAGCAGATCTCCATATTCTGCAGAACATTCCTCCAGGAAAAGCTTGAAGCTCCGGTGTTGCTTGGCCTTTGCACGTATGGAGTTGATGATTTCAACAACAGGTGTCATGACATGATCACTTTTCCAATAGGAACCTTTTTTTCCACCAAGTATTCCTCCACGGCGTTGTAAATATCCACTCCCTTGGTGGTGGTTTTCAGTGGAAGTAATGTCAAAAACTTTTCTTTTGTGGAAAAGTCACGAAAAGCCATCCGTGTGAAAACAGCCAGCTGTGTCACTGGAATCCACGGACTCATCGCATTGGAGTGAAAACCAGGAGCACCTGTTCAGGTCCGACTCAAGTTGTCTCACTGCATCCTCGGACAGTGCACACACCCTCCGTGCCACAGTATTTGCACCAAGTTGGACACTGGCAACAGCAGACAGAATCTCAGTCTTATTTTTATAGTCCTGAAATAAAGATTCTGCCACCGCGGTCATAGCCTCTTTAATGACCCCGCCATCAGTGAAGGCCTTTTTGTGCATAGTCAGGATGTGCGCCACTTTAAATGATGCCTCGGTCGATGCGGTAGCCTTCTTCAGTGGTGTTGTGAACAGAGCTTGTTGTTTTTGGAGTGCAGTTTTAAGCTCTTTTACCATCTCTCTACAGAGGTTGGTTCCCGCTGGAAAGTCCCGACAAAAGTTGCTGTGAACTTTGGTGAAATGCCACATTACAATTTTTACCAACTGCCAGGCTCGCGCCACAGATCAGACACACACACTTGTCGTTCACAATTGTGAAACAGAAGTCCTTTTCCCACTCTTCGTTAAAATAAGTTTTTTGCCTCTTACTGGTATGACTGAACTCTGCCATTTTTTACCAAAAGCCCGGCACCTGCCCTGGTCTGCCCGTGCCTCCTCCCTCTGCCCACCCCGTTCAAATCACATTTAGCAGCACAACTCAAACATTTGATTGGCAGCTAGTTGAAAAAAAAAAAAAAAAAGGTTTAATCTCGAAAGGTGGCAAGACATCTGTAATTTTGATTGGATTAATATTTTTTACCAGTTTCTCCTAAATAACAAATAGTTTTTTTGTGTTATCATTATAATAATAATAATAATAATAATAATAATAATATTATTAATATTATTACTTTTATTATTATTGGAGAGCGACTGGAAATGGCCTCACGAGCTACCGGTAGCTTACGAGAGACGTGTTGTAGACTCCTGCTCTAAATATACAGTTACATTTGAACACTTACAGATTACAAATGTACTCTGTAGGTAGTGTATTCTGACACTGTTTCAGTGGTTTCTAACACCCTGCAGTGTAAACCTAGACCCCTTACTGAGTAAAAAATGTACTCTGCAGTCAGTGTCTTATTACCACTTTGCAGAGCTAATTATTTTACAGTTTGAGTGAAAATATACTCCATAATTAGTACTTTTAGACACTATTTCAGTTCTGTTACAGAGCTAATTATTTAACATTTGGATACTAGAAATGTACAATTTGAAAGCACTGAAATTGTGTCACACATTCTTGAACACTTGCCATTTAACACACACGTTACGGCCCCAGGCCCATCCACTGGTATCTGTTATGTAAATAGACCTGTACCAGCACGTCTAAGTGATTGCTGGTGGACTGCCCTTGGATCTGATTTGTCCATCTCCACATGCTGGGAACCCGCCCTCCTTCGCCAGGATTGGTCGCCACCGCTTCTGCTTTCCCTATGGCTGTCCAACCAGGAAGGAGCTGCCACTTCTTAATGAAGGAATTACCTTCATTCTGGGCAGCTGTGTGAGATTGCAGCACAGCTTGGCATTTGGGAACTGGAACTGTTTGTGTTTGCACATTTTTTGCCCTGTGTGGGACTTCTGTAGCATTTTGAATCTGGTTTGTGGTTTGGGGTTTGGGATTTACTTCCTTCTGCCTTTGTTTTACTTCTGTGGTTAGCTTAAGTGAGCTTTTTGTTTTTCTTACTGTTTCAGTTGTATTTGTTATCCGAAGCTGCTCTAGTGGCTTTTTATCTGTTACAGGACACTTTAAGTTGAATTTTGTTTTCTTTTATTGAGCCTTTGATTCGAATCGGAAGTTGTTTTATTTTAAACGAATACTTTACGTTACTCTTTTGATCTTTTGTTGGTTTTAAGAAATAAATTTACCTACATTTCATATATCTGTTTCCGACTAATTTTGGGTACAACCCCTGAGTACCCCTAGACTCAGCAGGTGTAGAAACTCCACTCTTTTATACTTTCAGTGTGAATCAGTAATAATACTTCAGGAAAGAATAGTCTCCTAATTACATTCTTCAAAACATAACATTTATTGTGTGATCTTATAAGATCTTTTTTTTAAATACTCACATGTAATCTGTAGTAGCCTGAACCAAGCCACAACATAAATTGGTCCAATGGCGAGCAAACCGGTCTGTGGCCAGAAGCCATTTCTGATTTTCAGTAGGGTAACAAGGCAGAAAACAAACATTTAGACCAAGTATTAGGTCAGCAAAAATGAATTCAAACCAAATATTGCTATCTCAAAACATCAGATGTTATAAACACCTTAGTTTCAACACTTTTTAAACTGAAGGATAAAGTAGATTGACCTCATATTTAACATTAAAGCAAAATCAACTTTACAAAATCTTAAGACCAGCATTTATACACCATAACTCCTCAGTTGAGGAGCTTAGCTCTAAGATCCTTGACTCTCGGAGGTTCATAAGCAGGACCGACATTGATGTTGTATATGGTGGTTTGCACAAATGTGTAAGTGCTGCTTAAAAGGGAGACGCCAAACACATCTGTTTTGGAAAGTTCATCAAAAGCTGACAGGGTGACTTGGCCTTGCAGGGAAGGAGCTTACCATCCAACGTAATGTAGTACTCATGGAGGCTGTTTCTTGTTGTCCCCACTTCTAGGATATAGGGCTGTCTCCGCTGCTCTGTAGCAGCTCCTGAAGGCTGCAACATGACTAAGATAACAAACAAAAAAAAAAACTACACTGTACAGAACATGGTGATGGGTAAGTCCGACTTTGAGCTTTTATGGCACAGTTGTTCCTTTCCATTCCAGATCTGTTCGTCATGTGATGAAGCAATCGATCTTTTTGTAGCATGGTCACACAAAGAAAATAAAACATCAGTCAGTCATTGATATTGTCTACCTAAATAAATTTCCTCACAAATATAGACTCTGTTCAGTATGCACGTAGGTAGGTATGTGACTGTGTACCTCTGAGGTAATCCACCTGTTTTTTGGGGGTAGGCAGTTGGCTAAAACATTTGTTTTTGGAGTATGAGTTATGCTATTGATTATTAGATGGATGTACAGTATATGGAAATAAGAACATACTGACCTTCTGAAACCGGAGTACATGTTCCACAGCCTCCCAGATACTGATCTTCACAGCTCCCTTCTTTCCTCTTAGTGGTCGTGGCAGCAGGAAAACAGCAGTAGCAGCACATTACAGTTATTTAGCAGATGCTTTTATCCCAAGCAACTTACAGTGGTTAAGGGTCTTGCCTAAGCACCCAACTGGAAGGTGTTAATATTTGTCCAATGGGGGAAATGAACTCTGGCCTTCCACATAGGAGATGGATACTCTGCCAACTGAGCTACCCAGCCATGCAATGAGGCACTGTGACTATCCCAACCTTAAAAGGAGGAAGAAAACCTGCTTTCAGTATAAACCACACCTGAAAAAAGTGCTTGATACAGAAGTATTATTACCCCATTTTTCGATAAAAACAGTATTCATCTATGCAACTATTTCTGATGGTAAATAAATGGATCAATATTTCCATACAGGGTGTGCAGAATTATTAGGCAAGTTGTATTTTTGAGGATTAATTTTTATTAGAGAGCAACAACTATGTTCGCAATGAACACAAAAGACTCATAAATATCAAAGCTGAATATTTTTGGAAGTTGGAGTGGGGCTTTTTTAGTTTTAGTATCTTAGGAGGATATCTGTGTGTGCAGGTGACTATTACTGTGCATAATTATTAGGCAACTTAACAAAAACCAAATATATACCCATTTCACTTATTTATTTTCACCAGGGAAACCAATATAACAACTCAAAATTTACAAATATACATTTCTGGCATTCAAAAACAAAACAAAAAAAAATCAGTGACCAATATAACCACCTTTCTTTGCGAGGACACTCAAAAGCCTGCCATCCATAGATTCTGTCAGTGTCTTGATCTGTTCACGATCAACATTGCGTGCAGCAGCAACCACAGCCTCCCAGACCCTGTTCAGAGAGGTGTACTGTTTAAGCTCCCTGTAGATCTCACATTTGATGAGGGACCACAGGTTCTCTATGGGGTTAAGATCAGGTGAACAAGGAGGCCATGTCATTATTTTTTCTTCTTTTAGACCTTTTCTGGCCAGCCACGCAGTGGAGTACTTGGATGCGTGTGATGGAGCATTGTCCTGCATGAAAATCATGTTTTTCTTAAACGATGCTGACTTCTTCCTGTACCACTGCTTGAAGAAGGTGTCTTCCAGAAACTGGCAGTAGGACTGGGAGTTGAGCTTGACTCCATCCTCAACCCGAAAAGGTCCCACAAGCTCATCTTTGATGATACCAGCCCATACCAGTATCTTACCTCCACCTTGCTGGCATCTGAGTCGGAGTGGAGCTCTCTGCCCTGTACTGATCCAGCCACGGGCCCATCCATCTGGCCCATCAAGACTCACTCTCATTTCATCAGTCCATAAAACCTTAGAAAAATCAGTCTTATGATATTTCTTGGCCCAGTCTTGACGTTTTATCTTGTGTGTCTTGTTCAGTGGTGGTCGTTTTTCAGCCTTCCTTACCTTGGCCATGTCCCTGAGTATTGCACACCTTGTGCTTCTTGGCACTCCAGTGATGTTGCAGCTCTGAAATATGGCAAAACTGGTGGCCAATGGCATCTTGGCAGCTTCACGCTTGATTTTCCTCAGTTCATGGGCAGTTATTTTGCTCCTTGTTTTTTCAACATGCTTCTTGCGACCCTGTTGACTATTTTGAATGAAACGCTTGATTGTTCGATGATCACGCCTCAAAAGCTTGGCAGTTTTAAGAGTGTTGCATCCCTCTGCAAGACATCTCACTATTTTTGACTTTTCAGAGTCCATCAAATCTCTCTTCTGACCCATTTTGCCAAAGGAATGGAAGTTGCCTAATAATTATGCACACCTGATATAGGGTGTTGATGTCATTAGACCACACCCCTTCTCGTTACAGAGATGCACATCACCTGATATGCTTAATTGGTAGTAGGCTTTCAAGCCTGTACCGGTTGGAGTAGAACAACATGCATAAAGAGGATGATGTGATCAAAATACTCATTTGCCTAATAATTCTGCACACACTGTATGTGGCCAGATATACATCAGGTCAATGCAAATCGTTTACCCATGACCTCGTCATCCTCATCAGGGTTCTCCTCAGCAGACTGGATGAGGTAGTCAAGCATGGGCGTCTTGCTGAGGTTTGTAGCTTCTTCTATTACTTTGGGCTTGACTGTTCCACATTTCTCAAGGAGTTTCGATGAAGTCTCAGGGCCAAACAACAGGTCAAAGTCTTGCAACACCTAAAAGGGAGGAAGCCAGGTTGGTTGTATTTGATGATAGTAGGAATGGAGAGATGTTAACATTTGTTTTAGCTTTGCTTAGCTGTTCTTGAAAGGGATTATATTGGAAACATAATAAATTAAACTACCAGGCCTTTTGTGTCAAGGAACCTGGGGAACACTGTAAGCACTGTGCTGCATGGCTCAGGATCATGGATCAACTTTTT
This sequence comes from Melanotaenia boesemani, assembly GCF_017639745.1. NCBI lineage: Eukaryota > Metazoa > Chordata > Actinopteri > Atheriniformes > Melanotaeniidae > Melanotaenia > Melanotaenia boesemani. The sequence continues at coordinate 38,014,422 of NC_055686.1, read as the reverse complement.
CCTATGATGGAAGGTTGCTCTCATTTTCATGAAGATCTGTTCTTCATCTGTACTGTGTTTCAGTAGAGATATCACCGACTTCAATACAACTGCTGCTCTTTAGCAACTTCTCTCTCCAACTCTGGTCCGCTTCTGTCCGAGATGTGAGAGCTCCTTCTTCTACCCGAAAGCTACTGCTCATGCTGGGTGCTTTTCAGCTTCCAGGCAATGTAGCCCTCAGTCTGCATCAAATAATTGTTCCTAAACACAATTATAACAAAGTTGGATATGCTTAAGTATTGTATCAGCATGAATCACTATAGAAGGACTTCTAGTGTAGAAAATCTGCCAGATGAATACTCATTTACGAACAAAATTTTGATAACTGATTGCAATCTTGCTTTAACTATAATAATCAAAACTCTTAATTGTAACCTGGCTGCCTGCACAGCTTGCAATGTTGATAAAAGAGAAGCCAGTCTATATTACTCTTAAGAAAAGCTGTGATTACAGTAATCTGAAGTGTTGGGAAACAATAACTTTACTTTTAAGTATATACGCACATAACCGTTTTGGAAGCAGAGATCTTTTAGAGAAGGAAACAAGGTCACAATTACACATTGTGCATCCCCAGTGCACACCTGTGGGTGTTGATGACACTATTTGTAAATATCTAGGCAAAGAAAATCCTGAAAAGATGTGCTTCATACACTGCATTAGTAGTATTAATATTTAGTTTGGCATCCATCTGTGTTATGAGGGTTCTTGATACCTTGCAATCCTTTCCTTCCTTTTTACAGAAGGCATTTATTTTAGAGGCGAGATGGCTGATGAGGCGGCCGCACGCACGTCTGGAGCTCCTGGGTTTGTCAAAGTTCAATTAAAACCAGAGATCTATCAAACTGTTGATGGCAAAATTATAGTTGAAGATGAGTTCCTGCACTTTCTTTTTATAAAACTAAAGACTCTAAGCCAGGATGAAATTGTCTCGTCGGCAGCAAACACTTTTGACTCAGAGTGGATTGAGATGTCAAAGAAGGCGCTGTCAGAGCTTTGCGCCAATACGCAGCATAATGTCTTATTCAAAGGAGCAAATGAAGATGTGAATAACATCAACACATGTCTTACAGTGTTAAATGAATGTGGGGACAACATCCCAAGATTCGTGTCCCACTACTTGGATGAGCTGCCACCTGTAACGTTTACCAGCATGAACGTGGGTGTCCTACTCTGCAAAATGGAACAACTCCATGCTCAAGTGTCTGCCATGCAGCATGCTCTAAACCAGTAATCTGAAGCCAATGAAGGTCTTCGGGCTATCACTGTGGATGTGAGCAACAGGGTGTGTACCCTGGAATTGCGCACGGGCCAAGGAGCTGGTAACCTGCCTCTAATGGAGAATCCCTTGGGAGCAGTGGGAGCTAACAACACTAACAACGCTAACAACGCGGAGGGCCAAACAAACATAATGAATCTGGGCTGCAGCGTTGACGATGCCGAGGAGCATTCGCTTCTACGGATGATCAATATCTACTATAGGAAATTTGTTGTCATTTTTCGAAGAATCAAATTTTTATTTCTATTTTTAGGTTTTGAAATAAAAACAAAAAAAGAAAAACAAAACTTTTGCAAAAAGAGGATAGACACACTTTCCTCTATGGGATGTAGATATTTGTAGAAAATAAAAAAATATTTAAAAAGAAATATTGGTGGTTCTTTTAGTGTCATTATGTTGTGGAAATTCAATCCAATTACTCCATGAAAAAAACTAGCTAAAAACCTCCATTTGTTATATCGATAATGAAAAAACATTATTTAGTTCTTTAGCATTTTTAGCCATGTATTAAGAGCCATTGTGGAAGGTCCAGAGAGCCACTTGCGGCTCCGGGGCCACAGGTTGCAGGGCCGTGGTGTAGACTGTAGATTATGTGTTATTGATTACATGACTTTTGGTGGTAGGTGTGTGCCACGTTTTAAGCAGCGTAGCCAGCTCGATGGCAACACTGACTGAAAGACTCGGCACTGTCATCGGCCAATCCACTGATGAGATCTGAAAGATTGGAAGTTGTGACAACAAAAATGAAGATAAAATTATCCTGAACAGGGAAAAAAAAAACTTTAAAAAGACACTGCTGTGAAACCTAATGTGTGTTTTTTTTTTTCTAACAGAAACCTGGAACTCTTTACACAGTAATTACGCAGCCATTTACCAGTCACTGACTCAAAGTCAAAAAATATCCACAGGATGTCGAATTTTTCCTCCAGGATGTCACTGAAGACCATTTTAAAATGCTACTATCATAATATAAAGAGAATAAATTAAAATATATACACATTTCAAGAGCTTATAATTTAGTCTGACAATTAGTAAAGTTATGTGATGTCTGTTAGGGCATGAAGCATAAATATTAACATTACCTGCCTGAGGAAATGCTGGATGTGTTGCTCCATTTAACTTGATGTATTTTTTCTTTCCTTTGAATTGCACTTTGAAAAGCATTGTTGTAGTCCTCCAACGGTAATAAAACATGTTGCTGGTTTAGTGCACATACAGTACCAAAGGCAGTACAAAGCTGTTTAACTGGCTCACTCGCTAACACCATGATTTCAGGCGAGAGTCGGGAGCTTTGAAATCATTCAGTCTACAGGAGTAGCGTTAAGCTAACATTGCTCTCAGACTAGCCTGGCAACAGCTAACGCAGCTAATTAAAACACAAATGATTACATATTTCTCAGTGCAGAACAGCTGACTATGCTTATGTTACCTATATAAAAACAGCTTAAGCAGATCAAGTTAGCTAATATAAATTAAAGCCTGATGTATATACTATTGTTATTAAGCAACCTACTGACATTAGCTCTTAACAACTAGGATTATTCTGCATTATCCACTTGTTCATTTCTTACCTCAGTCCTTTGGAGCTGGTGGAACAAGCTGCAGAAACTCCAACCTCTATGCTGTCGGGCACAGTGTGACTGCGGTTTTTCCAAAAGCCGTTAGAAACAGTTATATTCAACCAGTAGGAAGGGGAGGCTGACCTGCTGACGAATCACAACCTAAACTCAGATGCAGACCATGCAGAGTCAATGGGTAGATAGACGCTGAGGGAGCCTCACATCTCAAAATAAACACTAATGCACCAACACTATACCGAAAACAACACCAGAGAGAGGTTCTGGTGTACCCTGAGAAGTGTACTCTATTCTATTAGACTCAGAAGTTTACTCTGGTCATTCATACTCTGTGTTTTTAACACTTGGGCTTTTTCTGTGTGAAATAAAAGCTACGTTGTGCAGCGGTAGACCAAAGTCTGTCATCCTGGATCCTGGACTACCTCACAGATAGTCCACCGAGGGCCCAGGACTGTGTGTTCGATACAGTGATCTGTAGTACAGGGGGCCCCCAGGGAAGAGTTCTGGCTCCCTTCTTGTTCACTCTCTACACAGCTGATGTCTCTAACAGCTCAACACATTGCCAACTATAAACATTCTCAGATGATGCTGCAATCGTCAGCCTCATCTTCGATGGGGATGACAGATTACAGAGGACTACCTCTTTTCCTTGTGGACTCGTGTCAGCAGAACTACCTCCATATCAACATGGGGAAGGACCAAGGAACTAGTGGTGGATCTCTGTAGATACAGTATCCTCTCCATAGCACTGGTGAACACCCAAGGAACAGACATTGAGATGGTGACAGTAACTGGGTGTAAGTTCCACCTTTTAAATAAACTGGACTGGTTACACAATGCCAACACACTTTACAGGAAGAGACAGAGCAGACTGTCCTGCTGAGGAGACTAAGGTCTTTTGGGGTATAGGGATTGCCCCTAAGGACGTTCTGTGACTCTGTGCTGGCATTGGCCATCCTGTAATGGTGTGGTCTGTTGGAGCAGCAGCATCACAGCAGCTGGCAGGAAGAGATGGAACAGGCTAGCTCTGTTCTGGGGTCATCACAATCTCAACCCAGTTGCCAGTTGAGGTAGTAGAAGAGAGGGGGTGGTAGCTAAACTGTCCTCAATGCTGGAGTCTGGGTCCCACCCCTTGTGGGACACACTGACTGCACTGAGCAGCTTGTTTAGATCCAGCCAGCTATATCCAAAGTGTCCTTCCACTGTCAGATTATACAATCTGCTCTGCTCACAGAGTCTGGACACAACAGTTCATTTTGTAAATATGCACTATGTATACACTGTTTCTCCCCACCCTCTTATTAAGTATTTATGATTCCCCTGAGTACTGCTATTTCTTTGCTGCCACAATTTCACCATGTGGGACTAATAACGGACTATCTTATCTTACTTAAAGCAGCATTCATCCTACTTTTTGTCTGAGGAAGACAATGTTTTATTTCTGTATATTGTCCATAAACACCTACAGAGAAGCTGCCTCCAGCAAATTTTGTCTTAAAGTATCTGACTAATAGTCCACAACCAACAACAGACTGCCGGATGAAGAAAATCGGAAAGTGCTGACTCACTGTTAATGTTGATGAATAATGGTTAAAACATCACATTCTCACTTTTAATAAGACAGTTTGATTCAGCAAGAAACAAAATTTCTAAATTTAGGATATGCAGTTTTAACTCGTGAACACAACAATTTAACCCGGTGTTCTGCTGAAAACACTGATGTCATTAACTCATTTCATAAATGTAGTGAGACAAACTAACCTGACAATGAATCAGCTGTTTAGCTGATGTACTATTATAACTTTGTAAACAGCTTGTTGAACTGGCTCGTATGGATCAGACTTACCGGATTTATTGGGTGTCTTTATTCAGAACAGAACCTCAGTGATGTGAAAGCAGTGCAGCTTACCACAGCTTCTATCATCATCATCATCATCATCATCATCCTTAGCAGCTGATGAAGGTCCTGCTGTAGCAAACTTGTCAATCAGTTTCAGACATTTGGCAGCATTTTTCATTTATTTATTTTTTTAATCAAGCAGGTTCTCCACGCCTCCTCCCCGTTTTCCTTCCTCAGCTCTGACAGGTAGCTGAGGCGGATGAAGTCTGTTTGATTGGAGCTGAGGGAGGATTGGGGGGAGGGGGGACAATGCTAGAGGTTGTTCTGAACTGAACCCATTGAGGAACATGTTCAGTTAATTTGTTCTGTCTAGACCAGGCATGGGCAAAGTCACCCATGCCCGACTTTCATCAGTCTGATCCTCCTTATCTTGAAGCCAGCAATGTTTTCCATTCCTGACCACATATTTCACACGATGTTCGTCTCCAGCTTGCTTTCTAACTTCTTCCTTGCTCCTACTTGCACCTCTTAATCTTTGTTTTAAGCTGTTTTTGTGTTGTCTTCAACAACCCCCTGTCACCCTCTCTGAAGGCTTTCTTTAGCAGGTTTCTGGTGATCCAGAGCTTGTTACTTGGGAGGCATCTCACTGGTCTTGTGTCCACACAAAAGATGATATGATCGGTCACACACACACTTAGTGAGGCATTGATGTCATCTTCATGTGGCTCACAAAAGGGATTCCAGTCTGAGGCCTTCAAGCACACTTGTGTAGCATCTTGAGCATAATTAAACCAGGTATTAGCAGGTTATTTAATCACTGGTTGATGATAAATGATGGGTTTGTGAGCAGAGGTGAGAAGAATCAGACTATGGAATGAACCATAATATAATCAAACCCCAATCATAAAACGAATCTTTTGGCCACACATTCACACCAAATAAACATCTGTATTTTAATTATTGAGATTAACCTGAGTACATAACATAAATGTGTTGTGAGTGCTGGCAGCTTGTCGGTGTGGATGGATGAGGTAAATGGCAAAGCTAAGGTACAGATTTACAGTGCCTAAGTCAACAGAGAGTGATTTTAAAGGCTCTACAACCTGAATTTAGTCATCATATATTCAGTATATTAGCAATCTTCCTACTGTATATTCTTTTTTAGAAATATGGCATTTATCAAAAGCATTGGAAAATGACAAAGACAGCAGACCAACTAACTGTATGACTCAACATCGCCTGATCAAACAAAGGCAGAATAGAGGAGGGATATAAAAGCCGTTCTACACTTATTTTTCTCAAGGACAGCATAGAAGACGGTAACAAAATGAATACTGACCATGCACTGGATTGGGTAGAAAAAAAGAAGAAAAAAACAGTATAACTATTTGTATAGTGGGATGTAATCAAGGACTGAGGTCAAAAGAGAAAGTGATTTCAATGACTATGACGTTTCATCTCATTTTATGCTCCATTGGATTGAATGTGTGAGTTTTTACTACCTTGCTCCTGTGTTGAGTGGATTAAACAATAGCCTAGTTTGACAGTTTCCCGTCTCTGCTGTCTCCTCATCAGTTGCTGTAGATCTAACGTCATTGGATCCTTATCCCCCCAACTACACAAGGACACCACAACTACTAATCCACAGGCAACACAAGTTTAAGAAAAGGACATCATGGGTTTGAATTTGTCTCACCAGAAGTTCAGAGTGAAGGCCTGATCCTCCTGCCAGACGTAATCCTTTACCGGAAGCAACTGCCCTAATTTCCTTGTGAGTAATCTCTCAGATAAATAGTGCGTTGCTGCCGACCATCAACTCAGCAGCAGCACGTATCTGCAGGGATTTCCCTGCAGATACGTGCTGCAGGTATCCTGGTAAACAACAACAGAAAACAACTAAAAAGAAAAAGCAAATCAGTTTATGTAAAACTGTATAGAAACTACCAATAAGCAAGCTGTTGAATATTTTTAATCATTTATATTGAATAAATAATGACAACTGATGTGCCTATATATTTAAATACTTATCTAAGTTTTATTAACCCAGGTGTTTTCTTTTTACGTATTAAGTTGTTGTTCCCACACTTCCAACCTAAACATGATATATATATATTTTTTTTTAACTTGTCCTGTCCAGCATCATAGCAGCAAAATGATAATATGGTTGCTGTATCGTGCTGAACAAATTTGCTCTGCCAAGGGGAGGCCTATGGGTAAGGCTCCTCTTCATAATCTGATTCATTTATTTATTTATTTACTTTGAATCATGGAATCTATGTAATCTTGCTGGACCTGACCGGAGGGGACAGAAAAAGATGGAAAATAGCAAAAAGATGCAAAAGGGAAAGAAGAAAGGAGACAAAAAGATCACAGACATAAGGAAACGACCCTTCAATCCACACCATCACCAGACAACAAACTGTTACACCTGTACATGAACACACCGGAAAATTTCCTACAACTTTTACAAAAAAAGAAATAACAGAGCTGCTAGTCATTAAGAGTTTTTAAATAATAACCAAATCAAAAAGACATATCATGAAAGTAGCATAACAGCTACCAGATACTAACTCACAGGAAAAATAAAAAGAAGAATTATCTCTTAGTACGGGACAACTCAATGACTGTGTCAGCATGCAGAGCATGAGGAAGAGGAGTGATCAGTGATGAAGAGTGGTGAGTGAGATCGTGCAAATGCGACCACACCTCTACGGAGGTCAGAGGCAGACCAGGGCCAGAGACCCGGGTCCTCAGCAGCAGCCCTGGAGCACCAACCCAAGCTACCCCACCACGAAGACGACTCCAGCCCTACCCGAAGGGCGGCAGAGGAGAGCCCTCCGCGGTCTTGGGGCATAGGTCCCAGTAGGCCAAGATCGGCAGCCGCCGGCCCCGCCAAGGCAGCCCAAGTGAAGGGCCCAGAGCCCCAGGAGCCCAGAGGCAGCCGCCCCACCCCCAAAGGCAGAGGGCCCGCACCATGCCCAGGAGGACCAGACAACCACCCGGCATAGGCCAGCACACACCCTGATGTTCCAGCCGCACACCCTGGGAACCATGGCGCCATCGACCCCCTCCCTCCACCCTCCACCTACTCCAATCTGCACCCCATATAACCCCACACTCACACCCTCCCCTGTACCGTACCCACAAGCACTCACCATCACACAGTCACGTCAAACATAACCCAGTTGCGAGTCGCCATGGGGTGCATCCAAGGAGCCCACTAAATGGCCCCCTACGTGACCCGCGTTGGAGAAGCTTGAGCTGTCAGTTGGCAATTCCTTTGTTACTCAATGGTATACGGAGGAGCTGATGATTGTCTCAATGACTGCCAGATCGTGTCATGCACCCCTAATCACCCCTCTACCACTGTGTATGACAGCTGGTATGATGAGTTTCTGCTATGTTTTGACATGACACTTTGCATTGTGAACAAATCTCTCTAATTTGGTCTTTAAAGCCTGGTACTCACATAAAGATTATCAGGCTTTTTTTGTCCCGATTTTGTGTCTTCCCGTCCAAGGACGTCAAACGCCCATTTTTCTTGAGTCTTATAAGATTTCCCTGTATAATTATCATCTGGTTTGATGTGTGTTACGAGCAGATTTGTCCCGATAATTGGCTCCGAAATGGATCGTAGCTAACAATCGGAAATATTGAGCATGTTCAATATTTACGACGCAATATCTTCATGTGTGTGAGGAAAGCCAACAAGTCGTGAATTTTGATAGGGTGGGTGGTGATGTGGGCCGGCATGTAGCCAATCAGAGAGCAAGCTGGCTGGGGAACAAGGAAGTAAATAAAGTCTGTGTTCACGGCGTCTCCAGTCTAATATTTTTTTTCATTTCTGGCTTTTTCTGTTAACAGTAGTCCCAAGACCTCCATCGTTCCCTCGTCCTGTATATCCTCTTCCATGCTGGGCGTTGTGTTTTCTGGTTGTTGCCATGGTTCTTCTTCTACGTTTTTGTTAGATCGCATTTGGTCACATGAGATGTCCTGCTCGGAGGACTAGATTGTAGATGAGTTGTGGGACAGCGTTGTTAATGTGTGTGTTACTCTGTGATTAGATTATTGGAGCCACCACACACACTACGATCAAAACTGTTAAATGCCTGATTTTTTTATCTTCACGTGTGAGGTCTCAAACCGATAAAAAAAATATCCTTATATGTGTACCAGGCTTTAAGCAGCGGCACTGGTCCTCTGACAAGCTCTGCACAAGTCTGCTAATGAGCCATTAATTTGAATCAGGTGTGTTGGAGCAGGGAGACATCTAAGACCTGCAGGATAGTGAGCCTTGAGGACCTCTGTTCTAAAGGTCATTGTTCCAGAAGTCTTGTGGTTTATTTTAATGCAACTTTTAAATTCTAAGCTGTGATTCCATGTTTTTGTTAATATTATTATTATTTTTTTAAGAGAAATAAGCTTTATTATGGCAGTCCCTCTAACAAACCAACATGTTAGTGCTTTTGTTTCTTTTCTTTTTTTAAATTGTACAATCATGAAGCTTAACATTTAAGATGCTAACTGAGGCCTGAAGAGTCTGAGATGTAGCTCTTGTGGTGAAGCTGCTGAGATGTCCACCCCTGGGAAGGCTGGTAAATGTCTTGAATGTTTTCTACTCAAAAATAACCTTTCTCACTGTAAAATGATGGATGCCTAACTGTTTAAAAAAATGACCTTTTACCCCATCCAATAGAACTGTGTGTCCAACATGGTCCATTCAATGGGTAGCAACAATCACCTCTCTAAAATCATTGTTGATGTCTTTCCTCCTTGGCATTGTGTTAACACACACCTGATTGTCTCAGCATACCAGCAAACAAAAACTTCTGCTTTTGTAGAGGTTGCTTTCATTGATGAGGATGAGTGAATCAAACACACTGATTAGCAGCACTTAAGTGGTACTTAGCTTCTTAATTCCTATAAAAGCAGTAAGGATATATGTAACTGTATCACACACCACGTCTCCCTTTGGTCTTAGTTAATTAATGATGGTTCAATGTGCTATGTGCTTTTGTTTATAGGTCGTAATTATCCAATTTTAAGATCAGGGTAGGACTGATACTTAAACATTTAATCTTGAAAGAAAGTGTTCCTTGATTTCTATGACTTTAAATTAAAAAGACATCATAATTTAATAAACTTATGCGAATATTTTTTTCTACATACATCATGTAGTTTTATGTCAATTGGGAAAAATGCAGTCAAATAACCAAAGACTGTTTTGACGATTAGGAGGGCCTAAGCAACTTTAATTATACAATGCAATATTTAAATCATTGCTGCAGTTCGGTACATGCATGTGAGCATTAAGCTCCCCAAACTTACATTACACACATGACTCCAATGTCTAATTGTGATCTCTCCATTCCCAGAGGTTTTATAACAGCTCTAATTTTAAAAACACATCTGTGGGTATGGCCTCCAAAAAACAGCAGGGAGGAAGAAAGAAGGTCTAAATACATGAACAAATACATATTAATAATAAAGTTAATGTAGTAAAAACTCAGAGGAAGGTGGAAAAAAGTATTTATTAAATATGGGCAAAAGTAATGAAAACTGCTTTTGAACCCATGCTGCGGTCCAGTGAGAGACACACATATGACACTGTACTCAGTAGGTGTGTATAACACTCATTTTCTCATGCACACTATTTCTTTCTTATTCTTTTCTTACATATTCTTTCCCAACCACTTCATTTTGTTCCATCCATGAAGTTATGCTGATCACTCTTCAAGTTCATAGAAAGTAAAAAAAAAAGTGTTAAGCACTTTTTAAGTTTTAAGGTGTGTTGGTGCCCCTTTCTTCTACTACTGTTCTCTTTTTTAATAGCATAGTGTTTTCAATTAGAAAAGCACAGTGGGAGTCTGCTATTTAATCATGTTCATAGCAGGATGGGTGAACATTGCCAGACAATATAGGAGGATATTTTTAGCCAGCATATAAGAAGTCTAAAAGAAGCTTTGGAAGTGTTCAAACTATAAAACAATGATGCTCATGAAACAACAACTTCAGCAACTTGTTTTGCTTGTTAACTTGTGCAGGTGGGACCAATTACCAAACTGAAAAACAAACAATACGCATTAAGAAATGATACTCCAGGACTGATGCACACAGCATTGCAGCTTATCACCATGCTGGATTTTACAGTTGGATGAACCTTTATTAAAATGTCAGACTTCTGGTTCAGGTTTGTAAGACACAGAAATGAGAATCTTAACTGATCCAGTAAACTTGGTGTGCTCACTTTTTTGATTCTTTAAAAACCTTTTATCAACTAAGTTTTGATGAAATGTCAAATTTAAGTAATTTTCAAATTTCTTTTGGGACTGGACAAATTTCTGGACTGGACAAGAGTGGTTGACCACTGTGTTTCATGCCCTTTTCATTTTACAACAGTCTGCAGTTGCTACCAATTCTGAAACACCTACAGTTTTTGAAATAAAATGTTCTGTGATGGACTGGCAAAATGTCCAGGGTGTACTCTGCCTCACACTATAAAGCTGCTGGAATTAAGGCTGGGAGGATCGATCCATATATCAGTAGTATCGATACCAAGGCTAGTATCGGTATTGCTCCATATGAGCATGATCATATTTTTCTTGCAGAGGGCTTTGGGGGCCAAAACCCAAAGAATGTGAATGAGAGCCAACCAATAGGTTTCGCTTTTGTTTAGCTAATTTACACTGTTGGCTTTATTTTTCTCCAACAATTGTGTACAATAAAAGGTAATACATTATTTTGGAACATTATTTTATATAGTTTATAAAGTTTCAACTTCAATTTCTCAGTTCAGCTATTTAGTTTGTTATGGATGGCTGATTGGGAGTTTAGGCCCATATATGTTGTATCTGGTATTTGTCATATTACAATGCATCAAGTGTTATGAGTTGGTGACAAGCAGGAGTTACAAGAAGTCCAGTGTTAGCATGTGAACTTTTTTTTTTTACTAATGTCATGGCAATGTGCATGATTATTTTGCAAAAATAAGTCTTTGTCTTTCCCCACCCACCTAGGGAATACAATATTCAAGTTTGCTGACAACACCACTGTGGTGGGACTGATCTCGGGAGAGGATGATTCAAACTACAGGAATGAGGTCATGGAACTGACAAAAAAAACATCACAAAAACAAAAGGAATTCTCATTGACTTTGGGAGGAGCATGTCTGACCTCATTCACCTCTCCATCAACGGCGATGAGGTAGAAAGAGTCCACACCTTTGAATTCCTTTGCAGTTGTCATCTCTGCCAACCTCTCCTGGTCAGAGAACACATCCGCAGTTATCAAGGCCCAGCAGCAACTACATTTTCTGAGGAGGCTCAGCAGGAACAACCTAGATGGAAAGCTGCTGGAGACTTTCTACAGGCCCTGCACTGAGTTTTTTCAGTGTGGTACAACAGATGTACTGAGGCAGACAGGAAGAGGCAGCAGAGTGGTGCACACAGCACAGAAAATCCTTGGTCCCCCCCTCCTCCCTGGACTCCATCTACAACACTTACATCTATGCCACCACCTGTTCGAACTACTGTCCTCTGGTAGACGCTATGGTTGTATCAAGTCCAGGACAAACAGACTTTGATGTGGCTCAAACCTACAGTGTAACTGGCATTTTTACCCTAGAGCCACATAGTAAAATATGTTTGTAAAAATATCTGTCTATGTGTGGACAGGGCCTGAAGTTGTGTTGTCACATTGTCTTGCTACAAGAAGGTGGACTTTCTCTGAATTGTAGTATAATAATCCAAGATTTGCATACATTGTTCATCATGCATGGTGTCCCAAGAGATGTTCAACTTATTCATGCCATGCTTACATATGCATCCACAATAGCACGGCTGAACTTCAAGTCTTGTTTTTTTTATTATTATTATATATTTTAATAGGAGGATATGATTCAGTATAGATGGTTTCCAAAAATAACTTTAAACTCTAATTTCTCAGACTAAAAATGCTGGGATAGGCTCCAGCTCACCCGCGACCCGAAATGGAATAAGCGGTCAAGATAATGGATGGATGGATGGATGGATGGATGGATAAAAGAAAGTTTGCCTCTTCACCACAGAGTGGGTAAGAATAGTTTACAGGCTTTCTGAGCCCATGCAGTGATTTCTATCACTGAATTGTGTGTGTTTTAAATGCTGTGCTGCCTTGAGGCTTAAGACAAAAAAAAAGAAAACACAGACACCCATATGAATTTGTATGGCAGTCCCTACACAGGCAGTGGCTCACTCTTTAAAAACTGTCCAACAGAAAGACATACTTTATATTTCTCTTTCTTGTACATCATAGCTCCCAAAGCAACACTCTTTTTTAATCTTTTGCACTTTTTCTACCACCACCACAAGAGTGGTTCTCTCTTTTCACTCATTAAAAGTATTTGTACAATGGATTTGGAGAGATAAATTTTGTAGGTCCTCACATATCCTGAGACCTACAATCTGTTATTAGAGACAATCAAAAGAAAAAAACTGTCCTTAAATGCATTGCTGAGATGATGAGGTAAATAATATATTAATGTATTTTTTTATTAGTTTCTTTTTCAGTAAATATGTCATTTTTATGATACAATCGATTGTAGGACAGTTAACCCATAAGAACCGGCGTGACATATTTGTTACATACAGTTTCTGAGACATTTTGCTTCAATTTATGGTATAAACTTTGCTTAAAATCCTGTTGACCACAATCTGATACTTGTCTTCTGTCCCATAATAGATACCCAGAAGCAGAAGAAAACCACATTATAATATTTTCAAAATATCACATGGTAATAAATGGTAGATATCTCTCCCTCAAAAAATGCTAAGTTTTTTTTTACATTTGGTTAAAGGGCCTAATAAAGACCTCATATTTAAAAAATTGGACTTTTCTTACCATTTTTTCATGGGCCGGGCCTTTATGGGTTAAAGCAGTTTGCTTCTGCTTTAACAAGTTCAGCTTAAAAACAAATGTAGGTTGATCTCGTGCAAGAAAAAATATGACTGACAAAAATCCAAACTGTTTAAGTTATTAATTACAAATATAAAGAGGAAACTCATCCATGCCCTGCAGCTCCCTCTACAACTCAGTGCTCCCTATTGGATCTAGGGGTGCTATTTGATATGCTTCATCTATTACACTGAGGCACCATTGTGCTGTTGGCTTGACAGCCAAGCGAATATGGCCACTCAGTATTAGTTTTCTGTCTCATCTCGTCAGTGATTTTCCTCCAGATTTTTTACAGTCGTGAAAAACTAAGTAGTCTTTAAATTCTACAACCCCACTTCCAAAATGTCAATTCTGTGTTATGTGCAAATAACATTTTACCATTTTATCAAAAGTATTAGTGAATTTTAATTTGATGGCAATAAAACACATTAAAAAAAAGTTGGAATCTGGAAACAAAAGGCTGGAAAAGTAACTGGCTTTGGTATGTTTGGCCATGGCATTCCTAGTTTGTTGCATTGTGCACAATCTTTGCACATCTTCACATCTGAGAGACTCAGCCTCTCTAAAATGCTCTATTTATGCCCAATAATCTCACTGACTGGTTGCCATATATACTAACTTGTTTTAATGCTCCTCTAGTTGTGTGTGTGTGTGTGTGTGTGTTTTCTTTCTTTCTTTTTCTTGTGGCTGGGTTCAGTTTTCCCCGAAATAATAAAAATGCTGTAATGTAGAATACATTAATCCTCATCTAAAAGCAGGCAGAACCAGATTTTTTTTTATTTTAATTTTTATTCTTCTATTTTAAATGTTTGAAGTTCACAATCTAAGTATTGAAAAACAGTTTCCCTTCTTCACTGTGTGACTAAATGTAAAGATCATGGTGGTGCCATCTTTAGTACTGTAATATTGCTGTAGATATAAATGGCTCAGAGCCTGCATCCAAGGCAAGTTATATTTCAGTGACATGTCTTAATTAATTAGGTGCATGAGTCATAAAGAATATGTTTTCGTCTCACAGTGAGACATGAATAAAAAAATACTCAAAAAAACTTTTACAATTTTCAGATAAGTATATGCAACTTAGCTTTTGATTAGTTTGTGCTCATGTATACTGTATGCTTAGCTAAGGCCAAGTTATATACACCACTGTTGGTGTGAGAATCATTTTTCATTGTGAAGTCAGCCTGTCAGAGAATGGCTTTTTGATAGAGATTTAAAATACAACTCTGATTAACCAAAAGGTCTGTGTCCAGGGAAACAGAAAATTGAGAGAGAAAAAATAAGGACAGACAATTCATAGGAAAAAAGAAATTGACAAAAGTGGAAGGAATGCTGATGCTGCTAACCACACTGAGAGCAATAGGGGCAGAACTGGATGGGGATGAAAGAGCAGCGTGGAAAAAAAAAAAGAATTCTTCAGGGAAGAAACTGTTAGGTAGGAAATCATCAACACAAAACAAATAGAGAGGAACAAACAGTTACTGTGTGTGAATTTTCAGTGTAAAATATTTGAATAAAACTTACACACACACACACACACACACACACACACACACATACACACACATATACATATATATATATATATATATATATATATATATATATATATATATATATTTATTTATTTATACCATGGTCTGGGTAAATACTCAATTTTGATTGACTGTAGGGTGTCCATTAAACAGTGATAATGGACATCTATAAAAGAAGGTCCAGCCAAACAGTAGTAGGTAACCGTGGCAACAGAAACTCAGGTGCCGGCTGCAGACGCACCAGTTTATGTCTGTGACGGCGCATTGTTGTCAAAGCAGCTTGCAGGCTTATTGGGCTCCGTCAGTCCAGGAGAGACGAAAATGGAACAACATTTTGTCGTGCCGCAACATTAAACTTCATCCTTCAAACGCCTCTATGGACATGCCAGTATCTTTATGAGATGTTGCGATCAACAGCAATGTTACATTTAATTTTAAATAGGTCGTCGCCTGTCTTTCTGTCTTGATTACCATATGTGGCAGGTGGTGATGGTAAGGCAAAAAAAGCAATAATTTCTATACAAAAAAGAAGAGGGTGACAACCCAACTGGGGAGTTGAAACCCCCAGTAAACCTAAAAAGGGTAGGTTCAAATAAAATGCACCTTGGCAGGTGGAATCCCATAAAATGGCATTTTATTGAAAAATTTTACATTTATTCAATTAAGATAAAGGAGTGAATCCAACTTTGATCAGATGGGACTCTAAATAAAAGAAATTTAATTGATTTCTGTTCCGACACCAGCTAGAATCATGGATGATTTCTCCTCAACCAGAGCCAGTGGTTCTTGTAGAGTTTTCCACTAAAGTCCTGCTGTTGCTGATGCAAGAAATATCTTTTGGGTCTACAAGTACTGGATCTAAATTATTAGGTTTTCTGAATTCTATAAAGCAAAGAAATTATCCAGAGGAGAGGGGCGGAGTATTTGTCAGTTTACTCTAAAGATCAGTGCTGTTACTAAATGCTGGTAGATACAAGGTGAGTATGGATTTAAAATTACTTCGATATTATAATGTACTCTTCTAAGCAGACCAGATGGCAGGCGTTGCTCAGGACAATTCAAAATGACTTGTGACTTGACTTGAGACGTCTGGTCAAAGACTTGACACTTGACTTTACAGAGCAGCTCAGAAACAGACATGTTACATTTCCAGGAGCAAGAAATACAAAAAAATAAAATAAAATAAAATAAAATAAAATAAAATAAAATAAAGTGTCAGCAGTCTCGGTGTTCCTTAGCCTGGAGCCCACTGTCATTCTGTTTACACAAGGTGTTAACATGTGCCCTTGATGGCTCAATCACAAGTGGACATCTCTAAGAGCATCAGTTTACACCTGCTATCACCATCTATGACAGACATGACATTGATCAAATCGGACACAGAAAAGGGCAAGCCGAGGAGGAGGTGGATTGAAAAGTGGCTTTCACAGAACACAGCACAGGTAGGCAGGCGACAGACAAACGCCATTATGGACATGCCAGTATCTTTATGAAATGTCACAATCAACGGCAATGTTACATTTAATTTGAAATAGGTTGTCGCCTGTCTTTCTGTCTTGATTACCTTACGGACTTACTTACTTGATACAGAGTAAATGGTGGATAACATAAAAATGATTTAGGATAGATTTACTTGCTTGATACACATTTAATGATCAGAGTGAATGGTGGATAATATTTCTTGCAATAAAAACGATTTAGGAAACGATCTGTGGATTTTGACTGTTTGAAACAAAATGTGGCATCATCCTCTGGACACACACAAGCTGTAAGTGCTGCACCCGCCCTCTGAAATCATACTTTGTGTCACGTAACATAACGTTAAGCAATCATCTCCCTTCCCTCCACTGATCAGGTCTAATACAACAGCTGACCGACCGAGCTGCAGGTTCTGTGTCAGAGCCGGTTACCTTGGCAACGCGTCACAACGAAATAGTCCACTCAGCCACTTCTTGTTAAAAACTTAAAATTTTAATGGTGAAAAACAACTTTAAAGTAATAATAATTGATTTAATATTTATTTATTCCTTAAGTGACCATGGTATAAGCAGGATAATGCCCTTCGAGTTGTCCATTATCATAAATTAATGGACTTCGCGGAAGCAACTATCTGATGCAAAGTGGAGGACAGTTGCATTCGCGTCGTTCATTAATTTATGATAATGGACACCTCGTTGGGCATTATCCCTTACGTATTTACTAACTTAAGTATAACGGATTGATAATAATTGCACTTTACATTTGATAATTTTTAAGGGAGACTTATGGTCATTGTGCATATGTATTGTGATGATTGCTGAATGCAAAGGTCAGTGCTCGGATTCACAGCCTTCATTATCTGCTGTGTGGATGTCATACTTGTCTGAGATTGATGAGGACAGAGAGAGACCCGTGAGACTGATATTAAGGTAGTTATTAGTTCTGGAGCTTCTCAAGGGGTGCCCTGTAGATAATATTATTAATAACTGTTCATAGACACTCACTAATAAAGGCTAATAACTAGACTTGCTTTATACCAAAACCCAGCACACTACATTTGCTGTTGTCCAAGCCCCTTCCTTCGTATGTCTTTCATGCTGCGGTATGACCCTACTATCTCCTTGCATGTAATAGGCCACATGGTGTACATATCCATATAAAGTCTTGCCTCTGTCAGCATGGATTCTCAGCAGACCAAGAACAACAGAATATTCAACTTAGATGTACAGCACTTTGCTTCAACCATGGCTGATGTTGAAGCACTATATAGAAAAACTGATGACTATGATGACTTTCCCCAACCATAGTGGAACATGTCCCTGTGTTATTATGGAAAATGTTGGTGAAACTTTCCGCATTAAAATGCACTTTATGCCTCAACATGATGCTATCCTCTGCAAAGGACTGGTGACCTGTCCAGGGTGTATGCTGCCTTTCCCCTGCTAATTGCTGGGATAGGCTCCAGCTTCCCCATGACCCTGAATTGGACTGAGTGGTATAGAAAATGAATGAATGAATGATACTATCCTACGCTTAACCAAGTATATTTAATGCATAGAGAAAGAGTAGTAAGGAAGCCTGAATAAAATATGAATGAATGAAACGAATGAAGTGAAAACAGCCATCACTAGGTTTTGTTGGAACATAAGGATAGCAATATGCAGCTGTAGAGTTAAAGGGTACCCATTGCCTTGAAAAGTGATGCCCAGAGCTTTTTACCAGCTGTTAGTTTGCAATGAGATGGGAATCAGAATGCGTTTTGTCAGAGATCCCATCGGCTTTGGCAAAACATTAGCATTAAATGCCTCAAGCTGAAAAAAGAGCTGTACCAAGGATCCAATAACAACCCACATAATGACTACTGAATATCTTTCTAACATGTTCCACAAATGACCTCATCATCTGATTTTATGAGCTCTAGCTTGGGTAATAATATTATTCCCCAAAGTTTCCATCCAGGCTCTTCACGTCACGGTACGATTCACCTTCATATCAAGCAGACTGACAAGGAAAAAGAAAGGAAGAATGAAAAAACAGAGGGCAAAGGAAACAGTACTGAAGACAGTCGAGAATAGAGGGAGGGCAATGGAAGGAATGATTTAGAAGGAGAAAAATGCTGAGATTCAAAAGTGGGAAAATCTAGGAAATAGAGGACAAGCACAAAGAGCAAGAGTTTATCCCTTAAACTGACAGGCATACCAATAAGACATGGTTTCTATTTATTTTACTCACCCTCATCCTCCTTTAACCCACCCCTGTTTGTTACTCCCTTCTTTAATGGAATCTAATCAACATCCACCACTTTCCACTTCATCTTCTCATCCTCTTTTGCTCCACTGGTTTTATCTCACCTTTATACAGCACTCGTCTCCTGTATTCTTTTTTTCCCTTAATCATGCCTTTCTCTTTTCTTTCTTTCCTCCTCCTTCTCTCTTTCTCATTGAGACACACAGGATAATTTTTGTGTGGACCTCTTCTTTGCTGGATGCTTATCAATCCTTTGTTGTAAATAAACTGCAGCCACACATGGAAATGTCCTGGAATACCCACTTACACCCCAGTCAAAGTAAATGCGTGACCATTCAGAGCAGGACCAGTCACATGCTGAGAGCCTCCCGTGATTTACAAGTCAGTGGTCGTACAAAACTATTTACTGGTCCACCATATGTGGAAAAGGGTCCTCCCAATTTTTGTGGTTATCAGTGCAGTTTTGAAACCAGAGTTATAGTGGCCTGGTGAACATGGCTGTAGGATGAAAATGTAAAATTTTGTGTGGTTTCAAAAATTTGGATATGTTAGAAAAAAATTTAAAGAACTAAAAGCACTAAAACATAACAATTTTCACAGACTAAAGACTGAAAGACGACTACCGGCCGGTGGCACTCACACCAGTGGTGATGAAATGCTTTTAAAAACTGGTCAGGAGTCACATCATGACTTTCATAGCCTCCAGCTTGGAATCATACCAGTTTGCCTACAAGGCAAATAGAGCACACCGTGAACGCAGCGCTACACACAGGGCTGACACACCTGGAGAAACAAGGAAACTACACCCACCTTCTCTTTGTGGATTATACTTCAGCCTTTAACACCATTCTTCCCCACGGTCTCTAAAAAAGGATGAACAAGAACCGGTAATGAATCGTTGAAGGTGGACCGCCCAGAAAGAGTAGTGGATGGTGGGGCTTGTGGCATATCAGTCCTGAGCTGCAGTCCGGACCTGTGACTCTTTAACTATGAGACTTCAGTGCTAACCACTACACCACCATGCAACAGGCCTAACTGAAAGGTGAAGACATATTTTTCACAACAAAGAAAAGATGTCCTCTTCAGGCCTTTTCAGCAAATCATTAGCCAAATATAGTACATGTGAAATATTTTTTAAGAAGTTGTGTTATATATTTAATTTTATACCACAAGGCTGACTATCGAAATGTGGGTGTGACATCATGGTCATATGTTTGGTTTATACATTTATTCATTATCTGTACCGTTACAGGTCACTGGTAAGCTGGAGCCTATCCCAGCATTTTAACAGGTGAGAGGCAGGTACACCCTGGACAGGTCACCAGTCCATCGCAGAGCCAACACAGACAGGGACAAACAACCATTCACACTTGCACTCCCTCCTAGGGAGAATTTAGAGCAACCAATTAATCTAACATGCATGTCTTTGGATGGTGGGAGGAAGCCAGAGAACCTGGAGAGAGCTCACGCATACACGGGGAGAACATGCAAACTCCACACAGAAAGGCCACCACCCTCTGGATTCGAACCTCCCCAGACAGGGCTCGACTCAGTGACCTTCTTGCTGTGAGGCTGCGGTGCTAAGCACTACACCACCATGCAGTATGTTTGGTTCAGTGTGCGCCAAAATGTTTTTTTTTTTATTTTATTTTAATACATTTAGTTGTTGTGTATTTGATGAGTGTAATTTATTTGATGCTTGTATATTTTTTGAATAGGCATTGTTGGTGATATCCATGGAAAACGGGTTTTAATTTATTTATGAGCCTGGTGGGAGGGGCTTAGAATATTTAAATGGCCCTTGTAGAGATAACAGGGGAGTGTGTAACCTGGTAACAGTGACGGTAACAATAGGTGAAAATCTGTGGGAGATGTACCAGTTCTTGTGAATTTTCATGTTTATTTATTTTTTTATTTGATTTATTGATACCCAGAAATAATATATCTTGGAGTAGTGAATTTCTCTTTGGTAACTATTTCTGCGCTGCTGGACTGGGGATCATTGCACTGCTGAGGAAAGTTTGTAGACTTAGGAGCATAATAAAAGTCCACCAACCAAAGCGACTTGCCTGTTCAATCATACCAACAAAGAATCCCATCACCTGATAAACCTGATAATGCCCAGGTTTTTACTTTTTTTTTTGCTTGTAATGGCATGACTATTTTCCAAGATGATAATGAAGGATTTATTAAGTTTATATTGTTGTGTTACCTGTTTGTTACCACCCATCTAATCTAAATACCTGCTTTATCTAATTTAGATTGTGAAAGTTTTGCGTGGATTTGCGAAAAAATAAGTAATGTTAGAAGAAACACAGTCCAACTGTAACATTTAAGGTCAATCCAGATTCGGATCAACTAATTTTTTTTTTTATTCTCTGTTCTCAGTTCTATCCAATCTCTGCTTTCCCAGTGTGATTATTCATGTAGTTCAGCTGGTAAAATAGCTGACAATCTGCCAAAATCACTCATCTTTTACTTGGATTATATGATCAAATGATAATTATCCAATTTCACTTTTAATCCAATGTTTTTTTTTCACACTAAAATAATCAGATTACTGCAAAATCTCTTTAACTATATCACAAATATCACTGAAACAAAAGTTAAAAGTGTCCTGCTCAGTAATGGTAGAACATTTAAAAAGAAAGGATAATGTGCAAATGTAATATTATTGCTGTGAATTCACTGATGATTCTGCTTGGATCAAAAACCTCCGTCCAGCCACAGCCAGTTTTGAGAAGCGAGGAAATCAGGAAGCAATCAAAATCAGACTTGCCATGTCCAATATATGAGTCATGATCCCATCCCTGGTGAGGCGGTCTTGTCTCATGATTATCTGACTGAGACACAGGGCCTTTCACAAGCAGACAATCATTTCCAGAATATGAAAGAAAAATGTAATGACAATTGCCGTAGTTAGCTGGAGTGCCAGGACTTGTGGAGGCTGGGTGATGGTTCACTGTATGACATTATGTAAGTGATAATGATCTGCTGTAAATTAGTTATAGAAGAAATTCTGTCCAAAGATGATTAGAGGGTTTATGATTTAAACCGGAGTCAGTGGTCAAGAAATGTACTGACACGTTGCTGACAATGTTAAAAAGAAAAGTGTAATTCCTGATCATTTTTGGTTTGATGACAGATATTTATCCAGTTTACAGAAAGACATCTTAATTTATGTGTTATCTTTGAGGTATTCTGCACACGAATAATAGTTGCTTTAAATAGTAAAAGAAAAATCATGCCTTTTGAAGACTGGTCATAATCTGATCTAAAGGTATTTTGTTGAATTTTGAGATTCGAATTCCCAAAAAGAAACTTTATATTTGATCATTTTTCATTTGAATCCTTCTGTATATTACATAATGATGATGAGTTTAATACACAATTAGACATGAACAAAAATGTCCAAACTCCTACTCCACCTCCACAGCACAGTTGGCTCACCAATAAACAGGCATGGGTATATTTGGAAACATTGATCACTTGTTATCTAAAAATGTTAAAATTACAGTTATGAAATGACTATTAGCTTCAAGTCTAAAATCAGATATGAGGACACACGTCTTCACATTTAAAGTCACAGTGTTAGATGTTTCACTGCTAAATTATTGTTCCCATTATTCATTTGATTACCCGCCTGCATGGCCAGGAAATGTTTAAAACCTGCAGGACAGTGGACTTTTTTTATTCAAGGGATTCTGATTTAATTGGACTGTTAATTCAAAAGTTGTTTTGTAGACAGACTGATTATGTCTTTCTCAGTAAAGCAGGTAAAAGGTCTGAAGTTCAAGATTTTATTGTCATTATGCAAGCTCCTGGGGGCGGCATGGCTCAGCAAGGTAGAGCAGTCGTCTTGTAACCCAAGGGTTGCCGGTTCTATCCTCAGCCAAGTCGGGTTTATGTCGAGGTGTCCTTGGGCAAGATAATGAACCCCTAATTGCGCCTGATGGGTCATGGTTGAGCGCCTTGCATGGCAGCTTCCCCCATCAGTGTTTAAATTTATGGGTGAATGTGAAGTATGATGTAAAGTGCTTTGGGTATCGTTCCAGGTACAGTAAAGCGCTGTATCAATACGGACCTTTTACCATAACAAAAATTTGATTACAGGTGAACAGTAACATTGGAAGTCATCAACAAATTAGTCTCTATTTTGATGGAAAAAAGGAATACACAGGAACACACAGAAAAAGTCTGAATGAGAAGAAAAAGTGGTGCAGGATCATAGGATTCATTCAACAATGAAGCAAAGAATCTTTGTGAAGAGCACATAAAAAAAGCAAAAGGTAACTCATAATGGAAAATGACTTCATGAGGCCTTTTTTCATTGATGCTTTTTGCACTAATTTATTTATCATTTCTGTGAACTACAGATATAAAACGATGGTTTTGGTCAGGATAGGCCGCAGTTACTGATTTCTAAAATTCTTTCTTAATCCCTAATCTTCAGTTTTTGTATGGTAATTGCTGGAAAATGCTTCTGTTGATACATGTTATACACCGATGTAACCAGAAGAATGTCAGCTAAAACCTAAAAAACAAACAAACAAACAAACAAAAAAACAGTCTACAAATCAACTACAAGCATTTAAAATCTGACAAATGTCAAAAACAAGCATCCAGGACTTAAAGGGTTAAATTATTCTTCAGAAATTCCTTAAGAAAGCTCTACATCAGATTCATGAATATGTTCTTGGACGACAAAATATTTAGCATCTTTGCTTTGAGATTAACAAAAGCCAATTTCCTGTAAAGTTTAAAGGGCATTCCATCTGCAGGTAAAGAGCCATGTGAAGCCACTGAGGAAAGTGTACATGGCATTATTAAGCAGGATGCCTGGGTGTGTCCTCCATCTCCTGTTAAAAAAATAAAAGGCCACTGTTGTATAAATTTTTAACTATTATTAGATGAATACCAATAAGACACTGCAAAATGAGTTGGACATTTATTGAGTAATATTGCTTGCAGATATGGCATGGGACAGGCCTGGACAGGCCCACGAGAGGAGCAGGACAATTCCCGGTGGCCAGACTGACTGACCTGCTTGTCAAAAAAGTGCGGATGCAGAACAGATGGGATGCAGAGGACAGTGGTGGCAAATTGAACTCAATTAAATGATGAAAAAAGAGAGCAGAGAGGGATCTTATGAAAAAAAAGGAAGACAGGTACGGAGTCTTTTTTTAAGGGTCAGAAAATATCAGCAACCGCAGCAACATCACAAGTTCACTGTTTAATAGTGTTGAGAGATGGTTGGTGTGTTAGAAGCTTTAAACTTCTATCTGAACATAAAGATCACTAGTTGAGATTCTTAATGTCTTTTGTTCTAGTTCTAGTTTAGTGCTAAAAATGTACAGTTTTAACTAACTTATCCACTATAGTACAACAATTACATCGACACGAAAAGGTACTCTCAGCAGACTGCAGCTATTGAGGACAATGGAGTATTGCTACAGAGCATGGGGACACACCGGCAAGAGGAAGAGGTGCTCAAGGAAGCAAAAGAGGGGCAAGTGGGCCTTCTAGTTCAGCTAGGGGCTAGTAATCCACCAATTCCATCTCTCCTCCTAGCCAATGTTCAGTCCCTGGATAACAAAATGAACTTACTATACCTGAAGTTGGGTGTTTGGTGGTGGTGGACTTCAGGAGGAACAGACACCCCTTCCCTCCTTGTACATTGTAGGAGCAGCTGGGGAAGTTGCTTTTGGCTTCATGTACCTGGAGGTTCATTTATCTGAGGTACAGCTTTCCCACCAGATGCAGAAAGAGAGCTCTCTGCATTATCAAGGACTCCACGCACACTCTCACTTTTTTCCTCTTTCCTCTGGAAGAATGATGTGAAGCATACGGAGTAGGTCCACCATGCTGAGGAACAGTGTTTTTCCAGCAGCAGTAAAGGCCCACTGATGCTCTCTTATGTACGTAAATAGCGACATCCATTTCAAATATTGTCATCCATCACTGTCCTCATACTTCTGTGCATCTTTTGTGTTGCCATGGTTGTCAAGTCAATTCCTCCGCTAGTGGGCAGCATTAATTTCAGAGTCCGTTCCTGCTGTTACAACCTCGTGGATGTCTAAGGGTCAATGAGGTTGGCAACAAAGAAGGGCCGGAGGCAAAAATAAAGTACGGGAGTTTATTATTTTCCACAATGAATAAACATAAACGTAAATCTCTGCTCTGGCAGACAATAAAGACAACAATATAACAAAAGGTGTCCTATATAGGTGTATAAACGGCTATATAAACAATAGGTCAACCAGGCAGGTAACGCTCTGGGACGTTGATAAACAAGAAAACAAAAAGGGTAACACAAAACACAAAATCCTCCTCCTGATGAGGGAAAACCTAAACAACTTAACAGAATATGCAAAAGCTACCAATTTCAAGAATACAACACAAGTCTTTCTTTGAACCAAACCAAAAGGTACTGCCACCAGGACAAGCTCACAGTCAAATACTAGAAGTCCCAAGAGAGTTTCCCAAAACCGGCACACTGCATTCTCCCAACACAGCTGCCTCGAATGACAGCGCAGCACGTCCTTTAAAGGAGGGGCCTCTCCCACGATCGGTCCCTCGGGCATGGTCGACACCGCAGGCGGCCAATCCAAGTGAAGGTGGGCGGAGTCCCGAAGCCACTTGTCCTTCCAGTCAATGGGACACAGCTGACTCCAATCAGACGGACACTGGATGGAAAACCAGGGGCCGTAACACTCCCCCCCCTAAAACCTGGCCTCTCAGGACAAGCACAGGAACCTCCTTGTCGTAAGACGTCCATAAACACAAAACCATCAAATTAAAAGGGCACAAATGCAACACACTCAGTGACTACCACTGACTTCCCCGGCATCAGCCATCACCGCTGTATGCTCGAGATAGGGCATCGGCACAGAGATTATCAGATCCCTTCTTGTGGGATATCTTTAAATGGTATTCCTGTACAATGAGTGCCCATCGCATGAGTCTCTGGTTGCTGTTGAACATCCTGGCGAGGAAGGTCAAAGGGTTATGGTCAGTATAGACCTGTACGGGTAGCTGAGAGGACCCCACATACACATCGAAATGCTGGAGGGCTAACAGAAGTGAAAGGGTTTCCTTTTCGATGGTGGAATAGTGCATCTGGTGCCGGTGGAACTTGCGGGAAAAATAACAAACGGGGTGATCAAGCCCATCGTCACCGGTCTGTAACAATACAGCTCCCACGCCTACTGCACTAGCATCTATTTCCAATTTAAAGGGTCTGGACATCTCAGGAGCACCCAGCACCGGGGCGGTCATCAAGAGCGCCTTCAAACTGTCAAACGCATGCTGACATGCGGGTGACCAAACGAATGCCATTTTTGGACTCATGAGTGACGTCAGCGGCTCGGCTACGGTGGCGTAATTTCGGCAGAAATTACGGTAGTATCCGGCCATTCCTAGAAAACGGCGTAAAGCCTTTCGGTTCTCTGGTTTCGGGTATTTAATTATGGCGTTGATTTTCACCTCAATGGGACGCACTGCCCCTCGCCCCTCTTCCCGACCTAAGTATACAACAGTTGCGCACCCAAAGTCACATTTGGCCAGGTTGAGGGTAAGAGAAGCTTCAGCTAGTCTTGTGAATACCTGTTCCATTACCTTAATGTGTTCCTCCCAGGAGGACGTATATACGACTACATCATCAAGGTAGGCAGTACAGTGCGGTAAATCGCCGAATACCGTGTTTACTAAGCGCTGGAATGTGGCCGGCGCATTACACAACCCAAACGGCATTACGTTGTACTGCAGGAATTGGTCTGGTGTCACAAAAGCGGATATCACCGAAGCTCGCTCTGTTAAAGGAACCTGCCAATATCCTTTCAACAAATCTAGTTTTGACACATATTGAGAGGACCCAATCGTGTCTACACAGTCTTCTACTCGCGGCAGGGGGAAGGCATCTGGCACTGTCACACTATTGACCTTCCGATAATCTGTGATGAACCGTGGGGTTCCATCAGGTTTTAATTCCACTAAACAAGGGGAGCTCCATGGACTATTGCTGGTTCTCGCAAAACCGTGCTCTAGCATGTAGGCTGTCTCACGTCGCATCATCTCTCTTTTCACTGGATTGCATCGGTATGGGTGTTGTTTAATCGGTCGAGGGTTGGTGAGTTCGATATCATGGCTGAGAATGTGCGTGCGCGTTGGGATATCTCCAAACAGTTCTGGGTATTTTTCAATCAGCGTTAATAAATTTAACCGCTGAGCAGAAGCGAGGTGGCCTAACTTTTCCGGGAGGGCTGCCAATATCTCGGAGTTATTTAGCCGGGGAGTAAGTCTGGCTGTTACGGTGTCGGAATAATCTTCCCCACTGGTAGCGCTTCCCTCCCTTGTTACACCGTCTTGAAGCATCTCCCCTCCTCCCCCTGTCAGTCCGATTGGTTTTATAGTGGACGAGGTTTCCGTTGGTGTTCCTTCCTCATCTAAATTGCTGTCTTGTGTTACATATGCCTTTAACATGTTAATGTGACACAAGCGCGTCTTCCTACGGCGATCGGGCGTAACGATCACGTAGTTCGTGTCACTCACACGCTGTTTAACTACATAGGGTCCTGCGAACTTCGCATCCAACGCGGTCCCACTTACCGGTAGTAAGGCTACCACTTTGTCTCCTGCCTTAAACTCTCGTAGTTTTGTAGTTTTATCATATCGTCGTTTCATCTTTATTTGAGCTGTCTTAAGCGAGTTAACCGCGAGCTCTCGCGATCGTTGCAAACGTTCTCGAAAAGATATCACAAAGTCGGACACCCCGACCCTGGATGATAGCGGTGTCTCTAATAACTTTTCTTTTAGCACTTTGAGTGGGCCTCTACGCTCGTATCCAAAGATTAACTCAGCGGGGCTGAATCCTAATGATTCCTGGTGGGCTTCTCTGGCTGCAAACAGGATGAAGGGTATTCCTTCATCCCATTGGGTTCCCTCTCCTTCACAATACTTGCGCAGCATCCCTTTTAAAGTTTGATGCCACCTTTCGAGGGCACCTTGGCTCTCGGGATGATATGCGGTTGACGTGACATGCCGTATACCGAACTCGGATAGAGCCTGCTTAAATACTTTTGACATGAAATTGCTTCCTTGGTCAGTTTGTATTATTCGGGGCACACCGTAAGTTGAAAAAAAGTTCAATAAAGCGGACGTCACTGCACGGGCGGTAATCCGGCGTAACGGAATTGCTTCATTTTGGGCATTTATATCCCCACCTGCTATGCCTGCATCACGAGCAAAACCCACAGCTTGGCTTTTGGCCTGGGAGGAAGGACTGCCCTGCTGATACTTCCGGCACTGGGCGATTAAATGGCCTGGCTTGCGGCAGTAAAAGCACGTCCGTTCCTCCTTCGGTTTGTTCTTCAGCGATTTGTTTTCAGCTACCACACGAGTAGATGGTTGGTATGACATCTTGTGTGTCAACACATATTCGTCAGCTATCACGGCTGCCGACGCCAACACGTTAACCCGTTGTTCATTTAAGTGAACAACCAGACTTTCAGGGAGCTGCTTCTTAAATTCTTCTAGCAGTATTAACTCCCTTAAGGTCTCAAGAGATGTAACTCCACATGAAGCACACCACCGATCAAACAAGTTACATTTCTCCCGAGCAAACTCGACATAGGTTTGGGAAACCTCTTTTTTAAACGCTCGGAATTTTTGCCTGTAGGCTTCCGGTACGAGCTCATACGCCTTCAATACCGTCGCCTTTACATTGTCATAGCATTGACTGTCCAGCAGAGGGAGTGCCGCCACCACCTCTTGAGCTTTTCCCGACAGCCTGCATTGTACAAGGAGGGACCAGAAATCCTGTGGCCACTGCAAAGCCAGCGCGATTCTCTCGAACGCTGGGAAATAACAGTCTACGTCAGATTCACGAAAAACCGGTACGAAAGGAATTGCCTTAGATACGTCAAAAGGGCCCGAGGGCACGGCAGTACTGCGGGACCCCAACGGAGTCCCTGAGCTCGAGCTGCCCGACGTCCTCGACTGTGCTTCCAGCTCGAGGCGGCGTAATTGGACGTCTTTATCAGCCTCGATCTCCATTTTTCTAATGGCCAGCTGGAATTCACGTTGATGGGCTTTTTCCTGGGCTTCCAGCTGTAGCCGGGCCAGCCTGACCTGCAGCCGAATATCCCCAGACGGGGTACTCGAGCCACTCACAGAGAAGCGGGGGGGTTCAAAACGGGGCATGCTGGCAACAGGCTTCACCGGCCTGTCGTCCTCGTCCCCAGTACCCTCCCCCGAGCTCTCAGGATCGCTTAGATCCTGTCTCTCCGGCTTGCATGGTCCTGTCTCACCAGAGGGACCTGCATCCTCAGCCACAGCCGGATCACCCTCAGCACCACCCCCAGTAAGGGCTAACACACGTCGTTCCACCAGCCCAGCAACAACCAACGCCCTCAGGTCCCTCTTGAGTACCTGTTTCGGCACCGGGATCTCGTAAAAGTCAGCGATGACTGCTAGGTCGTCCTTACGACAGAGCGCCAGCTGATCCTCTGACGGGTTCTCACGGAACCGTTCCCAATCGAACTTAGCCATTACCACTATAGCTGCCACAGCCCCTCACAATGCAGTATGGAGCAAAGGAAGAAAAACACAACCACTACACTTAACACTACGCGGAAGGTAACCGTTGCCTAACGGGCAAGACAAGGCAGACTGCCAACCACCTGACAGCCTAACAGTCTCCCGGACGAGCCCCCATTATGTTACAACCTCGTGGATGTCTAAGGGTCAATGAGGTTGGCAACAAAGAAGGGCAGGAGGCAAAAATAAAGTACGGGAGTTTATTATTTTCCACAATGAATAAACATAAACGTAAATCTCTGCTCCGGCAGACAATAAAGACAACAATATAACAAAAGGTGTCCTATATAGGTGTATAAACGGCTATATAAACAATAGGTCAACCAGGCAGGTAACGCTCTGGGACGTTGATAAACAAGAAAACAAAAAGGGTAACACAAAACACAAAATCCTTCTCCTGATGAGGGAAAACCTAAACAACTTAACAGAATATGCAAAAGCTACCAATTTCAAGAATACAACACAAGTCTTTCTTTGAACCAAACCAAAAGGTACTGCCACCAGGACAAGCTCACAGTCAAATACTAGAAGTCCCAAAAGAGTTTCCCAAAACCGGCACACTGCATTCTCCCAACACAGCTGCCTCGAATGACAGCGCAGCACGTCCTTTAAAGGAGGGGCCTCTCCCACGATCGGTCCCTCGGGCATGGTCGACACCGCAGGCGGCCAATCCAAGTGAAGGTGGGCGGAGTCCCGAAGCCACTTGTCCTTCCAGTCAATGGGACACAGCTGACTCCAATCAGACGGACACTGGATGGAAAACCAGGGGCCGTAACACTGCAAGCCAACGTCAGTTTCAGACCCTGTTTGGTGGTGGTAACAGAGCAGTATGAAGTTGTTTTCAACCACCCAACACACCCTAAAATAAATGCAAATCCCTTCTTCAAAAGCTCACAGAATTCCTACAGTTGTCCTCGTCTTCATTCATCGTTTGCTTTTTTGTTACCTTCCTGATCCTCCTCTTCTTCTCTGGTTTGTTTCTTTTGCTGGTTGCCTGTCAGCTCAGCACTGCCCACACAATTTCCGGTGGTATTGCTCTGTCTTCTGCGTCAAGTGACAGATAGTTAAGCTCCCTGAAAAGAGACCATATTACGCATGCAACTAAAGCAGATCAAATGATCAAATAATTTTCCATCTTCTGCGTCAAGCATAAATGGACCTTTAAACTCTGCCAGTGTTCTGTGTCCCAGATACCACTTTCCCCACTCCATCAAATACGCTTCACGCTTGCAGGATAAACACTTTACTGAACATGCCAGTGGCCCTCCTCTGCATCTGCAATTGGTTGTTGTTTGTATTTTATTTTATTTTATTATTTTTTATACATAGTACATATTTAACTGTTTATTGACTAAATCTAGGACCTTTGGTACTGCATTTCATGCTGTCTCAAGTGTAATTGTGTGCCAGTATGACAATAAATTTCCTTGAATCCTTGACAGGTGAATATTTTAACACTTGGTTATATTAGTCTGTACACAGATAGTTCTGCACAATTACGCATCAATTTGAGTCAGGTGTGTTGGAGCAGGGAAACATGGAAAACCTGCTAGATTTCAGCTCTCATATAATTGGATTGAGTAACACTGATAATGACACTACAATAATGAGCTTTGGTGATTACTTAGCCTGTGTGTGTGTGTATTTTTGTGTATGTGCATGTGTGTGTGAGCATATTTGTGCAGTGCATAAGTTGGGATGGCCTGGAATGACTCCCAACCTAACTTTATTTTTCCCAGTCAGGCCCTGGTATGGGGATGGATGTGGTGAGGATGCTGTAATGTGTCCGTGCATGGTCTATTGGACTTGGGGTTTTAGAAAGACCAGTGACAGAATTACATCTGGAAACTTTGGTATGATGTGTGGCCAGTTGATTTATTGCATCCATGACTCACAGAAGAGCACAGCTGATGGACGGCTGTGATAAGCCCAAACTGTATTCTAGCTCTCACTAAAATTGGTCAAGAACCCCACAGTGGAGAAAACCTGCATCTGTGGTGACACAGGGTTACACCAGAATGAAGATTAGCCTTGATTGGCCAAGGACAAGGGTGACACTACAAACTAATGGCATAGTTTCTAGTTAACTTAATATAAATAAAAATGCTGATGAACTAATTACCTCTGCCAAGGTGGAGGTCATGTATTTGCCAGCATTAGTTTGTCTGTCCGTCTGTCTGTTAGGAACTCAAAAAGCTATGGATGATATTTTGATTACATTTTCTGGAAATCCAGAAATAGAATAACGACCGATTGATTAGATTTCGGGGGTGACCCAGGAATTTAAAAATAAAAATCTTTACCATGGGGGAGATATGGATAATTTTGGCATTATAGCGTCAAACTCAAAATTAATTCCCACAATCATTGGGAAGAAGAAAAAAAAAGAAAAAAAACTACAATGGTTTGGCAGAGGTCTGTGCTCTCAGAGTGCTTCTAGTTTTATTTTAAAAGTACAAAATTATTTGTAAATGACCAAATTTTATTTTAAAAAAATTGACAAAAATGTTTCTCTAGCACTTTGTGATTGTGTTTAATTAACCTCAAAACACATGACATGACAGAAGAGTTTGCATAAGAATACTGGGAAATGGTCTGTATTTATACAGCGCTTGTACCTGAAACGATACCCAAAGCACTTTACATTATACATCACATTCACCCATTCACACACTGATAGCGGAAGCTGCCATGCAAGGCGCTAACCACAACCCAGGAGCAATTTTGGGTTCGGTGTCTTGCTCAGGGACACCTCAACATCAGCTCTCCAGGCCAGGAGTGAACCGGCAACCCTCGGGCTCCAAGACGATCGCTCTACCCACTGAGCCATGCCGCCCAAGAGGGGAATTTCCAAAAAATTTATTCTGGATAAGAAAACATCTATGAATCTCTGTCAAAAGTTTACAAGTAGAACTTACAGAAAAATTTGTTCATTAAACCTGTTGGTGAAGGAGACCCATTATATGTTTATAGACAATACTACCACATTATCGCCATTCATTTTATGGGAATTTCTGCAATTTTGCTTTAATGGTGACATTTTAGAAAAGCCCATATGGATGCTTATTGACACAAATGGAGGAAAAACATCCCTAAATAAACAGCATAGGCCAAAGATGAGGGCCATGTTCAGATAAAGCTAATATGAATGCAATTCAGTGTTCTGTTTTAATTTAAATAAATATATCTAAAGAATAGTCTGTTTGTGTGTGCTTGTTTAAGCCCAAAGCGAAGCCACAGGCAGAAACAGATGGAGAGCACAAACAAGGGTTTGAGACAGATGTGAATCTGTGTGAAACAGAGCGGTGAAAGAGGAGACATTGCCTCATAAATAATGGGCAGAATACCCATGGATGAGGATTATAATTAGGAAGAGAATCAGAAACGGTTAGAAACTCCGTAACAGAAATAGACAAGATAGACTTGACAGGCGCTCAGAGTGCAGTACTCAGCCAAGCTAAAAGCCAAATTTCCCTCTCTGAAAGAGATCTGGATTTGTTCTTCTTTTGCCTATTCCCCTCTTAACCAAGTTTTGTTTCCTTTTTGAAGTAGATGAGTAAAACTAAGTAGCAGTACACCTGATAGAAATTATAGAGAAGCAATACAGATGTTTATTACCAAAACTGCAGTATAACATAAGGAAACAATATTTGTTTTTGCTATAGGCTATACTGACTCTGGCTTTTTCTATAACTCCTGAACTGTATATGCAGTGCTTTATGGATTCTGGGTTCTTTTGTAGTCTGTCCTGTAGTTTTCTGTATAGGTTGTCTTTGAGTTTTGGTGGTGTACTCTATGTTGTCTTGTTTCCTTTCTGATATAGTAGAGCATATCCAGTTGTCTATTCAGTTAATTCTACTTCCTGTTCAACTCACACCTCTCACTTGCCGATAGCCACAGCTAATCCTTATTTCTATTCTTTTCAACGGTCATTTAGCAGATGCTTTTTTCTCCAAAGTGACTTAAATCTGAAGGTGGTTAGGCAGTAGTGTTAAGTCTTGCCTAAAGCCTGGTACACACAAGGATTCTTAATCTTATAAGATTTTTTATCTTTATCAGTTTTGATCGTGGTGGCTCTGATAATCTCATCAGATTAACACACACATAACGATGTTGTCCCGCAAGTGATCTACAATCTAGTCCTCTGAACCGGACATCTCAGGTGACCAAACGTCATCTAAAAAAAACGTAGAAGAAGAACAATAGCAACAACCAGAAAACACAACACCCAGCATGGTAGGGGATAGGACGAGGGAATGGTGGTGGTCTTGGGACTATTGTTAACAGAAAAAGCCAGAAATAAAAAGATAACAGACTTTAGACAGCGTGAACACAGACTTTATATACCTCCTTGTTCCCCAGCCAGCTTGCTCGCTGATTGGCCCACGTCACCATCCACACTGTCGAAATTCATGAGTCACAGGCTTTCCTCACACATCTGAAGATATCAGGTCGTAAATATTGAACATGCAGCAAGCAGTGTTTTCTCGGGCCATGGTTGCATGGAATGGACTGCATGGATTCCTGTTACTGGAAAATAATAGAAAATGTTTTCAAAAGAATCTTAAACGTTTTTTGTTTACACAGCAGACATAATAATGAAAGAGTATAGATAAGATTGTTGTATGTCAAGTGAGTAGTTTAAAAGAGCTATTGTTCTGTAAATATAAATTTACAGTAAAGCCATTTTTTTTCTTTGTTTTTTGAGCTGTTGTATATATATATATATATATATATATATATATATATATATATGTATATGTTTTTGTATGTGGGTGGGTGTGCATGGTGTATAAACTTATGTAAATACTAAAATCTGTAATGTAATATAGTGGAGACCCCAGGAAGAATAGTTACTGATGTTTCACTAACTAATGGGGATCTTAATAAATTAAATGAAATGAAAAACTCAGGTCTCCCGCATGGGAGACAGATGCCCTGTCAACTTTTTCTCCCCAGCAAACCCTCATCAGTTGTAGCGATGGCTGGATGAAGCCTTATGGTGTCTTGAAGGTTTCCATTCAATTGGTTAAAAAAAGAGTAATTTCCCCAAGGCTAGCACTGTTGGCAACAACATGGTCATACTTTGAACTGCTACTACTATGTCATTTCAACATGGGGAAAATAACCAGGAACAATAGTTATATACATATATGTATATATATATATAAAGTGGACGGGGCTTAGGGCTAGACCGGAATTGGTCATATGGATCTATTCAGGGCCAGACCCTGATTAATCCCTGCAACTCTGATGTGGATTGGATAAGGATTGAGGGATTTATAGTGATGTCATGGCGTCTTATTGAAGTTCACCATGGCGCCACGGTCTCGCCCTGCAGCGCAGAGCAACAGTTTTCACCAGATATCACCAACTTGTTTTAGCTGATTCCTGTTGAGCACTTATGTTCAGTAAGGTGCTTTATAAACAAAGTTGTCTTGGCAAACTGTTAAATTGACTTGAATTAAATAAGTGTTTATTTAAACTTGAAAAAAACTACATCAGTATATGTTTTTTTATTATTTACATATTTATTATAATCCTTTTCCATCCTACTAAAGGAAATCAACAGCCATTTAACAAATGCAGACCAGAAGTTCTGTTCTCTAAAGAGAAGCACAGGCAAGTTAGCAAGTACAGAATGTAATCGAATGTAGTTTAAGACACTTTCGCTTTCCAATCTATTTGTCTTGTCATTCTTCATGAACGTGTCTATGTATATAATCCGGTTTCAGCTCCTGTCTGTCCAATTTCAATGATTTTTTTGGACATTTTCTTCTCTATCGGTGCTGCTCAGTGAATCCAAGGAGGCGGCCATCTTTCTTTTCTGTTTACCAGAAGCTGGCCTCTGATTGGTGTAGAGCGATCACGTGATGACCGTACCACCACTTTCGAAGTAAAATGTTGTTACGCTGAACAGCAGCTAGTGCCGATTTACGGCGGTGATTACGGGACTTGTGCAGGATAATCAGCTCTGAAATTTCAGAGTTAAGCTAAAGGTGAACTGGTCTATTTTTGAGGAAGAATTGTGTGATCCCCAGACTGTGATAAGAGACTTTATAAGTACACACTTATATGGTCACATGCTCTTTGCCCATGCCCTGAGTGGACAGAGCTTCTCTGACAGCATGATTCAATAGTTGCTGCATGGTCATAATGTTACATCTGCTCAGAGCTGGTCCTAGCCACGTTCCCTAGGCGACATTATGATTAGGTTAGGCTATGGGTAACTCTAAAGTAACTGCCCAACACTGCCTAAAAAACACATTGTCCACTTGAACATCTAGGAATTCTTTCAAACACTGTCTAAGCTTGTTTGCTTTTCAATTTACCTCATTCATATACTGGGGCCCAAAAATACACAAAACAACTTTATCCTCATTTATGGAGATTCTCACCTTTTTCAAGCCTTACATTTATACATTTTTATCATTGGCTGAAGAATCAAAGTTCAATGGCACTATTTATTGAAAATCTGAATTTGGCTCTATCTCAGGGAGAGAAGCTAATTTTGGTCACAGGTGTCTTGTTACAGTGGTTAACAGAATCCACTAAAAACCAAATATCCTCCAAACATGCTTCGTCTCTGAGGCCAGAGCTGTTCATCTTCCTCAGGTTTAGCATCACAGACTGCCTCTGATAGTTTTCATCTGTTTTATTCCCTGTTCGCTAGATGTGAAGAGTGTGCTGCGGTCATGTGACTGCAAAGCTATGTTTGATTGGTGAAAATGCAGCAAGAGCATTGACTCTGTAAAAAGGTGCATTAGTAATAAAAGCGAAAGCTCCAGTAACACTATATTTTGATGTAAATGGGCCCCTGAGTGTGAGACCCATGTTTTGTTTATGTGTAAGCTCTGCGTAGCTCGCCTCTAGCTGATACAGATAAAATGTTAAACGTTTTTAATGTTAAAAAAATATCTCTACGCTGTGAACTCCTGCCTATACCCTCTACGTGAGATGCGCTCCACCATTACTCATCCCTCCCCCACTCATGCACAAAATTTGCACTTTTAACTTATCTGGCATTTAATCATTTTCATTTAATTTATTATTTCATTGTCATTTTTGCTTTCTTTGCCTTTTACTACTTTTTAATGCTTTCTTTGCACCATCTGTAATGCTTTTAATGTTTAATGTAAAGCACTCTGAATTGTCTTGTACATGAAATGTGCTGTACAAATAAACTTGCCTTGCCCGTCTCGTAGCCCATGGAGCAGTACAGGTTCTGGTCAGCTCAATCAAACAATGAGAAACACCCGGGGTGGGGTGTTAATATTTTCTGTATCAATACACCTTTTATTTTCAAAACGAAGCACAACAAAAGATTGTAGCTTTGGGCTTCTTTCTTTCTTTCTTTCTTTCTTTCTTTCTTTCTTTCTTTCTTTCTTTCTTTCTTTCTTTCTTTCTTTCTTTCTTCCTTCCTTCCTTCCTTCCTTCCTTCCCTCCCTTTGTTCTTTCTTTTTGACGTCTTTCAGCGGCGCCCTCCTCCTGAGCGTGGAACCCTGTATGGCTTCTGCTCGGTGTGTGTGTGTGTACAAACCTGGAAGACTTGTGTGTTGGGTTGGTTGTTGAAGAAAGCCTGTGGGGGAAGTTGTCAGCTCTCATTGACTTTTGGAACACACCTCAGCTCGTCTTCCCCGTGTGCCACAGCATGCCTGTCAGTGCCCACACACGCCATTCACTCTGCCAGTCAGTGCACGTGTGCGCATGCATCCTTGTGTGTGGGAGTGTTGGGAGAGAGACAGGCATCTAGCTTTACTAGCTTTCTAATGTAAATATGAGTGGGCATGAGGAGTGCTGAGAGAGGTGGGCGTTGTATTAGTGTGATGATGTGTGTGAAGAAGACTTAAGGACTTAGATTTATATGAATGTGTGTGTGTGTGTGTCTGTGTGTGTGCATATGTTCTTTTAAATATATTCAAGATATGTTTTTCCTATGTAAAGTGCTTGGTGCTGCTTTTGTATGAAAAGTGCTTTATGAATTAAGTTTATGATGCCACTGAATTAAGAGAAAAACTACTAAGATGTTGTTTAATGCAAACCAGTGTAGTGAAGTGTGTGAGGAAATTAATGTTTGTGTTTGTGTGACTCCTACAGCACTGCAGCCAGTAAAAGCTTGTGCTCTTCCTTCTCCAGTCCTCATCTCCCATGTGGACCAAAGCAAATTTCTGAAGACATGACATTTACATTTTTTTTTTTTTTTTGTGGGGAAAACAGGCTGAACACTGTGTCCTGTACAGCCTGAAGAAAAAGGAAAAACATCTGTGTGAAAACATAAGATTATAAATCATAAAACAGAGAAGCTTCAGTGGGGGCAGATATTATGTACTGGGGCAGATATTGACTTTAGTTCTATATAAGAGTCATGTGCTACATGCCACAATGCCAACCCTTTAGCAACTTCCATTCATCCATCCATTTTCCGTACCTTGCATGGGG
This sequence comes from Melanotaenia boesemani, assembly GCF_017639745.1. NCBI lineage: Eukaryota > Metazoa > Chordata > Actinopteri > Atheriniformes > Melanotaeniidae > Melanotaenia > Melanotaenia boesemani. Next base: position 37,976,463 of record NC_055686.1, on the reverse strand, counting down.
CTGGTGCCTGTCATAGCAGCTATAAGGTGAGAGGCAGGGTTTACCCTGGACAGGTAATTAATCTATCATAGGCCCTTTTAGTAACTTTGATTATGAAAATCTACCTAAGGCACCCATAGTGTGACCATCCCATTTAAACTGAACATTAATTAAGCATGCTTTAATTATTTAATAATCAAAAAGCCATATTTGTATTTCCTTTGTTAAAGAATTTCTCACTGAGTACTCTGTTGTATCCTCACTATGTTGTAAAGAACATGTGAAGAATTATCAGTTTTATCCAGCAGCTTTTGTAGCTTGTTTCTGTTTTTGTGATGTGTGCTTCAATATGATCACTTTCATCATTGCAGCATTAAAAAGATGCATCCCTCTTACTCAGGATACTAAAGAAGCAGGTGTGTATTTACCAGATAAAAGAAGAACAATGCTTAGACCTTCATTTCTTTGTGCTATGAATGTTTTTTAAGCCTGTGTACCAGAAATACTGACCTGCTTTCTGTCATATGCTCCCTGATTAATCAGCTAAATAAAACCCATAAAGAATATTTGTTTGCTTGAGACTCATTCACAACTCATTGACAACTGCAGTCGTCAGAGTATTTCTGCAGATGACAGGACTCAGAGTTGTACTGGAAGTCTGATGTGTACAGTGGAAAGAGAAAAGGTGAGACTACAGCTCCTTGTGGTGCTCCAGTGCACTGACCACCACCTCAGACACACAACCTTTCAGCCTCACCATCTGTGGTCTGTTTGTTAGGTAGTCATAAATCCCGGTGGTTCCACAGGGAATTACAGAGCTTCTAACACTGCAAGCAAATCGAGTTTAAAGCACTTGAGAAATCAAAGAACACAGTGCTGCCTGATTTATCTAAAATGAAAGTGATGGCATCTTAAATCCCAAGCTCATTACAATAAGCAAACTGTAATGGGTCCTGAAAGGTGTTCACTTGCTTTTTGAGGTGAGCCAATAACAGTCTCTCAAGGACTTTGTGATGTGGGATGTTAGGGCAACTATAATCATTTAGGGCAGCGAGAGGAGATATTTTAGGTACTGGAACAAGGCAGGATGCTTTCCACAGCACAGGAACTTTTTCCTGACTCAGGAAATGTTGAAAAGGTGCTGCAGAATCTAACACAGTTATTCTGTGCAGGTTTTCAGAGAGTGTCTCCACTTGCTTTTTCAGCAGACTGCAGGAGACAGACAGGCTGGAGGTCGGTGTAGAGACGGTTTTAATGTGTCGTGATGTGGAAGGAGATGATGTTGTGTTATGGTCCATGACTGAGCTGCAGGGTGACAAAGTGGAGATGTGACAGGAAAACTGTGGGCTTGTGGAGGAGGTGGGGGTGGAGGTGGGGGTGCGGGGTTATGCTAGACTTTGTTCTGAACTGAACCCAGTCAAAAGCAGGAGCTGATTTTTGTTTTTAACTAATGTCAAAAGTTTATTAAACTTTAAAAATCCACTTACAAGTTGAATGTGGCTTCAATTAGAAAATCTGCATGAACTTTTCAGTCATTTTAACATCATTGATCATCTGACTGGAACAGTTCAATTTCCTTTGTTAATTTGCTGCAAGTGGTTACGTCCAACTAGCATAGAATAATTATAAATGCCACGAGGACACAAGTAATCTACAGTTTTCTGGATTGTTCAGACAGCGCAGACCTTGGTACCAAGTTTTTAAAACAGTCACGTTATGCCCATTTTAGCATAATTTCAAGGAGGACTGTAGATTTAAGGAAAGATTTTGTATTTTTAGGCTTGTGTTCCGTATGTTTTGTTTTGTCTGGTAAATGTTGACAGTGCACTTTGAGTTCCTTGCATCTGTTTTCCAATGTGGTTTCTTTTCTGCAAATGGCAAATAAACTGAGTTAGTTGAGTTAGAATTTAGAAGATTTAAGCTATTATGTCACTGACCCATTAAGATACAGTCCTGAAATTTTCCAGTCTACTTCAAGATACTTTTTTGTTGGAGAGTTTTTCCTTGATTATTGTATGTCTTTATTTTATAATTGTAATATTTTATTTGGTTTGTTTTACTTTTTCTGCATTGGAAATCAGTCAGCGAATATTAGGAAAAAATGTTAGATTTAGATTTGATTTATTCTTGTTAATCTTCATTTCTATTATTATTTCTATTATTATTATTATTATTATTATTATTATTATTATTATTATTATTATTATTCAATTTAACACTTTATTAAGCAAATGTACAGGCTATATATATATAGCAGATATATGTACCCCTCATTGGACATGAGGGGTACATATATCTGCTAGACCGTGAAATCAAAAAGCCACACTAACCAATGAAAGATCAGGCTACTTCTCATCTACTCCATTAAGATCAGTCTTCAAAAAAAAAAAAAAAAAAAAAAAAAAACTGTTAGTACTGAGCACTTAATACTTTATAAATTTTATTTTATAAAAAAATATCCAAGTTTTAAAGTCTCTTAATATCTTCCATTTTTATAATAACTCTCTTTTCTATAGTTAACAATTTCCAATCTTTCAGTGAGTGGCCAATAAAGGGTCAAGACCTTTACACATTATTAGTTATATTTCCTTGAAAGGTTATTTTCATGTGGACCTGAAACCAATAAAATTGCTGATATATGTTGAATCAATAAAATGAATAAATACATTTGAAAGTGATTTCTGTACTTTATATGCTTGACATTTTACACACTAAATTCTTGCCCTAAATGTTACCCTACACAACATTTCATTTCAGCCAGTTTTATTAAAAGAAGTCAGTGGAAAAGGTAAAACTGCCCTTGACACTGACTCTTCACTATAAAAACAGGTTTTCATTTGGTGGATTTTTGCTTCACTTTGTTTCAAACCTTCCTTTTCAGATGTATTCCTCCTGAGAGGATGAAAATAAAATTACTTTTTATTTTTACAAGATTATTTTCTTTATGAATTAAATCAAAATGATCATAATTCAATTTAGAGCTTTCAGGTGGAAGCTTGTGCCTCCATGTCTGGACAGAAGAGAATTTCTTCCAACTGTACTGATGCCAATCAAAGACGACGGCTGATGCCATGTGACCATTGCAGCTGTCAGACAGACAGGATCCAACTAATAACAGCTCAGAAAAAAGAACAGAAGAGGGGGTAATGGCATAAAAGATGATTAAAAGAAGGAGAGGAGGGTCAACTATTTCAACAACAGGATTTATACAGGAAAGCTTTGATCCCTCACTTCAGCTCCAAACCTGAGCCGTTTGACAAGTAATCTACTTGTAAAACATTTAAATTCACACACAGACACCTTGTGTTGTTCAAAGGGACTGGACAAATGGAGGATTACGAAAAAGCCCATTAGTCACAAAGTGATTTAAAGAGCAAATAAAACAATAGAAGAACCCTGTTGGGAATATTAACACAGCTCATGTTCGTGTGGCTGAGAAATATTTTCAGAAGGGGCAGAAAAGGTGTAGAGGACAAGAGCTAACTGGGGAAATGGAAGGAGAACAGATTTCTCTACAAAATGTGAAAAAAATATTCACATTTGTATCAACTTGGACTCACTGATCATACTGGTCCCTTTTTCTGTTTACAGGCAGCACATTGATGCTGCAGTTTGAACTGACCAGTCACAGGATGAAGGTCCAGGTTTGATGCTCAGAGCCCCCCATTGGTCCCCTACAGCCCAATGGCATGAACTATCCATAGAAATGTACACATGGTCCATCCTGCTTTATGAACAGTTCATATAATTTAAATGATTGAAAAGATTATGTTAGCCTCCTTTTAGCAATTCATCCAATACTGGTAATAAGAAGTTGCTACCAATGAGGTGCTTGCATTGACTGGGATCCCGATTCAGACGTTCTCACTCGATTTAATCAACATTAACAGTTGTTATCAGCAACAGCAACAGTTGGCCATTATCATCTGATGAACAGCACTGATACAGGAAGACTCCTGCCTCCAACTGAACCCGGTCTGCTGGCAGACCTTAAATCCTCAGCAGTACGGAACATTTTCAGGAAAGAAACACACAAAATTAAGACATTTAAACTGTGACTATGAGCAAAACAACAATGAAAAGGCTGCTTCTCGTTCCCAGTGGACAATAACAAAGCCAAACAGTCCTTTTTTATTTACAAAGATTCTGTCATGTCTTTTGAGACTGTTACTAACTGTTACTAACTACCTGCGTGAACCTGGCTCCCAAAATTTTGGACAAATAAATGTTAATAATGGTAATATATACAAATAAGGTTAATATGTCTTTAAAGCTACATTAACCATGTTAGCATAGCCATGTGTCAGCTGATAAAACACACTCCATTAACTAGAAAATAAGTGACTGATATATATCAGAAAGCTTTCTTGCTTGTAACCTACAGTAGAGTAGAGGAAGTTCAAAGTAAGACAGAGGTACTACACATGATTCAGGATTCTTGATTTGTCTTGTAAATGTGCATTTGCATTTGACTCCAGTAGTGGCTGAAAAATTTGTCCAGGCCGTTGTCCCTGATGCTATCACTGTGCAGAGCACTGTATTTTAACACAAGCAGTGACTTAATGGGATCTTTGTCACCTAATTCCAAGAAATATTTCCCTTGTTTTGCTTCCTGCAGGGTAGCCAAATTGGGAAGATCGCTTGGCTCAGGATCTCTAAAATCCATTAGTGTGTTTGTCTGTGATGCCCGACATACATGGGATCCTTCCTGCCCTCACAAAGCTCTGTGGCTTCTTGCACACACAAGTGTCCAGACATGAAGCGCTTGGAATGACCTTTGTGTTTGGAGTCATCAATGTTTTTATTATGTACTTTAGGACCATTGGGCTGTTTAGTGCAGGCTCTTTTTCCATTTAATATCTAGATGGCTAAGACACTCTTTGCAGCAGCCTTTTATGGCTATATAATTTGTTGTTGTAATGGATAGGCCTTGGCTCTCCTAAATATAAATGTGCATGGGCTTTTAACCTCTTTCCAAATATGCTCATTTATGAGTCCAGATGCCAGGCTTCAAATTTGTGTAGTCCCCTTTTTTAGTTGAAGAACCCTTGTCTTTAAGCTGGAATTCCTGATCATCTTTTGGTCCAGGAGAAAATCCTGATGTTTCTGTGTCACTAGTTTCTGGATCCTGACTACTAAACAATAGAGTTGACCAGGCACTGTTTAATTTGACTATAATTTGCGGCGCCTCTGCAGAGAGCCTTTTTTTCTAGCTGCTCACTCAGCTCTGTTCAGACTCTGGCCCTAGGAGTGGCCATGCTTCCCTTTCCAGTAGTATGTCCTCTTTTGATGAGCAGAGAACTTCCAGAAGGGAATTCCTGTCTACTGCTGGTTGCTTTGGCATCTAGTTGAAGGAGAGATGTCTAGTTAGTATTAATCACTTTAATATTTTTACTAATTTACAACAAACTTTATTGAGGACTCTATTTATCCCTCAGTAAAGGACATTAAAGTGGAAATGAAACAGCCAACCAAATTAACATTATTTACTAGATTGACTCGTCATTGTGCGTTGTGTTCCATTTGAAATTACTGTAGGCCAGTGGCAGTAGGAGTTTTATAGGCGTTGTTTATGTCTATTTTTATGTATGTTTCAGGAATATACAGGAGGTTTTTACATCTTTTGTTTTACTGTTTGCAATGAGATCCAGTAAGGCTCTTCAGTATTTTAGTCTTGTTTTAATGTCACAATAATGACTTGAAATTACACTTACCTACAAGGATAGTTAAAAAAAACGTGTGTGTTCACATCAAATCTTTAACTATTCCTATAAAACATGATCCATGTAGGATTTTTTAGACCACATCCCTCATTAAATCCTGTTTTACATTAATTTATTTAAACTGGACTTAGTACATTGTATTAAAACTCCTGCAGTGCATTACTTCTTATGCTGAAGCAAATACTGAAATTGTTTTATGTCCAGTTTAAAAACAAAATGTTATTGCCCAAATCAATTTTACATCACGAATTTTACTTCAGTGTAACTGTCATTTCATTAGTTTTTTCATGTTTTTTTCTCAATTAAAATTATTGAAATGGCAGCGTATGCATGTGTATATATCTGATAATCTGTGATGTAACTCATAGATTGTCGCTGAGATTGTTGGTACTCCAACAAAAAAGTGCAAGTTCCTGTTCTACAACTGTCTGTGCGTATGCATGATCAGAGCTGATCTTAAATTTGAGCACATTTCTATGTTTGTAAATTCCTTATTTTTTTTAGGAAAATGCACTAAATATTAGGGTTTGGCGGATCGATTACAATATCAATAGTATTGATAACAAGGCTAGAATCGGTATCGTTCAATAGCAGCGTGATGAGATTGATTTTTTTTCTTGTAGAGGGCTTTGAGGGCAAAAACGCAAAGAATGCGAATAAGAGCCAACCAATAGGTTTTGCTTTTGTTTAAATAATTTGCATTGTTGACTTGATTTTTCTTAATTGAGTGGGATTAAAGAGAATAGCTTTTATTATTTAGTTTCATTGTTGTTATTTTATATAGTTTAAAAAACAAAAAAAGCTTAAATTTAAATTTCTCAGTTTGTCAAACAGACGCAGTTTGTTAATGATTTTTTTTTTTTCCAAAAATCTTTGTATTGTTGACAAATTTGGACAGTTTTCCAGTTACAGGGTAACTACTTCAAGAGAGAGGACATCCCACTTAATCATCTTACATTTGCGTCACATTTGGAATGAAAAGACTTGAAATATTTAAAAATTAAAATACGATTTCTTGTTTGAAAGATATTAGAGTTAAATGCATCAGATCTGCTCAATACTTTAATGGAGGACATTAAAAGGTGGACAGTGTTACCTTTGTCCTTGTGGGGTAGAGCTGAAGTTATTCAAATTAATATACTTCCATGGCTGGCTTACCTCGTGTCATCTATACCACTTAAGTTTCCCCCTAGCTGGTTAAAGGAAGTAAATAAACTACTCTTGCTTCCTATGGAGAGACAAAAAGCCTAGAATTTGCTATAAAAATCTTACAAACCCACGAGATAAAGGAGGGGTAAGGCTTCTGGATATCCACCAGTACTACATAGCTTATAATTCAAAATTGCCCCTACACTGGGCTTAAAATAATGTGAGAGAAGTTGGCAGTTGGTATTGGCTTCAAGAACAATTTTAAAAGAATATAATGCAGATCTATCTTTACCAGAAATATTTTATAACCCTAAAGCCATTCCCAAAGTCAACAATCTGCGCTGTGACATAATAAACTACTACAGAAACACCTGACCTTTAGTGGAACGTCTTTAACATTATGTCCATTATGGAGCAACTCTTTGTTTACCACAGTGGCAGCAATGCAATATAAAACGTGTGGGGCAAGTGCTTAAAAATGGAAATATAGTTAGTTAAAAACACAGTTCAGTTTAAAAGACTCTGATTTTTTATCCTGTTTGCAAATCAAATCTATCATAAAATCCATATAGGTTATAGGAAGTAAGAGACTTAGAAGACAAACTAATGAGAATTGCTACCAGCAGGGGTGCAGTTTCAGCAATATATAAGATCATGTCTTCTGCGGCCCCTGACAGCAACTTCCTAACTAAACTGCAATGGGAAGGTGAGCTGGATTTGCCTACAACAAATATACAGAGGGACACTGTTCTTAAAATAGCACTAAAATATCCAAATGCATCAGATATAAAACTATGCAAGTAAAAACAATACACAGAGCATATATTACACCATGCACATTAAATAAAATAGATAACTTATCTAAATTGTGCTGGCATGTGATGTGGAGCAGCCTGTTGTGGTACTGTCCTCTTGTAAAACAGTTCTAGTCAGATTTATCGTGTCTTTTTAAAACAGATGTTAAACCATGTCTCATGTTTTGTATTCTAGGTGTGAAAAATCCAACTGTATCTTCAAAAATGGTGCACATCATTAAAACGCTGGCTTTTCTTTCAGCATGATGAACTGGGAACTGCATAAACCAAACAGTCTTAGCTTAGAAAACTTATATAGGGACTTTACAGATTTGCCATCGATGGAACAAGCTGCTCTAAATTTCCAAGATGATGTCATTGCTGTTGATGCTCCCTGGAACTTCATTAGATCTGGTTTTGATAAAGGTTAAACAGATTCAGACTTTTTTTTAAATAACTTTCTGCAGTAATACCTTGTACCAAACCACCACCCCCTTTGTTTTTCATCCCTCAAGGTTGTTGTTGGTCTGATTCGTATGATATTTAAATCCACTTGCCATCTTGGGTATAAAATTGTATATTTTTATTTAATTTGTTGGCTCTAGGGTGTCCTCTTTCTGAGGTGGTAAATGGTTAATGAGAGTCTGGATGTTTATACTATGAACATAATAATAATAATAATAATAATAATAGATTTAATTATTATAGCTCTTTTCAGGGCATGAAATTCAGTTGCGTTAACACACAATTAATGCATTAACGTGCCCAGCACTCATGAAATATTAATATATATATATATATATATATATATATATATATATATATATAGTCACTTTTTGAAAATATAGTCTCTAGAGGTCTGAACACTAACTAAATATAGGGTCATAGCAGCTAAGCTGGCAACACTGTTAGCCGAGCTCGGAACTTGTTCATCAATAAAATCGGTGTACCAGGAAATCATGCACTTACAAACATTTCGTGCTGTTTCAAACGCAAACTATTAAATGTGGTAATTTTTTTATTTGTTAATTTTTTAAAATTAATTACATTTAATGCGTATTTCTATTTAAATGAAACTTTTATTTTGTAGTACCATTTATTTAATTTATCCTTTTTTTTTCTTCTTCTTCTTTAATAAACTTTAAAACAACTGACAAATCACAGCAAAGTGTTCCTCCCACTAGGTCCTGTTCGGTCAAACCCAGTGTCATGTCCGGCATCAACTGGGTTCCTGAGGGACAGCAAAGGCTGTCAAGTGGGCAGCAAGAAGGACACTCCCATACAGCGGTTAAGGGACTGCAACGACATTGGCTGCGACGCCATGTTGAAATAAAAAGATTTAGAAATGTTCCATAAACGTTCACTGAATCTTACAGATAACCTTTGTTTCCCTTACCTCGGCTCGGAACAGCTAAAAGACTGGTACCAGAGGACGTCTGGGTCGTCGAGGGTTCAAAATTTAAAAGCAAGTCAGATAAATAAAAAGGCGCAAGACCATTAGACGTTCATAAACCACTAAAAGAACCCTAAAATTGAACTGACTGTTAAATCTGCATGTGGTAGCTTGTATTGTCTGCTGGTTTCTGAATTCTAGTCATATTCTGGCAAAATTTGTGTAAGACTAACAGTGAATCATAGAACAAAAGTAAAGAAATATGTGCTTATCTAATTAGTTCTCCCTTTTAATAATACAAATTTGTGTTGCATCATACATAGTTGGAAGCCTGATGACCTTGACAACAAGGTACAACCTGCAAGGACTCTTCTTCTACTGTATAAGCAACAACACAGCTAAAAATGACCTTTTCTTTCAAAACCAAAAGTTCTCTCTCTCTCTCTCTCTCTCTCTCTCTCTCTCTGTCACATTCAGTATTTATTTGTTAAAATATATAAAGATGACATAACATGAGGATATTTTCTCTCCTTTCCATGCCATATTCTTCTACCGTAATAGTTTTCCATCTTTATACTGTTGACTAAAACCAGTCTTAGTACAGATGAAAAAATGTTCTAATGCATGACCCACATTCAAATATCCCAGAGTCCATTTCCTCAAATACAAACACACACCATCCTGGCCATCACGTTACACCTGATGTACCAGCAAATGGACAGACTCCCCTGAAGCCTATTATAACATTAGCACCCTTTCTCTGAATGTGTTTTATTTCCTCTCAAATTTCTGATTAAATCTCTGTATGGCCATATTTCTTCCTTTAGATGTCTCCTTCATGACTTCAGGCAACTTCAGCACTATATGGCACTGTAATTACAGGGCATATAATGTCAATTGGGAGCAGATAATGGTTTGTAGTGCACCATATGTGAACTGACAAAGACCCTCTCTCGCTCTACTGCACCTAGATGTTGCATATGGAAAGTGCTATCAGTCTTGCAATAATCTGATGGATCAGCAGCATCTGAGAGAAAAAAGTGAACAAACTGATCAAGAAGACTGGTTCTGTGCGGAGCTGATGGTACGAAGAAGAATGCTGCATAAGCTGCTAAAAGTAATGGACGATACTTCACATCCAACACAACAGTGTGAAGAAACAACGGTGTGTTGGAACAGAAGGTCATACTTATATTTACTTTAAAGAATGTTTGCACACAGTGTATAATATTTTTTTTTTTCTGGTCAAATACATTGCTTAATATTTATTTAATTTCTGACCAGTTAACCATTTAATGAAGTACTTTTTCTTAATTTTTTTTTTTTTTACATGTGAACCAAAGCCAGTTAGTTAATAATAGAAAATAGATGACCCGGTCAAGGTTAAGAAATAAAACACCTCATTAAGGGAGATAACAAACTCACCCATCCAAATAATTGAATTCAGGTGTTACAATCACTTCCATGCTACAGGTGCATGAAATCAAGCACAGAGGCATACAGCCTGCTTCTACAAACTTTACAGAATGTGGAGCGCCATGGTGTATAACAAATATTTCTGTAAAGTTCATATTGGCCATTTGCTGAGGAACAGTCATGCGTCATGCAACCCAGTTTGTACTGGATCTCGCAGTCGGAGGTGAGGCACAGCTCACCACTGCCTCACCGAGGTTTCTGCCCTGGATTTGATCAAGAAATACACAAATCTGATGATTATTACTTAATAAAATGTCAAAAACGTGTCATACTGAAAATGCATTTTTAACACAGATCAGTGGAAAATATTAATATTTATTTTATATACTTTTTTTTTTTTATCATGACAGGTGAGGCACTGCCTCGCATGCCTCTCCTGACCGCACGTCACTGCACCACTGAACTCTAGAGCAGTGGAGACGTGTTCTCTGGACTGACAAATCATGCTTCTCCATTTCATGGGTTGGGTGGTTGCCATGGGAATGGTAGGCTACTTGTCTGACTGCATTGTGCCTAGTGTAAAGTTTGGTGGAGGGGGGAGTGTGGTTTGGGGTTGTTTTTTAAGAGCTGGGCTTGGTTCCTTAATTTCATTGAAAGGAATTCTGAATGCCTCAGCATTCCAAGAGATTTTGGACAATTCCATGCTCCCAACTTTGTAGAAACACTTTGGGAATGGCTCTTTCCTGTTCCAACATGGTCCATAAAGACATGGATGAGCGAGTTTGGTGTGGAAGAACTGAAATGGCCTACAGGAGACCTGACATCAGCCCAACAGAACATCTTTGGGGTGAGTTAGAGTGAAGACCGTGAGCCAGGCCTTCTCATCCAACATCAGTGTCTGGTAGTTACCATTCCATGGTAGTTTGAGTAAACAGAATATGTTGAATTTTACTCAGTGTCACTTTTACAACAATTTTTTTATTTATTTACTTTTTCCCATAGAAAATCATCCATGTGCCTCTACATTGATGCATGCAAGGTGGCCAGATTTATCCAACAACTGATTAGCAGTGATTTAAAACTTCACCTGTATAATCCTAAACATCAAACAGAGGCGATAAAATCAAGTAAAAAAAGTCTGGAGAAACCATTAATCTTTGCTAAATTAATGCCCAGAGAGTAAGATAACTCCCACCCTCTTTTTTACTCTGTCATAACAATCACATAAAAATTAACAGGCACAAAATGAGCTCCAAAATTTCAATCCCCACATGCACCAAGTTAATTCACACCTGGGTTTTCTCTGCCGAGGGATCTGATTATCCAGCTTTTAGCCATTAAGACTTAATGTCAAATTTACCATATTGCCCTTTATTATGTGGAGATTTGCCTAATTTCTGTTTTGCTAAAGTTTGTTCCCACAGAGCCAAGGAAACTTAAAAAAAAATAAAAATCAACAAATACTGACCATCATCTCAGGCTCTCTGAGAACCTGCTGCAGATGCTGGTGAGTTTATAAACTTCTTATTTTATTACTTATATAAAACTACTCATATTATGTTTAAAATGACCATTCCTTTGGCTGATGTGGGTAATATGGGATATACTTTAAACACAAAGAATAAAAAGTGTTAGACTAGTATTTTTCGATTAGTGTTCAGTAATGAACAGCATGGTGTTGCATATATGCATACACACACTACCAAAACTAATAGTTATCTTTTCAGCTAAAAAAAATATATTCAAATACCATCATGATGTGTCATTTTAGTATCATAACTATCACAGACAGTCTGGAAAAGAAACTGCTAATAAACAAACTAACAATTGGGGAAGCATTTGACAACTAATTTGATTAATTAACAACTGATCAGCAATTTGAATAGGTATAAATGGAGCATTTAAGAGAGGCAGAGTCTCTCAGATGTAGAGATGGAGGTTCACTGACCTGCAAAAAACTCCTTCTAAAAACACAAGAACCCTTTCAGAAAAAATGGTTCTCTATGTATAATTGCAAATACTTTGAGTCTTTTGACATCATAAATTGTAACTACTGAGATTTTCAAAGAATCAGGAGGAATCTCTGTGTGCCGGGGACACGGCTTAAGATCAAAACTGAGTCATTGGGACCTCCGAAAGCACTGCATTCAAGCCAGCAGGATTTTCTGATAGAAATAACTTCATGAACTCAGGAACAAATCCAGAAATCACTGTCGGTGAGCACAAATGTGAAAAGAAGATGGGCTGCTGCACAATGGTAAATCTCATCGTGTTACAACTTTTTTTTGGGGGGGGGGGGGGGGGGGGGGGGGGTTATATGATTTGTGTTGATTTGTTGAATGTGTCCTTTGTGGGTTTTTACATTTATGTTTGGCACATGAAATAAATCGAGATTGCCCTTGAGTCACTTTTCTATTGACGTCACTGTCAGACATGGTGACTCAGTATTCAGTGCACCATCCTTTCTGACACACTCTGGATGTTTCTTGGCACAATTGTCAGCTGTCATTCCTGTTTATGAGAGAGACTTTGTTTATCCTGTCAGATCATGAAAATCTTATTGCTCAGATATACATATATAGATATATATAGACTCACTGTCTGACGAACTACATCAACTTCTCACTGGACGTAGTCTCCCCCAATAAGACTGTCTGTTGTTATCCAAATAACAAACCTTGGATAACACAAGATGTCAAAGCTGCCCTCAACAGGAAGAAGGTGGCTTTCATGAACCATGACAGGGAGGTAATGCAATTAGCACAGCGGGAGGTGAAACAATGCCTGAAGGTGGCGAGGGACACCTACAGAAGGAAGGTGGAGGATAAACTGAGTGAGAGCTGTATGAAGGAGGTCTGGGATGGTGTCAACACCATCACAGGCTTCAGATCAAAGGCCATAACAGCGGGGGGGACAGTGGAAGAAGCAAACAGGCTGAACATCTTCTTTAGCCGCTTTGACCAGCCCACTGTCCCCCCTCCCCCACTGCAGTACACATCCTCCCTGACTTCATCCCCTGTGCAGCCCCCCTGTCAACCTTTACCCCTCCCCCCATCTCAACACCCTCCACACATAACAGCAGAACAGGTGAGGGGAGAACTGAGGAAGCTCCACCCATGGAAAGCAGCAGGCCCTGACAGAGTGCCTCCTCATCTGCTTAGGACTTGCGCTGCTGAACTGGGGGAACCACTCCAGCATGTCTTCAACCACAGTCTACAGCTGGGGAAAGTGCCTACCCTGTGGAAAACATCCTGTATTGTTCCAGTTCCAAAGAAAAAACGTCCTGGTGAGCTGAACGATTACAGACCGGTGGCACTTACATCCCAGCTGATGGAGACGATGGAGCAGCTCATCCTCAATCTCCTCAAGCCCCAAGTGCAACAGGCCCAGGACCCCCTACAGTTTGCCTATCGTGCAGGTGTGGGTGTGGAGGATGCTATTCTCTACCTCCTACACCATGTCCAAGTTCATCTGGATAAGGGGAGGGGCACAGTGAGGATCCTATTCTTGGATTTTTCAAGTGCCTCCAACACAATCCAGTCCCTGATGCTTCTGGACAAACTGAGGGAGATGCAGGTGGACCCCTGCTTGGTGTTCTGGATTGGTAACTACCTCACAGAGAGACCGCAGTACGTCAGGCTAAAGGACATCACATCTGACACTGTTATTAGCAGCACAGGAGCACCCCAGGGGACGGTGCTGGCCCCCCTCCTCTTCACACTCTACACCTCAGACTTCTGTCACAACTCAGAGCTGTGTCACATCCAGAAGTTTGCAGATGACACAGCCATCGTGGGGTGTATCAGGGATGATGGAGAGGACGAGTACAGGAATCTGGTCAGTGACTTTGTCACCTGGAGTCAGATGAACCATCTCCTGCTTAACACCTCAAAGACTAAGGAGCTAGTTATTGACTTCAGGAAGTCCAGCCCACAACCACGTCCAGTGACCATCAGGGACGATAAGGTGGAGATTGTAGACAACTACAGGTACCTCGGGTTGTGGCTGGATAACAAGCTGGACTGGACATGCTGTACAAATCACCTGTACAAGAAGGGCCAAAGCCGTCTGTACCTGTACTGCGAAGACTGAGATCTTTTAACATCTGCAGGAAACTCCTGTGGTGGCTAGTACGCTTTTTTATGCTGTTGTCTGCTGGGGGGATAACATGACAAAAAGGTGTGCTAACAGGCTAGAAAAACTCATCAGACGGGCGGGCTCTGTGGTTGGCATGAAGCTGGACTCCCTGGTGACAGTGGCAGAGAGGAGAACACTAAAAAAACTACTGGCTATTGTGAATGATGCCAGTCACCCTCTGCACACTGTCATCAGTGCACAGGGAAGCCTGACCAGTAACAGGCTGCTCCTCCCCAAGAGTAGGACCAACCGGCTCAGAGACTCCTTTGTCCCCCGAGCCATCAAACTGTACAACTCTGCATTAGGAAGGAGGGGGAGAAGGAGGGGGGAGAGGGAGGTGTGCAGTCCGCCTGATACAACACATGCACAATAAGTTCTTTATTAATTTTTACCCATACAAACAGTTGCAATAACTTATACGTGCATAGTGAACTGGGAATCTGCACCACCTCTACTGTGTGCAATGCTTGTTTATACTGTTTTATTTAACTTATCTTATTGTTATTATTGTTATATTTATTGCATTCTATTTGCCTCTATTTTGCTTTGTACTTGTATATATTTTGTCTTGTGCTTGTCCTGCTTTACTGTTGGTGTTGTATTGCTACTGGTACCCAAATATCCCTGAGGGCTCTCTGAAGGGATTAATAAAGTATTTCTATTCTATTCTATTCTTTTCTATATAGTTTGCAAGAGAATGTTTGAGCTATCTGCAGCATTTAGCCATTACTATTTGTGAATTTACAAAGATAAAAACTTTGTTTAATGCACCCAAAACCCTTTACTAATGATTTTGTATAAAATGTAATCTTAAGTGTTATTGTGATTACACTACCATAAATGTTTTCCTCATAATTGCTAGCTTGCTAAATGTCTTTTATTTGTTACTCTTTTGGCAAGAATAACTTATTTAGTTATTAGGGCATAAACACTCTAGAAAGTGTCTAATTTTAATCCGTTCCACATGCAGAAACTTCATTTTTTAAAAAGATGCTGCTGGGGAGAAACTGTTCCTTACCTACTGCTCTTAAATACACCAATGCTGTTTAAATATGTTCAGATCTGGGCATGGGGGGCCAAACCAAGTGGTCCACATCAATGCTAGGCTGCTCATGACAGAAATAAAGTCTAAGGCCTTTGAAATATTAGGTGTGAAATCAGCCACTGCTATGTTGTACAAAAGGAAGCATCACTGGGAAACAGCTGGTCACCAAAAGATGAAAAATGATCCTTCGAAGTAACTCTACCATTCAAAACCATAACAGGCTCAGTGATGGCTTGGTGAAGCTGCTCAAACTCTCACAGACTGTTTCTATACTTCCAATCAACATCAAAGGCTTCTTTAGGAGTCCCCTGGACATGAATTCATCTTACAGAAGCAAAAATCATAAAGGATTTGTCAGATGACGTTCTTCCACTGGTCCATTGCCCTCCTCTTGTGGTATTTGCACCATTTTATGCTTTAGTCGTGACAGGTTTCAGCAATGCCAGCTGTCCCATTAAATCCAGCAGGACTGAACGATGCAAACTGCTTTTGTTGATATTAAAATGCCAAGACTTTGATTTAGCTGTGCTAAGTAAGGGGTCAGTAAGTAAGTAAGTAAGTAAGTCAGTAATGTCAAAGAGTGTCTTAAAGCCACCCTGATGCTTCAACTGCAGAGTCTTTGCTCTATAAGCTCTTTAAATGATCATTTTTCTCCATGTCATAAGGCTTGTATGGTGATTGGGGGTGATGTAGTCAACTGCTAGTGGCTGTGACCTTGTGGTTATGACTACAGCCTAGAGATAAAATGTATGTGAT
This sequence comes from Melanotaenia boesemani, assembly GCF_017639745.1. NCBI lineage: Eukaryota > Metazoa > Chordata > Actinopteri > Atheriniformes > Melanotaeniidae > Melanotaenia > Melanotaenia boesemani. Next base: position 37,960,071 of record NC_055686.1, on the reverse strand, counting down.
TGTGGCCATGATACAATAATTTACTTTGCCCACTGAGCCACAGGATTTAAATTACATGTTAGAGAAGCTTGGCTGTATTAATATTAGTATTTATCCTTAAGATTAGGAGTTAACAATGGGCAATAATTAAGGAGATTTAAATAGGCTCTTTCTGAATAAAAATACAAAATATCTACTTAAGTGCAATTACAACTAACTATTTACAACTAAGACTCTTGCTTTGGGGACTGGCCAAAGATTAACCTAAGAGGCATCACAAAGATGAAAAAGACATACTAATACTTTAACCCCATATTCTCCATTAAATGCTTGTTTAAATTTAATTTAAATACTTGTTTTTTCTTACCAGCTTGTTTCCTGTTTATTAATGCAAAGAGGCAAATAACTGCTTTCTGTGTTTGTGTGTTGCCTCAAAGTCTTATATCATTACTTGCCCAGAATAAGCTGATATTATATTCAGGCAGGCGTAACACACACACGCATGCTCACACACAGACATATACCCATAGGGTCATGGCTGCAGCAGTGACGAGCATGTGAGCGACTGGAATTCCTTCACTGTGGTGGTTTGCAGGGTGCTGGGCAGAAAGACGGTCCAAGCAACATGATGCCCGGGGACCACATCGCATCTGTCACCATGTTTCCTGCTCTCACACTCACACACTTTCCCTGTGTACCCCACCCATCATTTTGTTGTCTCTGGAGTGTCACTTCAGATTGTGCAATGCACCAGGAGCATCATTAAATTCCATCGCTGTCTTGTTTTCTTCCCTCTTTTCTGTTTGCCTTTCTGCCTTTCCACGTTGCCTTGTTGTCGTCATCCAATAAGTTCTACAAATTCATATAGACTCAAATGAGACGGCTGAAAGAAAATCACACTATTTTTTTGCTTGTTTAATTCACATTTTCCTATTTTGAAGAATTAAAAAGGTAAATGGTTTCATACCTTCTATCACAGCTGAGGAAAAAGTGATCTATTGTGGAAAGAAACTGCTACACATCCAATGTGTTGTCATGGTCTGTATGTTTTGGTTTGGTTTTGCTGTCCTTTGGGTTTGTTGTCTTGTCTGGTTTCCTGTTTTATTTTGTAAGTTTATTGCCCTTGTGTATTGTATTCTGCTTTGTTTCCTGTTTATTAGCTCACCTGGTTTGATTTTCTCATTCACTTCACCTGTTCCTTATTAGTTCCTCAGTGTATGTATACCCTTGATTTCAGTTTTCCTAGGTCAGATCCGCGTCGTTTCCCTGTCATGTGTTCCCTCTATTTCCGTGGTTCATTTCCAATAAATTTTGTTCTTGCACCCATCAACCTCCCTCTTCAGTCTGCTGGTAGTGATTTTACGTCTGACACAAAAGCCCCAAAGCCTGCATCGAATGAAGGGGGCGTGTTCAAATGAAGTCTGAAGTGAAGTCTGTATTTTTTTCCTGAACATCACGTAACCAAAGACAAACGAGGCCCCGTTTTCCCTGATTCATGCGAGTGTCACGTGTGATTCAGCCCGCTGAAAAAGCCGCAGAAAATGCAAGAAATGCTCTGCGTGGTTCCAGGTGACAATGAGGCGATACAACACATGCAGCACTGACGGAAGCAAAAGACATCTACAGTTTGGGAAAATTTTTATAATACATTCCAAAAAGATAAGATTTAACGTTACTCTGCTGAAATGATAGATAGATAGATAGATAGATAGATAGATAGATAGATAGATAGATAGATAGATAGATAGATAGATAGATAGATAGATAGATTTACAATACAGTTACATCATTGTGTTTACATTTCCACCACTATGTAGTTTTTATATTGACAGGTGGACTGCTGGATATCAAATGACCAGCAGATGTCAGTACCAATAAATGAGCTATTAAATGGGGCCTCGAGTAATGATGCTCTTGGCGATGCAATTGCCTAGAAAGACTCAACACATTCACGGGGCTTCATTATACCATCACTACTATTAGGTCCTCACCTTCGCCGCACCTTGACACGTGCAGGGTTGAATTACAGAGGGGAGCGAGACGTCCCTATTAAGCAGACGAGCTCCCCTAAAAACATTTACCTGAAACAAGAAAGGGGAGCTCTAGAAAATGGTCCAACTTAAGGATATTTTTTTATTTTCCTTATGGTTGCTGATGTTTTTTTTTTTTTCTGAAGACTACTTAAAGAAACTACAAGAAGAGACATTATTTACCATATAACATATCATACTTGTTGTATGAAATAACTCAAGTTGAAAGGCTAAAAAAACAAGGGGACTCGACTAAATTTTGATATTTTCCATCTTCTTTAAAGCCACCTAGTTTCTCTAATTTTTCCTTTTTTTGGTATCCCTGCAGTCTTTTTACAGTAGTGATCCAGCAGACATCATTACACATTCAGAAGGCCCCGTTAAAACTGATGCTGCAAACTAAATTGAAATGCTTTCCTCTAATAGAACACTGTACAGCTCAAAGCAGTTCTTGCCCACATTGCACTTCTTACTTTGGAAATAAATTGAATTGCCTTGAAGCAAGCATGTGAATTTGATTGATCCCACCCAAAAAGTAATAAATCTTACAGCTGAATATTGTTCAGTCATTCAGTAACTAGGTTTAAATGAGTTTGATTTTCTGATGTTCATATGAAAAACACTCTTAAAAAATCTGAGCTGTCAGTTTAATGAGAAATCTAACACTTGATAAAGGGCTGAGAGGGGATTTACTCAAATTTTTTGCTGTCAAACAGATTTATTCACTCATTCTTTTTTGTATGTTGCTCAGCGCTGTGACTGCTGCAGTGATCTGACTGTTCCTTCATTACGATGCCGTGTTGGTTCTAACAGTTGCTGCTTTCATCTGCTTACAGCTGCTGTCATTCAAATAAAATAAAATGTAATAAAAAAATAAAAGCATAAAGCTGTGATTTTGTCTTTTGCTGCAGGTGAAACAGAATTGCATTTAGGGAAATAAAGTGAAGAAGACAACCAAAGAAACAGTACAGATTACAAATACATACTGTAAAAAGTTTTCCAGAAAAAATTAAAAAGTAATTTTAGATTAAAAAGCTACTTTGTTAAAAAATGTAAAAACTTTTGTTGCTCCCATCCAGCTTTAAATAGTTATCTCATTAGCTTTCATTATGTGGCATTTTTAAGAAATGATCTAATACAGAAATCTATTATAACAGCCCACAGACAGCTGCTTGATAGGAAGTCATAATAATAATAATAATATTAATAATATTAATAATAATAATAATATTAAAAAATATTAAAATAATAATAACAACAACAACAACAACAACAATAATAATAATAATAATAATAATAATAATAATAATTATTATTATTATTATACATTTTATTTCTTGGCGCCTTTCCACACCCAAGGTCACCTTACACACAAAGAAAAAAAGGAATTACATAAGAGTTAAATAATAATAATGACTTAAAAGAGAAATAATTTAAAAGACATAAGGATTAAAACAACATAAAACAAACAGAGGCGTTATAGTGAGTAGGCCAGTTTAAACAGATGGGTTTTACGTGCAGATTTGAAAGATGGAAGACAGACAATGTTCCAAAGCTCAGATGGGAGTGAGTTCCAGAGCCAGGGAGCAGAGCAACTGAAGGTTTTGCTCCCCATGGTAAGGTGAATGGCGGAGGATGACCTGAGAGCACGGGAGGGAGTGGCAACACGGAGGGGATCGAACAGATAAGGAGGGGCCAGATTGTAAATACATTTGAAAGTGAGGAGCAGTAACTTAAAGTTGATTCTGTGTTTTATTGGGAGCCAGTCAAGCTGTTTAAGGACAGGGGTAATATGTTCAAAAGAAGAGGTGTGGGTCAGGATACGTGCAGCAGAGTTCTGAAGGAGCTGTAGTTTATGAAGTGATTTACTGGGTAGACTAAAGAGAAGTGAGTTACAGTATTCAATGCGAAAAGTAACAAGACTATGGATAAGGATGGCAGCAGCGTGCGGAGAGAGTGATGGTTGATGTTACGAAGGTGGAAATAAGCAGACCAAGTGATGCTGTTGATGTGGGCTTGAAAAGATAGGGTGCTGTCAAGAATGACACCCAGACTCTTAACCTGAGGAGAGAGGGGAATGAAGGAACTGTCAATGTTGATGGAGAAACTGTGAGACTTGGTTTGAGTGGAGGGCGTGCCGACAAGTAGAACCTCAGTTTTACTACTGTTGAGATTGAGAAAATTGGAGAACCATGGTTTGATTTCCAGCAGACAGTCAGAGAGGGAGGAAGGTGGAAGAGAGGAGTATGGTTTGGAGGAGATGTAGAGCTGGGTGTCGTTTGCCTAGGAATGGAAGTTGATATTATGTTTACGGAAAATGTAGCCAAGGGGAAGAACATAAGTGATGAACAGAAGAGCCCCAGGACAGATCACTGGGGTACACCAGCCATGACGGGGAGTGACTCTGAAGTGTAGGCCTTAAGTTGAATGAACTGTGTGCGGTTGAAGAGATACGAGGAAAACCAAGTAAGAGGAGTGTGAGAAACACCAAGAGTTGCCAGTCTATTGAGGAGAATGCTGTGTGAGATGGTGTTGAATGCTGCTGAATGGTGTCGAATCCAGGAGGATGAGAACTGTGAGAAGACCAGAGTCAGCTGCCATCAACAGGTCATTAGTCATTTTTAACAGAGCTGATTCTGTGCTGTGGAAGGGTTGGAAGCCATACTGGAATTGTTTGTAAAGGTTATTATTAGTAAGGTGTTTGTGGAGCTGAGAGGTGACAACCTTTTCCAGAATTTTGGAGATGAAGAGATTAGAAATGGGACGAAGGTTATTGAAGTCAGATGGATCAGCGTCAGGGTTTTTGATGATTGGAGTGACAGCAGCCGTCTTGAAGGCCAATGGAACATGTGTTGAGGGAGGAATGAATGTGACGTAAGGAACCAGTGAAGGAAGACATGCTTTGACTGTAGGGAGAGGGTCAAGCAGGCAAGTGGAAAGTTTGGATTTCTGAATCAGTTCAGAAATAACAGCTGAGGATGGGAGAGCAAAACCTGAGAATGGCTGGGCAATGGAAGAACATGGAGGTAGAGAGTCTGCGGCAGAAACATCAGCTGCTCCAGTGGAAAGCTGTTGATGGATGTTAGAGATTTTGGAAGTAAAGAAGGACAAAAGCAGAAGAACCAGAAATCGCCTCCCAGACAAAGAGAAGTGGGGTTGATCATACCAAAAACAGGTAAGGTGAAATCAATTGACTGCACTCTTGACCCATGTTTCAAACCTTTCATAATGGATGGCACTGTTTCCTTAATGGGCAATGCAAAGGAAAGAGGTACATGCTCTGCGTGATACAGGTGCTTTGCAGTCTGTGATATTCGCTGATGCATCCTCGTATGCTGGATATAGTGTTATACTTAGAGGGGTTGAGATGGGATATGCCCCTCGACCTGTACATTTAGTACATTTGAAAACAGATTTGATCACTGGCATTTATCCAATGGCTGTGTGTTCATCTCTGCCTATTAATCATGTTTCTTTACTCTTAGGTAATGATATTACTGGGGGTAGAATAATCTCTGCCCTAGAGGTTCTGGATGGTCCAGTTAAAGGTGGTAACACAAATAGTGTTACACCAACATCTATGTCAACTCGTGCTCAGGCACATAAACAGAAGGCTGCAGAAGAAGAAATAACCTTATCTGACAGTTTTCTTATCTCTCAAGCTGTGGATGGAGGTATACAGGAGAGTCCAGAGGAGGGCGCCAGAGCCCTTGACGTAAAAGTTCAGGAGGTTCTGTCACCCCCGGGTGACCTCCAGCTTCTGGTTTCCCGTGCATGGCTGGGTGCCACGCAGAAAGAGGATCCTACTCTACAGGACTGCTTCAAGGAAGTGGTAAGTGCTGAGCAAGCAAACTTGATGGCAAGGAGCTTCTATATCAAAGATGGCGTTTTAATGCAACACTGGTGTCCAGTAGTTAATCCAGATGCCGTCTGGATACAAGATACAAGATACAAGATTGTTTATTTGTCATATGCAGGTTCGACACAAGGTCAACAATGCAATGAAATGCTTGGGATGAGAGGAACCGTTTGACTCGCTAAGATAATCAAGAAGTACTAATAGCATGCAATAATAGTACATGGTAAAAAAAAAGTGTTTGCAGATATACAAGAGAAGTAAGTAAACAATATAGTAAGAAATATAATAAAATATAGTGAAGTATAAAATACAAAGGTGCAGGTGGGATTAAGACTAAGGTGTAAGTAGGGTATTTCACTTAGGGTAAAGCAATGTAATATTGCTTTAAATGAATTTTGTTTTGCATATAGTATACCATTGCACTTGGGTTGTGAAGCAGGTTATTGCACAGGTAATAGGTAGCATTGACGGTAATGTAGTGACATGCATGATACATTCATATAGTGCAGCAGCGGTGAACGTATTATGCATCACAAAAGTAGTTTAGTGCAGTATTATTGAGAGCTCAGTAGTCTGACAGCTTGGGGATAGCAACTGTCTTTGAGTTTTTTTGTGCGTGCTGGCAACAACTCAAATAGTAGTACCAAGTCCTTTTCACCACCAGGTGCTGCATTTGGGACATGATGGTGATTGGTCTGGTAATTTGGGAATAACAATGACATATCAACGTATTTTTAGGCACTTTTATTGGCCTGACTTAAAGACGGATGTAGTTAAATATATCCATAGCTGCCATATCTGCCAAATCGTGGGAAAACCTAACCAAGCCATCCTTTGCGCTCCATTACACCCAATTCCCGTGGTGGGTGAACCATTCGAACAACTTATTCTAGATTGTGTGGGACCCTTACCTCATACTAAATCTGGGCACATATTTCTATTAACACTAAAGTCGATGTTGCGTAAGTTTTGTTTCAGTGAAAGAAAGAATTGGGATGAAGGACTACCTTTTGTACTGTTTGCAGCTGGTGATGCTCCATATGAATCATTAGGATTTAGTCCTACAGGGCTGATCTTTGGCTACAAACCCCGAGGACCCCTCCAGGTTCTGAAAGAGAAAATACTAGAACCGCACACATCTCCTGAAAGAAATGTGCTAGACTATGTATCTGCATTCCGTATGCGTTTACACCGCTCTCGTGTTTTTGCTTCAAAAGTCTTACAAACAGCTCAAGATTCAATGAAAAGACGCTAAGACAAGTCCATAGTTTCTCGTGTGTTCCAGGTGGGTGATAAAGTTTTGGCTTTACTTCCCATACCAGGGACAGCTTCAGAAGCTTGCTTTTCTAGACCATATTTAATTCAGAAAAAAACTAAGTGAAACCGACTATATTAGTGCTACTCCGGAAAAAAAGCATAATAATAATAATAATAATAATAATAATGGATTAGATTTATATAGCGCTTTTCAAGGCACCCAAAGCACTTTACATTGTGTGAATCCATTATTCATCCACTCCTCACTCATACCTGGTGATGGTAAGCTACGTGTGTAGCCACAGCTGCCCTGGGGCAAGCTGACGGAAACGTGGCTGCCAGTCTGCGCCTACGGCCTCTCCGACCATCACCGAACATTCATCCACACATTCATACACCAGCGATGCCAACACTGGAGGCAAGGAGGGTTAAGTGTCTTGCCCAAGGACACAACGACAGATGACTGCGGGAGCGGGAATCGAACCGCCGACCTTCCGATCATTGGACGACCTGCTCTACCGCCTGACCCGTGTCTGTCATGTGAATATGTTGAAGGTGCATGTGTCACGTGTTCCCAAGCCACTGGCAGCTGACTCGTCTGTTTCTGTTGCAAAACCAGACTCTCAGAAAAGTCCTGCTCTTATCATAGACAATGCTGGTACAGATTTGTTGGATGACGGTTTATCTACCAGGATTGAGTCTAGACTAACTGCCTGGTTAAGCAATACTGAGATGTTAAAATCTCTCCTGGCTACCTTACAACATTTAACCAACAGCCAGCAGACTGATATCATTTCTTTGATTAATGACAATTGCATCCTTTTTAATGATGTTCCGACTCACACTCATGTTGTCACGCATGAAATCAATGTTGGCGATGCCAAGCCTATAAAACAACACGGATTTGCCAACCTCAGTAACAGTCCGTGGAGTTCACCCTGTTTAGTGGAATCAAAACCCAACGGAACTCCTAGATTTATTACAGACTACCTCAAAGTTAACATTGTGATGGTTCCAGATGCTTACCCGTTACCTCGTGTCGAGGACACAATTGGCCCATTATGTTAGTAAGTTGGATCTATTAAAGGGTTATTGGCAGGTCCCACTTATTGACCGCACCTCTTCAATTTCTGCTTTTGCCACACCCGACAGGTTTCTGCAATACACTGTGATGGCTGTTGTGCAATGTGCCCGCTATGTTCCAGCGCCTTGTAAATATGAATTTGCAGATTTGCCGAATTGTAACGCATATTTAAATGATGTGATAATCTACACTGATACGTGGGACGAACATATGTGCGTTCTGCGTGAAGTATTCTCTCGCCTTGTGAATGCATCACTGACCCTTAAATTAGCCAAATGTGAATTTGGGAAAGTGACTATGGTTTATTTAGGAAGATAGGTAGGGCAAGGCATGGTGCGCCCAGTTGAAGCAAAGATTGCTGCAATAGTTAACCTCCTGTCCCAGAAACCTGTTAAGCTTTAAGATGCTTCCTAGGAATGACATGATATCAAAACATTTTTAGAAACTTCTCTACTGTAGTACAACCTGTAGTCGTAGTTAAACTACTGTAGTAGTTTAATTACTTTATCAAGCCCAAAAACAAAATTTCTGTGGACCCTGGAATGCCAACACGCCTTTGAAAGCACAAAAACTGCTGGTACATGCTCCATCTTCTTGCTGCACCAAATCTGTCTTAGCCGTTTAAACTAGAGATCGATGCCAGTGCTGTAGGAGCAGGCGCCATGCTGTTACAGACTAACAGCGATGGGATCTCTTCTCTCGCAAGTTCAACTGGGACCAGCTCCATTACTCTACCATCGAGAAGGAAACACTATCACTGCTCTTGGCACTGCATCATTTTGATGTGTATGTAGGATCTAGTTCTGCGCCCACCCAGGTGTTCACAGATCACAATCCGTTAGTCTTTCTCGCACATATGTATAACCATTATCATAGGCTAATGCGTTGGGCTTGAGATTTTTCATAAAAAGGGTGCAGACAATCGTTTGTCTCGGTGTGACGACAATTAAGTATGTCGCATGTATTTGAAAAGTTGTATGAAAAGGGGTATACCCTAAGGTCTGCATCTTAAGAGAGGAGGTGTCATGGCCCCAGGCCTATCTTCTGGTAATTTCATATGTAAACAGACCTGTGCCAGTGCCTATAGGTGATTGGCTATGGACCTCGCTTGGGACCTGATTGGCTTAGAGCCTCATACTGAGAACTGTAAACAAATTTTTTTCATTTATATTGTTACTCTATTAATCATATTAAATATCTCTTATCTTTACGTTAGTATAATTACTAACAGCATGCTATTTATATGGGGTGAGTGAGAAGAACATGTGAGGGGCTGACTAATTGTGTCTGCTGGTAAAACATGTGAAATGTTACACTTAATGGAAATGTCTAAGTTAACCTGAGTCCAGAGGAAATCTCCTGCTTGTCTGTGTATTGTCTTCTTGTTCCTGTTTTTTTAGGACACAAGCATATGGGGGTCACAAGGAAGGCTGTAGACATCTGCATGTGGTCAACCTGTGACTGCAGCTGACCCTACTTCTGCAACCGCAGCATTATGGGCTCGACACACGGGAGGCGACGTCACTCCTCCTCCATTCATTTCCTATGGAACCTGCGTATTGAGGCAAAAATTGCTGCCCTCCTCCAGCCAAGCGACAGGTGACATTCGTGCATGTGAAATGTTGTGCTCGTTAAAATTGGGGGGCAGTAACTGCATTGAGGAGGGGGTGGGGCCACCTGAGCAGTCCCACCCACCTGACCTCGCATGTTCCACCCCCCAAAACGTGTTTGTATGTTGCAAATGTTATTTGTGCTCAGTGACTAAGTGGAATTAAAAGCTGGGAGGCATGCTGCCGCTCGGCGAAGCAACAGGGCCACTATGATGACCCCCCTGCCCCGCCCAGCGCAACAAGCACACCTCCCACAGCCCTACCTGTGTATGTAGTGAAGAGTGGGGGAGGGGAGGGGTCAGGAGATGTAGGTCCAGAGGGGAGTAAGCCTCTCCCCTGGAAGACGACCCGCCAGTGGCTTAGGGCGCCCCCGTCCCCCGCCGGCCCCGAAGGGCGTCACAGGCCCGGAGCAGGCACCCCAACCCAGGCACGCCACGAACCCCCCCAGGGGCCAGCCACCAGCCCAAGGGGCCACTTTCCTCTTTCTGAGTGGGAGGGGGGCGAGGCAAAGGAAGGGAACCCCAGGCCCACGCCCCCAACACCCGGCCAGGGCGCCCCTCCCCTCCCTCTTCTCTCTACTTTCTTTTCTCTCTCTCTCTCTCTGTCCCCTCCGGTCGAGTCCAGCATTAAGAGTCTGATTTAATAAAGTTTTTCATCAAGAGGGACTTTATACATGTAGTATAAATCCCTGCTTGATAGAGTAAAATTGCCCAGCACCAGACAGCAGCCAGACAATCATTCTGTTTGCAACGATGCTGGACAAGACAGGTTAAAAAAAAAAAAAAAAAAAAAAAAAAAAAAGAAATGTTGTGCTCGTTCATGCAGACGTGCACACGATGCTTGCGACGCGTGGCACTACAGCCAACCAGCGAGGGGCTTCATGGACTGACCAATGAGAGCAGGCTACACAGCGCAGTCTGCAAACACTTTGAACATGGAAGAATGGATTGTTTTAGCTTAATAAAAGGCGGCAGTGTGGCTCCAGAGTGAATTAGTCAAAAAGTAGGCTCTGGATTTATCTGGATCAGCCTTGAGGTCCATCAAATGATGATATGCACAATGCTCTTTCCTATTTTGTAAACTTGGATGAACCCAGAGTTGTCTTTCTTTTATACTAAACAGCATGATTTCTGTTAATTCCTGCAAAATATTCTGACTCTCCATCTGTCATACTTTGTCACGTCAGGGACTGGTTTGAAAATGTCAAATCCCCACCAATTTTATAACCAATCAAATTTTATTAGAGAAAAGCGATCTTAGAGCGCGATGCACGGCACTGCTGCCATTGCTGTCGTTGGTCGCCTCCCGTGTGTTCGGTTTCACGAAGGCTGCGATGAGTTTCGCCTGTCGCTGTCGTTGGTCGCGTACCGTGTGTTGAGCCCATTAGTCAGCAAAAACTGTGTATAGCCAGACCCCTATATAAAGGATTCAAGGATCAGTTAGAGGGAGTTCTGACTGTAACAGCAGCAGACTCTGTGTTGTATTAGTCCAGGGGACAGATAATACGAATCCAGGATTCTGTAATTGCACATTTCTCATATCAATTGTAATTAAAAAAATTGTTAACTGAGAGAAGTCTTCTGTCATATTTTGATCCATCAAAGAACACGCAGGAGAAGAAACTAAAAAGAAAGGTATAAAGAAATTTGTGTGGAACAGTACCTGATTAATTAGGAAAGTGGGAAATTAGTACCTGTCTATTTTAATACTGTGGGAAGAAGTAGCTGTTCTTTATTACTTGTGCATTTTTAAGGTTTTCTCCAACAGAACCCGTTCTCATTCTCCAGGATTGGTCCCACTGGTTCTGCTTACTCTGCAGCTGACCAACCAGGACAACTCTGTCACTTCATAAGGATGGGATTACCTTCATTTGGGACAGCTGTGTGAGATTGCAGCACAGCTTGCCACTTGGAACTGGAACTCTGTGTGTTTGCACACTTCTTACTTTTTTTAGTTACAGATATTGGTTTGTGGTTTGTGATTGACTGCTCCTTGCTTTTGCTTTGTTTGAGAGTTATTTTAGCAGGTTGAAACAGCTCCCCCATTTGTGTTTTGTTATTTCATTTGGTTATTGTAAATTGTTAAACTGCTATTGTGAGCTTTGTTACCTATAACAGGACACTTTAAGTTAAGTCCTGTTTTACTTTTGTTAAGCTTTTTGTTTCTGTCGGAGTTTGTTTTATTTAATGGATACTTTTGGGTACTTTTGCCTCCTTGGTTGTTATCAGAGATTCCTTGGCTGTTTTATTCTTTTATTATATTGTAAGCAAACTGATCTTCTTGTAAGTATCTGACTCCAACTCATTTTGGGTACGATCCCTTTACACCCCTAGAATTAACAGGGGTGTAACATGGTCGGTACACAATACAAAAAATAATGGGAGTCAAACCAGAGAGCTGTGAGGCCATGTATTCAAATGAATTAGGTGCCAGAGCCTCAAGCGACTTTACTTTCCACTGCTGGCGGTGAATCGTCGCGAGACCACCCCCCTTACCAGAGCTGTGAGGTTTAGACATGTAAACAAACTCAGGTGGAGCAGATGCATTGAGATTAACAAAGTCATTGGGCTGTTGCCATGTTTCAGTCAAACAGAGAAATTCCAACTTACAGTCTGATATGAGATCCTGGATGAGATCCCCCTTGTTTGTAAGAGAACGGATGTTCAACATACCAAAGTTGAGTGTGGTGATGGGGTTAGCAGACCTAGCCAGGCAGGCTAGCACAGCATGATCAGCGGCACGGCAAAGCCTCAGATTCCCGGGATTCACCCCGTGCCAACGGAGCTGAGGAGAACAGGAGCAGCGGGGCAGGCCCACAAAGTCAGCGACAGGTATAAGGCAGACCTCAGGAGGATCCAGGGAACACCAGGGCACCGCATAGGATCCAGATCCCAGTTGGGAGAATGACGAGAAGCAAGCCTGCGATGCCTTCAGCCTCACCAGATAACCACAGTGTTGTAGCGTTTGCGGCTGCGTTTCTGCCGACGCTCTGAACAGGTAAGTCGGAATGCCGAGAGCAATGTGTGGGAGAGTTGTACGATGGCTATAGTAAAACGTTGATGGAACTCCAGCATTGTACTGAAGATCAAGAAGAAACTGACAATTATACAACATTCAAGACTCTGAAAGCAGGGAGCCAAGGCATAAAATCAACAAAAACACGGACCAGAGGGAGAGCAACAGACGAGCAGCCATGTGTTACGTCCCCTTCTCAGATCTAGGGGATCAGGGACGATAACAAAACGAACGAACCAGACCAAAGGGAGGATATAAATAAAAGAATAATTATTTATTATACAAAACTGGGTTCAACCAAACAAATACAAACAAAGGGTGTCCTATTTCAGGTTATATCCTATCTGGTGATAATGAAACAAACAAAAGGTGTCCTTAATTAGGTAAATTACCAATAATCAAACAAACAATCAGAAAGCAAACTTCAACTCTTTAACGAGGATTTCACAGAACAAACAAAAGATTTCCTAGAAAACTAACAAACAAAAGCTCTTCTAAACAGAAACCAAAATCTTCTATACATACTCAAAGTACTTACAAAAGAGGAGTGTCTTTTCTCAACTCTTAACAAACTAGCACAATCGTGCAACCAAACCGAAATCAAGGGAGCCTTAAAGCTTATCACACCACTACGGGTTTACCACAAGACCAAAAGACAGACCAGCATCTAGCACAATCCCAGGTTGGCACACTGTGAGTCCCATGAATCACAGCTGCCCCGATTTACGGTGACAGCTCCATCTTAAAGCTCCTGCAGCATCTGGATTGGGCCGCGCCGGTGGAGGTGCGGTGCGTGCTGTCCAATCCCCGGAGTGGGCGGCGCGAAGGAATCCAGAGGAGACTGACGCAGGCCAATCCTCCGCATGACAGGCGGGTCTCTCCAGCTGGATCCAGTTACAGGCAATCAGCATTCATTCATGTTTTCACCTACATTCTCAGGCCGGAGGGCCTGGGGATGTAACACCCCCTCCCTTAAGTTATGTCCACCACCCATTTCCTTCAAAACACAGACAAATGTTAGGGACATTTCCATGCTTGACATATTTTACAGTTACACGTCGTCCATACGGGACAGGGCATCCGCCTTTACATTATCCACTCCTTTCTTATGGCGGATATCCAAATGATATCCTTGCACTATGAGGGCCCACCGCATCAGTCGCTGATTATGATTATACATCCTGTTTAAAAAGGTCAGCGGGTTGTGATCGGTAAACACCACGATGGGCACAGGCGAAGAATCCACATAAGCATTGAAATGCTGTAGAGCCAGCAACAGCGACAGGGTTTCCTTCTCTATTGTAGAGTAATGCAATTGATGTCGGTTGAACTTCCTGGAGAAATATGCGACGGGGTGATCAATCCCATCGTCATCTGCCTGTAGGAGCACGGCGCCTGCCCCTACTGCACTGGCATCTATTTCTAGTTTAAACGGTTGGTGGAAGTTTGGCGCAGCTAACACCGGTGCATTTTTGAGAAGGGCCCGGACACTGTCAAAGGAGTCCTGGCATCTATCCGTCCATGTGAATTCAGCCTTCGGACTGATCAAAGCGGTCAGGGGAGGGGTCACGGTGGCAAAGTTTTGACAGAAAGGTCGATAATAACCTGTCATTCCAAGGAAGCGTCTTAACGCCTTTCGGTTCTCTGGAATAGGGAACTGATTTATGGCCTCCACTTTTGCATCTAATGGTCGGACAACTCCTTGCCCTACCTGCCGTCCTAAATATGATACGGTAGCTCGACCGAACTCGCATTTGGCAAGATTCAGAGTTAACGACGCCTGAGCTAAGCGTAGGAATATCTCTTCCAACGCAATCAGGTGTTCTTTCCACGTGTCTGAGTAAACCACCAAGTCATCTAAATATGCGGAACAATAAGGCAGATCTTCAAACAAAGTGTTCACTAAGCGTTGGAAGGTAGCAGGGGCATTGCACATGCCAAACGCCATTACGGTGTACTGCAAGAACCTGTCTGGGGTAACAAAAGCTGAGATTTCTGCAGCCCTTTTAGTCAGCGGAACCTGCCAATAGCCTTTTAGTAGGTCCAGCTTAGTTACAAAACGAGCTGCTCCTATGGCATCCACACAATCGTCTATCCGTGGCATAGGAAAGGCATCCACAACTGTCATAGCATTTACCTTTCTGTAATCCGTTATAAAGCGGGGAGAACCGTCGGGTTTGGTTTCAATTAAACATGGCGAACTCCACGGGCTTTTACTCGGCGTTGCAAAGCCATTTTGGACTAGATAATCCGTCTCCTGTCTCATCAATACTTTCTTAGTTAGGCTACAACGATATGGGTGTTGCTTTATCGGCCGACTATTTCCTATATCAATGTCGTGCGTGATGGCAGCGGTGCGCGTGGGAACATCCGGAAATAGGTTAACGTACATGTTTACGAGAGCCAATATCTCTACACGTTGGGTGTCAGGGAGATACTCCAAAGTGCAAGGCAACTTCTCTAACATCTCGGAGTTTAACAGTCGAGGTGTCAGCTTCGCGGCTAGAGGTTTGCTCCATCCCTCCTCATCAGCATTCATTCATGTTTTCACCTACATTCTCAGGCCGGAGGGCCTGGGGATGTAACACCATGTACACCATCTGGAAGACTATGTCCAATCAAATTAATGTACAAAAGTCTGATAAATGATACAATTTCACTCAAGTAGACGTTATTGGGTGGTAGTTATTTTTTTCTCTGTTTGAGAGAATACATTTTGCTAGTGGAGTGCAGATTGATACTGAAATTTGGATACCTGAGATAGTGGATATGTCCCAGAATCAAATATAGAATTAAAATATCAATATTTTAGGAATTTTGGGTAAATATGTAGTTTCTCGTCAACAGTAAGGCAGTTGAAAGTAACTACAATTTCAAGATATAATTTAAATCAGTGGATCCCAACATGGGATTCCTGACCCCCAATGGGCTCCCCAAAGAGCACAGGTTTCGAGAGCCTGTGTGAGTGTTAAAATTAAGGCCATGTCTACACTGAGATGAAGTGGCATCTTCTTAAGGGTCTTGTTTCTCTTGGCTTCATTTTGGGAGCCTGAGAAGACTAACAGTTTAAAGCAGGTCCCAAAATAAATGAATGGAAATCATCTAAATCTGCTATACTATATTTAAAATAAATGTTAAATAAATAATCTATTGTGCACACAGAAGCCCAATAACAAAACATCACTCAGGTTCAGATTGGAGCGAGGAAGCAATCCTCCCAATCATACCCTTCCAGGTTTCACCATCATTGCCCACGTGAGCACTGAAGTCTCCAAACAGAACAAAAGAGTCCCCTGCAGGACTTTTCAAAAAGGGTGGGTAGTCTGAACTGCTGTTTGGTGCATAATCACAATCAGTAATCAGGACCCGTCCCCCCATTGTACAGGCGCCAAGCCAGGGGGCAATGAGTACATACCCACACCTACTTTGCGTGTCTTACCAGGGGCAACTTCAGAGTGGAAGAGGGTCCAATTCTTCTTAAAGAGATTGGTTCCATAGCCTAAGTCATGTGTCAAAGCATGTTATCAATATCTAGCAAGAGCCTCTCAACCTCGCACACCAGCTCAGGCTCCTTTCCAAACAGATTATTCTTCATCTTCTGTGCATCTAGATCTGGCTCCTGCTGATATTCTCCATGACCTTAAAGGCACTCTATGTAACTTTCCAACCTTAAAACTCCGCATTCTGGACTAGTTTAATGGCACAGTGACATCCGTTACGTGCATTTCTGGAGCCATCACTGTCCAGACTGAGAAATCACACTATACAACTTTTTCTTTCAGGGTGGCACATAACTTTGGAGTCAAGTTTCATTTTATGCACTGCATCAAACACATAGTATAGGCACACAGGCTGTTTTGAACATGCACCATGGCTTTTTCAGCAAAGAAATGCAAGAACACACTAACGATGGAACAGAGAAAAAGAAAGAGAGAAAAAGACATAGCATTTACTGGCTAGAGAGAATTCACAGTACAGATAGGATGCAAAATGGATGCCAAATTAGTCGTTGATAGGGGACACTTCACTGAGAGAATCTGCAAATGTTGTGTCGTGTGTCTTTAAATCACTGCAGACCACATGAAGACTCTTGGACAAAGCTTCCTTTAACCTTTTAAGCCTGAGGGTTTTTGGAGGTGTGGTTTGCCTGAACAGACCTACCCAAATTAAATCAACAATAACTCTGTAATTTTTAGGTCAATGAACATAAGCGTGGTCTCAATGGATACGTAAGACCCTATGGAATATAAATCCAGTGTCAGAAACATTGTGAATGTTAATATGCCTGTGCAAATTGTCATAATCCATAGGTAAAAAAAAAAATATCCTCTGCAAATTTTTTTTGTTTTTTTGTACACCGATGAAAACATCATGACAGAAATCATTCTGTGCTTAAATATACCACTGCATGGATTCAGCAACTCCTTGACTACAACTGTACAAAGTTTCATGAGAATAGAACAAAGCTCATAGCTTTTATGCAGGTTTTAGTGTGGATAGTACCAGGTGGACTCTCCATTTGGCCACTTGGATACCCAAACTGTGCCAAATTGTGCTGTGTCTGTATTTCCTCCAGAACTTCCAACACGGTGTATTTGTTTTTTTGTAATTTCTTGGACATGTTCATGGCTTTTATCCTTCATTCTAAATGGATAAAAAGTTATAATGAAGCAAAGAAATGAACGCTATTCGATATTCGCTCTTTCCGGTGCGCCCACGTGCGTAACTGCAGCAAAATGGCAATGGTGCTCCTTTGTTTACGCGCAAGTATTTATACTTGACAGATAAAGTGTCGTTCAAGTGTAAGATATCGTCGGAAAGCTTGTAAGATGTACAATTTGACCAAACTTTATTTACACTGCCAAGACCCACAACAAGACAACAAAATAGCTGTGAATGGGAGCATATGACATGTTAGCGCATGACGCAGTTTCTCCATTATAAATTACTACGCTGTGAGTTTTGGTCGAAGAACAATGTGGACAGACTGAAAATGACCACAAAAAGGTAAGGAAATAAAATATGTGGCTGTTTGTGAGAATAGCTTTGGGATTTGGTGTATTTGGTGATAAACATGCTATCTGATAAGGCTGCTGTGATATGCGATGGTTAGCTTTGTGTTTGTTTTGAGACTGACGTGAGGTGCTTGGCGAATATCTTTTTATGCTTGGTATCATATGAAAGTGCAGCTTTTTTAGTTTCATTTGATACCCAATATGTTTGGGTGGAGTGAACCGATCAGGCGTTGTGTTGCACTCTGTTTCGGGTGTTACTGGTTATGGTGGCGCTGTTGTTTGTGGCATACGTATTTTAAAGTTGTTATTAAACATATTCTTTGTTGACCAAATGCACTTGAAGAGTTGATTTAGTGGCATTAGGTATTCTTCTTTAAAACACATTATAAATAAAATATCCTTACATCACTAAAGTAACTTTTTTACACACATGAACTTGTGTTTACACCTGTTGGACCC
This sequence comes from Melanotaenia boesemani, assembly GCF_017639745.1. Taxonomy (NCBI): domain Eukaryota; kingdom Metazoa; phylum Chordata; class Actinopteri; order Atheriniformes; family Melanotaeniidae; genus Melanotaenia; species Melanotaenia boesemani. The sequence continues at coordinate 37,941,763 of NC_055686.1, read as the reverse complement.
ACCGGTGGGTCTGTCAGGCTTAACAGGTTAAGCTAGGTCCTGTTGCTGGGGACCCTTTCTTCTAAGGAGCGCTAAGCTCTCAGCTTTAAAGACATATAATTGCCAGTACACTTTTGCCTGAAAGTTGCTACTATCTTCCATTCAACCTGATAAGTTTTCTCTGTAACAGTTCAATTAATCTCAAAGTCCTAACCGTAGTTATTATAACAGGCACCTTTTTTTCAGTAAAAACAATTTCAGTCCCATTTCATTACATGAGCCCTTCTACTTTACTTATCTCAGTATATGTATGGTTACACTTTTGAATTCAGCTGTACAAATGTCCTTATCCTCTTTGTTTTAACCAGTCCACCTTTTTATCCCTATGTTGTCTAAATACAGTAGGCCAAATAGCAAAGACAAGTCTCTCTTGGTGAGCTTTGGTTTGCTTCATTTTAATTTGCACCATATTCTGAAGTTAGCAAATTTGTTTAAACAATGGATTTTTGAGCTTAAAAAATAAAAAGGTCCAAAAGTCAGCTGCAACAATATGGCCTGAAATAGGGTCCCATTCTATTATAGCATATCAGAGATGTTCACAAGTCCTTTTTTGCAAGTCCAAGTTAAATCTCTTGTACATGTTTTTTTTTAATGTCTTGAAATAACTTTGTGAGATGAATACAGAAAATATTAACTTTAACCTTTTTAAAGTCTAATACAAACCCTTAGTATTTTAATTATTTAGATCCAATACTTGTAGATCCAATAAATTGCCCTTTCCTTTTTTTATACCCAAAAGTTACAATAGTGTTTCCATTGTTTTGATTAATTGCGCATACGGAATCCGTCTGCGTTTGTGAGCTGTTACGTCAGTATTACATCTGGGGAAATGACAGTAGACAACACAGACAGTAGACAGGAGATTGGACAGAGAGAAGACCATGAAAAAAAAACTAAAAATAAAAGATTGTTTGAGTTTCGAATCTTGCATACGAGTCAAGTCTCAACTCACTGCACATGCACCTTATTTGGAAGTCGAGTCCGCGTCGCAGACTCAAGAACCCATCTCTGTCACACATTCCCAAATATAAGATTCAAAAATTCCTCAAATCACCTCCTATAAGCATCATCAACCAATTAAATGGTCATTATCTTTCACACCGCCCCCTATAAAGAACTATTGGTTTACTGGAAGTGTGTCTATAAGGTACATATCAATACCTCATACAGGCAAACAAAACTAACCCAGATTGCATTGCTGACATCTTGGATTTGTGGAAATAAATTCTGTATTTCTCTGCGTTGTAAACTGGTAGGATTAACCCTATAACGTGGTAAAAAGTTGTAATACATTACACTGATCCCCTTATAAGGTTATCAAGTATTTGATTCACTTAGTGTTGCCAGCCAGGTCTACACTAGTGTTAATTTCGTCAGACGAGACGAGACGAAATATATTAGTCTACTAAGCATTTTTCAATGATTAAGACGAGACGATGACGAGACCAAGTCATGGTTCTGGAACTCTGACAAAAAAATATAGAGCCACAAAATATCGTCAACGAAAAAAGACGAGACTAAACTTTGGGTAATTGGACGAAAACGAAAATAGAAAAATATTTTTTGTAATCGTCCGTGAAACAGACATCGGGAAGACTTTGAGTCTGTGTCTGTCTCCCTTTGTCACACAGATACTTTTTCTCACAATGTAAACAAGCCGGAAAGCCAACTACACTGCGAGATGTCACATGTCCTTTCATGTCCTATTGCAACCCTGTGTGCATAGCTAACTTCCTGTCTAGTCAGTGCGACCCTGCCGCAGCTAAGCACCCGTTTCGCTCCGCTGTCTCTGTGTGTTTTCAGCCTACTAATGCAGCGACCGCGAACATGCTTGGGAGAAAGAGGAGACTGGATGTATGGACACATTTCAAGTACAATTCAGTTGAAAGAAAAAGTGAATGTATAATTCTGCGAGATGGAAAGACGTGTGGTGCGAGGATTGCAGGGAAAAACACCACAAATCTGAAGAGGCATATCAAGATTAATCACCCCGATATCAAGGTATGTCTTCAGTTCTAATCATGATATGAAAATAAAGATGGCTTACAGTACACAGTAGGCTACACAACTAACAATTGTTGTGTTTCATTTGCGTTAAAATGCTGTTAATCTTTGAAATGTTTGGACGCTATTAGCTAGCCCATTGATTTGAACGAACAGTCATATAGAGCAGACGTTAGCAGAAAAAAAAATTAGGCGCTCCAAAAGTACCGCCAATTCAAGTCTCTTTCCACGGAGAAAGACAATGATCATAGATGGACAATTATCTTGAAACCTTTTGCAATCTGAGTTACAACGCATTGGATATATAAATCTGAAGCATGTTAAAAGCAATCTGAGGTAGTGCTAGCAGGTGCACCAGCATGGGCGGGCTAAACAGTAAATGAAACCGTTCGCATGTTATTGCCTGTGTTGATTAAAGCATCTCTTTTCCCAAAACTCATTATTGTTTAAGAAAATGCCAACAATTTAAAATACTAAATCCCGAGGGAGAACGAAAATGTTCATGGCACACATCGGTTTGCAGCTATGGCAAGTTCAACGTTTCATGTATTGTTGAAAACATTAAATAATACACGTGTAAAAACAACGACTGTTGGGGAAGATGAGTGATGAGTGATTTTTGTAATTTACACTCATGCAATCTGTGAATACCATACAATACCTCGGGCATTTTTGGGAAGTTTAGTCTAACAACAACCACTTAGTTTTATTAGTTCGCAAATCCACATTATTAAAGAGTAAATATAAACATTTTTGTGTGCAATCTGCATGCGTGTGAATGGGTTTATATGCCAGAGTGGGAGGGATGGTGGATTTACATTCATCTTGTTTTTATTTTTTGAAGCACATACATTTTATGAGAAGCAATATATATGCATAGGTATGATTACATCCAGTAAAATTAGGTATTTGTCTCTTGTCAGAAATGCTGTTTTACAGTAACATTAACATTATTAACACCACAGCAAAATATGATTAGTTGGTTTAGTAGGCTTGTGTTATTGATTCTAGATCAAAATTGATTTTTTTAAAAACTGTTCTTTCAGATATATGGCCAGACATTGTTTAATAATAAACATTTCCGTTTCCACATATTTGAATTGTAGATTCCTGATGTGGCTCAGACAGAGATACCAGTACCACAGAAGGAGGAAATAACATCCATCTCTGGAGCATTCCTTTGCCACACCAAATACAGACCAGACTCTCAGGAACAGCGCAGTAAAGAAGGGGCAATTGCACAGTGGTTGGCTAGGACAGCCATTCCTGTGCGAACAGTAGAGCATGAGAAGTTCATCGTAATGATGGAGAAAATTGACAAACGACTCACTGTTCCAAAGAAAACCAAAATGACAAACCTCATTGATGACATGTACCTTTCTGGGAAGGTGAAATTCAAACAGAGACTGGCAATGGCCCGAAAGGTCACCATTGGCTTGGACATATGGACAAAGAAAGGCCTTACTGCGTCTTTTCTTGCCATCAGCGCTTGTTATTTCAACACTGATGACAACAAGCCAGAACACATACTGTTGAACTTAAAGCAACTGACACACCCACACACTGCCCAAGTGATCTCAGGCCTGGTTGATGAGTCTCTCCAAGAGTGGGGGATTCACAAAGACAAAATTCTCACAATTATCACTGACAACGGGAGTAACATGGTGGCTGCTTTCCCTTATGAACACGAAGAGGAAGCTAGTAGTACTGAGGATGATGACTGTGGTGAAACTGATGACGAGGAGGCAGGGTCCGGAGAAAGGTAAATCTATAATGACTCAACATTTTTATATAATGGAGATTCTTGCATTATTTCATGACCTCATTAAATTCTACAGTGGAGTTATTTATTTTTTGTTATATATTAGGTATGAGCCCTTGGGGAGGACTCCATGTGTGGTACATACCCTTCAGCTTGTGGTGAATTTGATTCAAAAGGACAACTCCATCAAACGGCTGCTGGACAAAATCAGACATCTGGTAAGACAGTTCCGTAAGTCATCTGTTGCCACAGAACAGTTACTGCAGCAGTGTGGGCTCAGTCTGATCAAAGACTGTCCAACCAGATGGTCAAGCTCTTATTTGATGTTGTCTCGTCTACTTGAAGTGAAAGAAAGTCTCACATTGGTGGCCAACACTATGGGCTGGGACTGCCTACTGCCCAGTGAGTGGCAGAAGGTGGTCATCCTCAGAGACTTGCTATTGCCATTTGCAGAACATACGAAGGTGCTTGAAAGTGACACTAGTTGCCTGTCCCTTGTTGTACCTGCTTTGATGGACTTAAAGAGTCACCTCTCTGAGTTCTCTCAAACTCATGCCAGGAGCTACAGAGACCTGGCCTCACTGGCACAGAAAATGAGTGACAACCTGCTTGAACGTTTCACGCATTTCCTTGATGTTGATGCAGAAAGATTTTCTCCTCTAGCTGCTGCTGCATGCTTTCTTGATTCCAATGTAGCAGAAGTCCTCATTGAAAATGAAGAAGAAAGCATTCAGAATCTTCTGAAAGAAGGTGAACAGTACATAGTCCGCAGTGTGCCACAGCAAGAAGAGTTAGCCGATGAAGAGGATAACAGAAATGCAGAAGCTGAGGGAACACCTGCAAAGCAACCACGATTCAAGTTTTTCAGCAGCAATCATTCATCAAGACCAAAGATCTTCAAAACCACAGTGAAGCAAGAGCTGAAGAAATACAAAGAGTTGTTGTCAGATTTTAATTCTGAGGTGTCTGGGATTCAGTTCTGGCTTTCTCAGAGTGACACAATATTCCCAAACATGAAACCTCTGGCATTAGATATTCTGTCAATGCCAGCTTCCCAAGCCTTTGCTGAAAGAGTATTCAGTCTGACCGGAGACCTCTCAAGTGGGCGGCGTAACAGAGCAAGGGTTACCCTCGAAAGAAGTGCTTTTCTTAAGCTCAACAAAGCATAATGACCAGTAGATATCACATTCATTGTGAGCCTTTTATTGTTTTTCTTATAAACTGCAACAGACAGAAATATTATGTTATTGTCTTCATCAGTTTTATTAATGCTTTAAAAAAGCCATGTTTTCTGGCATAATAAAAAGGGAATTGTTTATCCTTGCTTTTGAACAATTAAGTTTTTTTCCTGCTTCTTAGCATTTTCAGTTATGTGTGCGTACTGAAAAATTTCTACCTCATACGTATTGTTTTATTGTTCAGGTAATAACTATTATTTGATTAATCGGATCTGATAAAAAATCTGTATGCAATGTGATTCTGTTGTTTTGAAAAAGAACAAACAGCTAACTGGTAATTTATTTTGTCCAGATCTCATTTGTTTAGTCCAGAGCTCATTTAAGTCATCTAAAGATGTCATGTGTTCAGTCCAGAGCTCATTTAAGTCAGCTAAAGATGTCATGTGTTCAGTCCAGAGCTCATTTAAGTCATCTAAAGATGTAATTTGTTCAGTCCAGAGCTCATTTAAGTCATCTAAAGATGTCATGTGTTAGGTCAAGATCTCATTGGTCTGCATAGGTTTGAGAGAATGTTTCAAGCGCCAGATTTCTGTAAGGTGTTAAAAATAAAATGGTAACCTTTCAGTATATTGGTGTATTTCTTAAACCATCATCAGAGTTGTGTGTGTGGTGGATTGGCAGAGCTTAATCCCCCCCTTCAACCCCAGAGGAAAAAAATGATGACTAAGAATAAAAGACTAAAACTACACTAAGACTAAAACTACACTAAGACTAGACTAAAATACAAGTGGTTGTTGTTAGACTAAAATAAGACTAAAATGCCAGCACTTTTCGTCAACAAAAACATGACTAAAAAGAATGGTGTATGGCTGACTAAATTTGACAAAAATATTTTTTTTGTTTTTGTGACAAGACTAAGACTAAGACTAAATTAGAAAATGGCTGACAAAATTAACACTAGTCTACACTGATCAGCCATATCATGACCACCAACCAAAACTTGTGTAGGTCCTCTTTTTTTCTCAAAAAACCTGTGACCTATAGGTAGATTAACAAAGAACATCCCCAGGTGTCCTAGACAAGGCAAGGCAAGGCAAGGCAGTTTATTTGTATAGCACATTTCATGTACAGGACAATTCAAAGTGCTTTACATAAAACAAAGGCATTACAGATATTTAGAAATAGTAAAAGGCATCAACACATAATCACAATAAAATAATAAATTACATTAAAATGATTAAAAGCAAGATAAGTTAAAAAGTTTCCGTGCAGATTTCATGCATAGACATGAGAAAAGAAATGGTTTTAACCTGGATGGAATCTAGGATGTTTAAGTTGCTTGTAATGATACCTTTAATCCTTGTGGTGGACCAAAAAGGCCATAAGTATACATTTGGGGGGGGAAATGTACTTGTTCAGTGCAGAGTTTCCCAATAGCATTTATTAATTTCTCTATGTATTTATTTATTTATTTCATTTTATTTATTAATTAGACTAGTTTTAGGAAATGCCCCCTTTTAGACTCTATAAGTTGGGATTGGTATAACTGATGCCATCACAAGCCATCAAGTGAGTGTTTGAAGGGTTTGGATAATCATCACGGAGTCTTTGGAATGTTCTTTTTTTTTTAGGAATCCTTGGAGATGTTGTCCATGTAGAGGAAAACTGTTTAGCAAGGTGTCAAGTTTTAAAGTAACATTAATATACATGCCAGGATGTAGGTTTCCCAGCAGAACATTTTATTGCAACAAAATGAGTAATGTTAAAAATAACTTAACATACAGGATATTTAACTCAGTTTTCAGGTCACAGACACATGGCCCAGGCAAATCTCCAGTTAAGTCACTGGGTGTGAATGCTAATTTATGAGGTTAAGGGACAAATCCCAGTCTCAGTCTTAGCTTGCTTTATATTCGAAGGCAATCAGTAGATGAGGAACTGGCAATTATAAAGCTACAGCCAATTAAAGCACAAACAATATTGTCAGGGGACACATAAGCGGGAAAACAACAGTAAATATACAACATGACCAGAGGGCAAAATGAAGAGACTACAATCTGGAAATTTGGAAGAATTTGGTTAGATGTAGACATGAAAAATGAAAACTTTCTGATGTTTCCATTTTCTTAAAGGGAATGATAAAAATGACCACTTCTTACCAAAAACAAGGGGCACAAAATTAATTTTAGCACCATGAACTAAATATATCAGGTAAAGTGAAATATTAATTATATTATAGTGAGTTGGGGTTTTAAGTCTGCTGATTAATCTTCCCACAAATCATGTTTATGGACCCACAAATACATAAAATAATCAGACAGGAGACAACTTTGTTTTGTAAAAATCCACGGTTAAAGAAGGAAACTTAAACTTTGTGAATGGACACAAATGTAATTTGAAAACCGGTTTAGTTCTTGTATAATCACAGACAAATGTGCCTTTATGTCAGCATTAGTTTCTGTCTTTATGTGAACTTTAATGGCATCAGGGCGCTCAGATTCCCAGTTCCTCCCTCTCAGCTGTACTTCAAAAAACATAAAGACTAATTACAACCACGAGTGTGGATGTATATTTTGTGTGTGTGTATGTCCATGTGTGTGTCCTTTTAGGGTTTACGTGAGTGTTTCAACTCTGATTTGCTCTGTTCTGGATACTGCATTAAGAGGATGAATGTTTTGGATAATGGTGCACTCTAAAGCTCTACTGGTAATTACCTTTCTGAAACCATCTCAATAGGATCACTGCAGTATTTTTTAGCATTTATTTACACCAACAAAGGGAGCACAAGGGCAGAAAAAGTTGATGTGATGCATTTCTTGGCAATGTATTCTCTTGCAGCGTGTAGATACAGTTGTACCTGATTTAGCTTAAGTCTACCAAATATTAAAGCCCATGGTGTTTTTTAAAAAAAGGAGTCATGAAAGAAATTAGGTGGAATGCTTTTAAAAAGATCATATGATAGCTCACTGTTATAAGTCAAAGGCAAAAAAAAAGGCTCAAATCAAAGAAAGAAACCTGGCCCACTTAAAAACATAGGTCCTGGTCTGCTTTAGGTGAACTAAGTGAAGGAAGCAGACTTACATGTAAAGGGCATTGTGGGTAAACCTAACATACGCACATGTAGAACAGCCAGGAAAAAGGGCTTGTGGTCAGAAGTGGAGTAACAATGTGGGAAAAGTTCTGAAAGAAACCTAAGAGCACTAGGATTTGATGCATGTGCTCTAACATGATGGAAACAGAAGATCAACTGCATTAACCAATAGATGAGGGTGTGTTTGTTTTTTTTTTTTTTTGTTTCTTTTTGTCTCCTTCAGTTAAAATTGAAGCTGCACTGCATCTGCTGAGGAAATGCATTGTTCAAAAGGCTTAGTTGGTTTGACTACGTGAAGCAAACATGTTGCAACCTTTGATTGAGTCAAGTCCCCAGCCATACTGGGTAAAAAACGCAAATTAATGTACTATTTCCACCATGATCTATATATATATATATATGGTCCCCTTGCTGTGTTTATCAGGGCAGGGGGGGCTAGGAATGTTTATTCCTCTAAAGGGGGGTCACGGTAGAAAAAGTTTGCGTTAGGATGATTACCAAACCCAACCCGTGGATCTCTTCCAGTGAAATCTGGACCCGACCCAACGATGTAGGATATTACCTGCGACCCAACCAGCAAGTTTACACATTCTAATTGTAAATAGACCCCCGTCCCTCCCTCCATTTTCATTCATTTAAAGTGATGGTGTTGTTTTTGTTTTCACTTACAATAAAAAAATGAAAAGGCAACAACACAGTAAATACTGAGAAACAGCAGAACTGTGCCATCCGTCTGACTTCTGTGACTTCGAAGTCAGATAAAATGAGACATGACTGATGAGACTGAGGTTGCTTCCACACATATTGGATACATATCTGATCTAGGACCACACATGAAAGTGGGCTGGGTCGTATTTAAAAAAATCAGATTTGCACCATTCAGACTGTCATTAAAAACATCCGATATGAGTCACATATGGGCAAAAAATCAGAATTGAGCTGCAGTGTGAACAGAGCCTCACACACATCTGACAGACGCGATTGATGGGGTCATGTGATTTTTGGCATGCTGAAGTAGTGTATAGCAGATGGCCTTGAGCATAAAATCTTGCTTGAGTAATAATTCTTTAGCTAGGCTAGGTAGATAGAAGTTCAGTATATCACTGGGCTTCCGGTTGACGGGTCATTTTCATAGGCGATGATAACAGGCATAGGTCCTGCAGATTTGATACCATGTAAATCAGCTTTTTGTTAGGTGTGTCTGTGCCATGCTAACTTTCTAGCACAACTGTTACGGCCCCTGGCTTGTCAGCCTGAATGTTGTGTTGTGTTGTGTTGTGTCATTGAGATGTTGTGAGACGGGCATGTGGACTGAATGAAAGTGGGATTGGCTCCGGAGCTCCTTCCTCCTCCATTGTGATTGGTCACCTACTGTTCGGGCTCTTCTGTCATCCCTCCTCCATTCGAGATTCGCTGCCTGCTGTTCGGGATCATTCGGTCTTCCTCTTTGTTCAGGATTGGCCTACTACTGTTCGGGATTCATCGACTTAACGGACACCAGCCCTATAAAGGATCATCCTCAGCATCATTCGAGGCAGCATTGTACCATAAGCACACAGTTCGCCAGACTGGGATTTCTCTGAGTGTTTCACCCTGTGTGGGTTTGTGTTGGCTGTTCCAGTTTGTAAGAGTTTCCTCAGGTAGTTGTGGTTTAGAGAAAGGACTCTCCCAGTTCATTCGTGTAATAGTTTTGCTTTCTTGGTTGTTTAGAGGTATTCAACGCTCTCCTGATGAGATGCTTTTTGTGTTTATTTAAGAAAAGTGTTAAAGACCCAGAGTTTCATCTGGTTGGCATTTATTTTATTTCATGTTAGCTCCGTATTGCCATTAGTGGACATTTTATGTTTGTTTGTTTGCTATGTTTCAACTTTGTCACCCGTTTTGGTATATTTTGTTTGGAGAAGAAAAACTTAATAAATACATTTTAATTTATAGCATTTTGATCTGACTCCAGCCTGGTTTGTTACCAGCGCTTTTCCCTAGACAAAAAGGGGTTCGTAACAACAGCTATGCTACATAGAATAGTGAGGGAAAGATTTTAAATAGAAATCTTTGTTGCTGAATACTGGCTGTGACTCAGAGGTCTAAACCAGACAAAAAGTGCTGATCATTTAACACTGGCACAAACTTCCCTTTTTTGCTGATTTAATTTCCAACAAAGTCTCTTTACCCTCAAGATTGAAAATTCTAATGCTCTCCAGTTTTAAACAATGACCACTGAGCAGCCGAAATATATGACCTGACTTGCTCAGGAACATTTGCAGAAATAATTTCTTCATTTTTGTTTGATCAAACACAAGCATTCAATAAATTATCCTTCCCTCTAAGACAGTGTTAGCCTCTCTCTCATTTGCATTAACTATCAAAATGTAATGTTTTATTTTTTACTTTTTGAATTAAATTTATTTTTCAATGGGATTTAAATATATATATATATATATAAAACAAAAGAAAATAAAGGAAAGCATAAATGCTCTAAACACATAAACAACTTGGACAATACAGGGAGGGAAGAAATGTGCACTTCTTTTCTAATTCCCACACCTTTCTACTCACCATGGTTTATTTATTTATTTACTACATATTGTACTACATAAACATCCATATCAATAAACATATATGCAACACCCATTATTTATTTAATACTGCAATGGCAGTATTTCATGTGTGATGCTTTCATGTCAATACGGAGCAAATCGCTGAGGAATATTTCCACCACCCTGTTGAATCTATGCCATGAAAATTTATGGCAGAAAAAAATTAAACAAGTTCAAACAAGTTAAAATTTTTAGGCGTGATTTCATGAGTGGGTTTATGAACAAAATGATATTTTCCTTAAACATCTCAGAACATTAAATGCAATAATTCCAGATCACACATGCAGGTACACATTGATGTGTACACATGCAAGCACACACACATCTCAAACGTTTAGTTTTCTTTTCTATTTCTTTCCCTGTCTTTTTATTTTTTCTGCTTCCTACAAGATTGAGAGATTTTACTTTATGGTCAACTCATCTGCAAGGGTGTTACTTTTAGCTTCAGCCGCACATCTTCTCACAAGCCTGTCCATGGCTTTGATGCAGACCACAAATTAATAGTGTAACTCAGGTTAGACTACAAGTTCATCTGATAAACGATGTATGTATCAATTACAACAGACAACAATAAAGTCAGACAACATGAACAAAACCAGCAAGATTTGACAAGCTGAAGCAAGCTCATCCTGAGATCTGCCACTGGAATGTTTAGAATAAAATCTGCTGATGTTGAGATTTTAAGGTGAACTTGACTTTGTCATGGGATGCTCAACAAATTTCTCAATACAAATAAGGAAACTTGTTTCTACTTAGCTAGAAAATGTTCCATTGTATAGAATCCAGATGGATAAAATCTCATTTCAGAGCCAGTCCTAGTCATATCCTGGCTACATGAGGGTAAATTTGTAAATAATGCTAATTTCTCCTCACATGGTGATGGCATAATTAATCTCTTAATGTAAAAATGTTATTTACAAAAGCAGTGCAGAGGACTGGTGAGAGAGAAATGTGGAGTGGAGGCATATTAGTGAAAAGAGAGGACAAGTGTGGAGCTATTTGTGTGAGACAGCTGCACAAGAGGTTGCTCTTTGTGTCATTTTGCTCCAACAGCTGTATTATACTGAATAGTACCTGCTGGAAAATGACCAGATTGCTACTGTTTTGCAGAAGAACACTGACGTTTCTAACCTCATAACCAGGAACATTGACTAAGAATACATTCACAGGGATGGTCCAGAGCTAATGGGATATGCTCATTTATGCCCCAAATAATTCAAGGAAAGTCTGGGACCTTGCTAAAAGGAAACTCTTTCTTGCTATTAGGCTAAATAGTGGCAGCATGGCTGCTAGAGGACAAGAAAGGACTGAGACAGAGCTAGAACATGACAGGGACGATTTTATATTGTCAGGGCATAGAACACAGAACAATGTTCAGGGCAGACATGCCTGCTGGAGAAAGCAAACGTGTCTCAAGTGTCATGTGTTTTTATTTGGCCAAAGGTTTGATTTGGCATTAGACGTGAATCCAAAAAGGACAAGGGCATCACCAGTGTGTTTAAAATAGACTGGATTAGATATCTCTAATGCAAGTTTTGACTTCAGGACCATTATTTGGGGGAGAAAATCCTGATTGGTGCATCTACAGATTATGAAAATTAGCATTTTTATAAAACTAAAGTCATTGAGAGTAAATTCTTCTTTACCAAACCAGCCTACAGGTGCTAAAAAAGAGAATTAAAACTTTCAAATGTAGCTTATAATCTAAACAAGAAAAGCATGTGCTTGTCAATAGTAGATATAATGTCAGTGATTCAATCGCCACAACATGAGGATTTGCAAAAATGCCAAAGACAAAAAGAAGACGATCAAAATCAGCAGCAAGAATACAAAAACAGGGCTCTGAACTCTCGCACACTGGGAGGGTGAGACACACATATTTCAACAAGCTTTCACACCGCACATAGTATTTCTCTCGCTGAGAAATCAAAGAACAATGCAGACAAAGAAAAAGCACATTTTAAACTGAAAATGAAAAATGATGCAAGTGAGCTGACCAGGAATCACCAGAACAGGAGCAGTTAACTTTCTAAGAGTTGAACGTCGATGGATCGAGTAAAAGCAGAGACATGATCGTGAATTAATTTGATTGTACAAAAATATGTAAAAAATAGTGTTAAAGTGGGATGTGATGGGATGTCAATATACTTGCATTAATGAATTAATGAGTAATATTATTTATAGATAAAAAAACAGTCTAATAAGCTGTGTTAGTTCCAGGTTGGTGGGAAATGTTTTCATAAGAAATGACAATGGAAAGTTGCAGATAAAGCTATAATAAAACAAATTCAGTCATTTTTTTTCATTTATTACTGAGTAATGTTGATTTATGTTATAAATTACTTGTAGGCTGTATTAGTTCTGGATTCAAAATGTGCAATAAAGACCTTATTGCACATTTTTTACTCAGTTTTCAATAAACACTGAAGCAGGCCGGCGCTTAAATTGAACAATTTTTTAAAAATTTGGCCCGCTGTGTATTTTGTTCTAGAAACTGAGCAAAAACATATATGAACTACAAGAGAGAGGCAGCAGAGCATGATTATACCAGTATAATGTGATTAAACCCGTATGATGTGATTTAACAATCATGATTTAAAGAATATAAAAAAATAACTTTAAAAGTTTTAATATTTTTAATATTTAAATATATTTACAAGAGATAATTACATGAATACTGCTGTAAAAAGTAGCTGATTTGTTTTAAGCATTATTAGAAAAGATGCAGTACACTACTTATGATTCATTACTGAATTTCAATTAACTGATCAATCACAAAGAATTATGTGCTTATTGTATTTAAACATCTTAATCAATGTCAAGAACTATAGGCTAAATATTAGTCAGCAGTCCAGTTGTAATATTTATTTCTTTTTTTTTTTATTTTTCATGCATGTATTAATCACTGCATCTGATCGTCTCAGATGTCAGGAAGAAACAACATTTTATCATATCTCATTATTTATTATAATGCCACTGACATCTCGCTCTGACCCGATCTGCAAAATTGAAAATATGTTTTTGACACCAGTAATTAGCAGAGACACAAAGGTTGGAGAAAGTTGATCATTCCAGTCTTTTGCTACAGAATCTTCGAGTGTTGACAGACTGAAAAAGTTAATATTTAGAAACTTTTAAAGGAATTAGTGCAGCAACGTGCAGCTTTCAACAATACTGAAACATAAGAGGACAATAAACCATGGGGTTTTGTAAATGAGTACAGACCTTTGTATATATCATAACTGTGAAATGATGGCCCCTGAACTGGAGAATAGTTGTTTGTTTTTCTTCTAGTGGAACATTTAAAGAAAATCAGATGGCAATGCGATCAGTAAAGGATGTTCATAGTGACAGATTCTTGGGCCAAAACCAAAACTGACTAAGGAATTTTTATTCCATTGTAACTTAAAACAATTCATTTGTGTGAGGCTCATGGCGTGTCCCGTTAAAGTTCGTATATACTTTGAGCATGCTAACAGGTCTGGGAAATAATTAGCTAATCAATTAGAAATAGGCAAGGCAGTTTATTTGTATAGCACATTTCATGTACAGGACAATTCAAAGTGCTTTACATAAAACAAAGACATTACAGATATTTAGAAATAGTAAAAGGCATCAACACATAATCACATTAAAATAATAAATTACATTAAAATGATTAAAAGCAAGATAAGTTAAAAAGTTAATATGCAGATTTCGAGAAAAGAAATGTTTTTAACCTGGATTTAAAAATGTCTACATTTGGTGAAAGTTTAATCTCTACTGGCAGTTTGTTCCATTCGTTTGCAGCATAACAGCTAAATGCTGCTTCTCCATGTGTAGTCTGGACTCTGGTCTGGACTAGTTGACCAGAGTCTTTGGATCTAAGAGCTCTGCTAGGTTTATATTCTCTGAACATATCACAGATGTATTCTGGGCCTAAACCATTCTGGGATTTGTAAACGAGCAGAAGTGTTTTAAAATAAAGAAAGAAAAAACAACCAAAGCCGTTATTAAGAACCCATCAGGGAATATCACCCATGATCACGAGTAAATAAATGTAGTTTTCAGGGACTTTTACCAAAATTTATGCAAACCACAAATCAACCCACCAGACAACAATATTGATCAATTTCTCAGTAACATCAGCCTCCCAAAATAACGTCATAAACAGGTTATGGCTTTAGATTCACCTCTCTTAGTAGAACTCCATGAAACCCTCCAGCACATGCCTAATAATAAAGCTCCAGGCCTGGATTGTTTTCCAGCAGAGCTCTATAAAGAATTTTGGAAAACACTGAAACCTACGTTTCATAAGATAATATCAGAATTCAAGGAAAATAATAAATTACCACCAAATTACCTATAAAAGCCGAGCAAAGACCTCACATGCCATCCAGCTATCACCCAATATCACTTATAAATGTAGATCTCAAAATAATTAGCAAAGCTCTTTCTAGATGATTAGAAAAGAAAACCCCCTCCATAAAACATGTTTTATAAAGGGTGGACAATCTTCCATTATCACACGCAGACTAATTAATATCATAGACTACACCATCAAGTATTTGGAAAAGATAATTATTTCATTAAATGGGGAAAAAACATTTGACAGCGTAAATTGGAAATTTTTATTAGGAACTTACTTAAAACCTAATGATTGGTGTAAAGTATATTGAATCACATTGTTGCTGTTGGGCAAAAACCTCTTATCTCAAAAATTTGTGATTTTCTTTTTCTTCATAAATCATTACTGTTGTTCATCCTTTATGACTGTCTGTAGTTTTACAAATATTTAACCAAAGATATATGATGTAACACACAACACCAAGCTTGATGACATTATGTCTAATTATACAAAAACCATACAGTTTCATTCATTTCTTGAAAAATAACAGTTTTGGACATAGGGGCTGTGTTTTTCTCTTACAAGGCCTGTGTGAGGACAAATGATCAAACATCTTCAAGCTTCAGTCTGCAGAGAGGCACCAGACAAAGTTATCCACTTTGCCAAGTTTGCAATTTTTTTAACCTGTAGTGGCTGCTATCAGGCAAAATAAATATATTAAAGGCATCCAGGGAAACAATATGGAGCATAAGTTAAATCTATGCTGATAATGTATTACTTTTCCTACAGAATTCACAAACCTCTCTATCATAGTCCATCACATCCATTAATGAATTTTCATTAATCTAAGCGTGCTCTATCAATTTGTCTAAGACCACAGTTTGACCTATTAACTGTCATTTCCAGAGTATCCCCACTACCACATTACAGCCAGGAGATATAACATACTTAAAGGTCCCATATTATGCAAAATTCACTTTTTAATGGTTTTGGAACAGTCATACTGGTCCCCCCGCATGTGTAGGAGACCCGTAAGTGTGAAACTCTTTCAGGCGCTCTCTCTCCCCCCTGCTCCACCTCTAGGGAAGTAAGCGCTGAATTGAGCGAGTTTGAAAGCCTGTACGTTAAGACGTCATAAGGGACAATAACCACTCCCCACAGAGCGATGGACCTGTCTACCGGCTCTCAAAGCCCGCCCTCTAAAAATCACCTAGCTCCCAGTGTTTTTCCCTCTTCGGCAACCCTCGTTAGCGGACATGGCTAAGCGACAGAAGCACTGTTCTGTTTGTGGCTGCATAAATGAACACGAAAACGTTTTTTTACTTCCATCCACTGAACCCACGAGGACTGAGTGGATTAATTTTATTTTTGGAGGAAATGTACCCGGAAAACTTCCAAAGGTTTTGCATGTCTGTGGCCAGCATTTCAAAGAGGACTGTTTCCACAACATGGGGGCATGGAAAGCAGGCTTCGCCAACCGTTTGAAGCTGAAGCCAGGTTCAATACCAACTGTCCGTGACACAGCTGGAGAGGTAAGAGCTGGCAGTTATTTTATCGTTTCGGCCTTATTAGTCTGATAGCTTGAAAATATATTAGCACTGTTGTAAATGTAGCCAAGTCACTGTTTCTACTGTTTGTATCCGGTGCCATTGTGCATCAGATTGATGAGCGTAGCTAGCTGTGTTCTCCGTGCGTCACGGTTTGGGTCGGTAATGGGGGCTTCAGGAATGGGTTCCTGTGTTCCGGCGTTTGTTTATCCTTCACTACGCTGTAATCAGCGTCTAGTTACCGCTAAGGCCTAACCTGTCAATCACCTCATGACGGCCGATGCGATGGGCGGAGCCAACAGCTGAGCTGCTCCACCAGGGTTCCGCCCACCATAAACGGCACATTTCTGAAGCTGCTAAAAAGAGGGAGGTGAAGAGAAGCCGCTGCACTCAAACTGAGGGTCGATTTGTCCATACCATGGCGGAAATATTTCATTTAGATATTAATGAATGGTCTCAGATTGGGAATAAAGTGTATAATATGGGACCTTTAAAGATAAACATTTTCCCAGGATGTCAGAGCTAACAAAACTAAACTACGTTCAGCTTTTAAAATCTATCAAGGACAATCTCACACGGTGGAACTCCCTACCCATATCACTAACGGGAAGAGCTGCCATGATTAAAATTATTACCAAAATAATAATAAGTCAACGGGTTACAGTATAACTCAAAATGGTGCAAATCTCACCAATTAAACAGACCATGGTCAGATCTAGAACAAGCACTTTGTGAGAATCTGGACATTAGAAACTTGCCATTTACCAAACATCATAACTGTTTTAAAAGTATCAATATTAACTCCTCTCTGATAGCCGGTGGGAATTATTTAAAAATAAACCAAGTCTTCATTCCTTCCATGTAAGTGTACACCCATCTTGAACAATCCTGACATTCTGCAAAACACAAACAATGTGTTGAGGGAGACAGAGTCAGGTGTGGCTGTGCGTGCTGGAGGAGATGGATGCCTTCAAACAAAAACTGAGATCTGCGTGTATAAAACTACTGATGGCACAGTAATTGTAAAGGATGAGCTGATGAACTTTATTATTAAAATGAGAGCACTGCCCCTTGATGCAATTGTTTTGTTGGTTTCAAACAATTTTTCTTCTGAATGGACTAAAGAGTCCAAGTGGACAAGTACTGTTTGAAATGTGCCCTTCAGTGTGGAGCGTAAAACACAAAGGGACTCAGAACGATATCAACAACATAAAAGACTATCTGAAAGTGCTTAATGAGTGCGGCGACAAAACTCCCAGATTTTTATCTCATAATCTGGATGGTCTCTCTCCTGCTGGATTTTAGCATATGGACACATCTGTGTTACTCAGCAGAGTTCAACAGCTCTGGAAAGTCAGACTAGTGAAAATGTGAGCTTGAGAGCTATGGAGAGATGCTGGACAAGCCGGGGAAGATGCCTCTATGTCTTTAATGGGAGTTGAAGATGTGACAGCACCGGGTCTTTTTCTACCGGGAGAGACATGAATGCTACACCACAGTCCCCGGCATCGAGTACGATGATGAAGAGGAGAAAACCCTATTGGCCAGCCATAGAGATGCAGCCCAACTCTGCTGTACAAACCCGTCCAAAAAGGAAAAGTGAAAGAAAATGGAAGTAATTGTGTGTTTATCTGTCTGAGAAACTGGGCAAACCAGTGACTTGTAAAAAAAATAGCATCAACCAGTACCAGATTTGATCCATTTCTTGTGATAGCAGAATGCCGTGAAGTAACCGAACTGTATGAAACACAACTCTGGCCGAAGGGGACTTATGTCTGCTGGTATTACTAGGCTCGCAAACTGAGAGCTGGTTGTAGGTCAGCCCCAGGGCTGGCAGCAGAGGCTGAATGCTGCTCTGTACCTGGTGTTGCACCTATGCCTATTGCGTTCAAAGGCAGTCAGTAAGCTATTGTAAACTAACATGAATATTAATATCGGGTCGTATGCCGACAATTACGCGTTAGGCAAGACGAAGCCGATAAAGCTCACCGCCTAGTTGTAAAAAAAATGTCTAGAAACCTACAATATACTGTGTGCAGGAGACTTTCCTAGCTAAACAGGATTTGGAAAGTATAAATGCCATACATAAGCACTTCTATAGAGCAGGGGAATCTACCACTGACTGCAGTACCAGGATACTCCGTAGCAGAATTCTTGGATGTGTTGAGGTACTATGGCATGAAAAATACTACCAGCTGGTCCAAGTGGTCTGGACTTGAGTTCTGTTGTGGGGATAAAAAGTTCATTGTACTAAACATATATTTACCATATGAATGCTTTGAGAATTAATTTGGGTACCTCAATTGACTGGCCAATATTATGGCTTATGCCATAATAGACAATGCTAGACAATGCATCTAGCATCTTCATCGTGAGAAACCTGAATGTGGATGTTTCAGACTGTGAGGGACCGAGGCCAAGGATGAAGAGAGCACAGGAAGTTTTTTAAAGAAAAAGTCTTTTGACATTTAATTTTACCAAAAAACAACAAAAATACAAATTCCTAAGTAAAACGTTCTGGGCCCATAAAAGAGGTCAAATAAACAGAACATCAACATGAGGAACTGAAAACTAACTGACCTAACAAACACACACAAGGGAAACTATATACAGTACACTGGCTGATCAGACCATTTTGACACAAGAAGGAAATACATAACATAACCATCTTCAGCTAACTTAATAAACTTAACTAATTCGCAACAGAACTTAAACAATTTAGATTCATAACTCATTAGAGAAACAGAAATCTAAATAATCATACTTTTACATAAAGAACAAACAAAGTAATACAAAACAATAGAAGATCTAAACCCCTCTCCCACTATCTTTTTGCAAGATGGATGAATCCAATTAGGCTGTAGCCTCGTCAATGGAGATCCACCTCAGCTGGGACTCTTAGCAGGCTTGGGCCTCCCACACAGCAACTTCCCCAGGAACTAGTAACTCAAAGAAAATGAATATTAACTGAAAATAAACCAAACAAGGTGACAAGAATGAGTCAACTAAAAGTGTGCACCCAATCAGTTAACCCCCCCTGCCAAACTTGCTAAGAAAAATGTGAAATATAAAGGAAATGGTAAATATTACAAATAAAATGATTTAACTGAAAATTAAAAAAGGTTACCAGACCAGGCTCAGTGTGTGGCTGCCTAGGCGGCCATCACACAGACCATGGGTTTATGTTTACGTTTCATTTAAAGTATTTCTGCTCAGATAATGGCCTGTCTCTCTCCAGTGAAATACTTCTGCCTAAGGACAGCTACACTTACATTAGTGAGGTGTGGCACACCACCTCCTGGTTGGATCACTGTATATGTACCAGTGATGCTCATAATTCTATTGCATCTTTCAGAATTAACTATGAATTTGCCACTTCTGATCATGTGCCCTTTTGATTGTCGATAAATGTGGGCAAAGTGCCATCTCTTATGCTCATGAGCAATGACACGCATGTAGGGAAAGTTAAGTGTCCATCTTAGCCCAAGAGGACATTTGAAGATATTCTATTCAGACTGAGATCATGTTGGGAAGGACTGAGTTGCCCAAAAGTGCAGTAGCCTGCAATGATATTAATTGCAAGAATCTAAAACACAAGGCTGAATTGTGCTCATTGTATATCAAAATTGTTGGCTATTTCCTTGTCTCAAGTTGGCCTCTTTAAAAGGGTGAGATTTACAAAGCTAAACCCGGCTGGAACGAGTTTGTTGATGAGATATATATATATATATATGAGTATATGAAGAAAGCAAAGTCAAATTTTAAATATGCCCTATGGTTTATTAAGATAAATGAGAACACTCTCAGGGCTGACTCACTGGCATAAGAGGGTATATGAGATAGTTATGAAGTTGGATAACCAAAATGCATCTGGTGCAGACAAAATAACTACTGAGCACTTAAAATATACGAGCAGGAAATTGTGTCTCCTGCTTTCTAGTTGTTCCACAGGATTTCTAATACATGGAATCTTATCTGACACATGATTGTCATTTTAGTTCCAACTGTAAAAGATAAAGCTGGCAAAATTAATAGTAAACAGAACTACAGGCCCATAGCTCTGGCCAGCACTTTGTCTAAGGTGCTGGGGGGGGCTATTTTGAACAAGAAAGAAGAGCTTTTGCTGACCTCTGACATCCAGTTTGGCTTCAAACCCAAACATGGAACAGACATGTGCATCTATGCTTTGAAAGAAACCTTTTGTACAACAGATTTGTACAATAGCCACAATGTGACAATTTCCATGTGTTTAACTGTTACCTCAAAGTCTACAAGAGCTGTTGCAGGTGTTCTCTCAGTATGGCACAGACTTTGATAGAACATTTAATTAAAAGAAAAGTATCATCATGACTGTTTGGAGCAGAGAGGATTCAAGGCAGATGTTTCCAGACTTTGTTTTGTCTGACTGAATGTCAGCAATGAGTGCAAACTTGGTGCTGCCTTGCTGTGGTGGGGCGGGGCTCCTGGTGGGGCTGGGGTTGGTTGCCGCTAGCTCTGGGCCGGGTAGGCTGATTTGGCTGCAATCAGTGGGGGTCCTGGGCATGGAGACACCCATGCCCAGCTCATCCTGCCCTATGAGGAATCCCTGGGAACGAGGGTGCCTACTGCCACCAGTTGGTTGGCTCGCTTTCTGGGGGAAGTTTCCTACAAGTAACTTGTGGGGTTCCTTCCCTCCAGTCCTACATCCCCATACCCCCTCTCTCCACAACTCTTCCACACACCCATACATGTAAGGTTTTGAAAAGCATGCATGTCTTTATGGGATGTTGTGGATGGGGCTAAGTGGCCTTGTTAACTGCTCCCTGTGGCAGCTCGCTCTGCAGTTTTAAATACACTTAATCACAAACACACAAAAAACACAAACACTGACACCACACTAACATAACTCGTGGGGGTCATGTTACGCAGTATCTGGCAGGTGGGGCTGTTTTGGCTAGGTGGGACCGCCCATGTGGTTATGTTCCCTGAATTTTAATGGCAAACAAACAAAGCACAGCTTTCAGAATCATCTCTGAGGAGGGATTAGGGAGGCTTCTCATAATCCTGTTTACCGGGTGCTGCCTTGGGATGGGGTGGGGGTGTGGGTTGATCAATTTACTAGGTGCCTTGGCCATTTTGCTGGGTGGTTGCTGATCCCGGAGGAACTCAGGCTGCCACATTTTGGGGGGTTGGGGCTAGTGGTAGTTGTTTTGTCTGGAACTAGGGCCTGCTGCTCTCCTGTTGGTCCAGGGGAAGTGGGGGCAGACTGTGTGCTAGCGTCAGTTTTAATGCCCGGGATGCCTGACTTGGCCATCGGGGTGGGTGCTGGCCCACGCTGGGTGACTGTCCGTCTCTGGGGGGCCTGTTCTTCGTGGCTGCAGGGTGCATTGGCTGAAGCCTTCCTCTGCCGCCCTCTGGGCAGATGAGTAATCATCCCAGTGGCGGACTGGCTGGGATATGTGCTCTTTGGGTGCAGCTGGTCTTCTGGCTCCCCGGGCCTCCTGGGTTGGCTCTGATCTTTGTTGTGGCCGGGTTGCATTTGCACAATCACTGATTACTATTCATTTCTGTAATTTACAAATCTGCATTCTGAGACAGTCACTGTGCCATCCTCTGGTTGGTTTAATTACCATCTACAGTTATGTTCATGTTTTTCTTTGTGCTGCTGTTTTTTTTTCTTTTTTATCTACAGATTGTCTGTCTTTTTTATAGGTTATTCTGATGATTGTCAGTTTTGTTTTCTTAAAGATGTTGCAGAAAGTTTTGGTTTTTTTCTTTCATTACAGGTCTAGCAGTTACTTTATATCTGGTTTGTCATTGTCTCGTTTTTTTTTCTCTTCACATTCTTTCTCTTTCATTTACTTTCTTTTATGTACTTAAATCTGCCTGAATCCTCTTTTAAAATCTCGTTTATTTCCTGCAGATTCTGTAGTGTCAGAACAAGATTTCCTCATCCACATCATCCTATGTTTCATCCTTACATTGTATCTTACTCCGTAGATCTAGGGTAGATATGTATTTCTTAACACAGAAGCAAACAACTAGATACAGTATCTCACAGATGTGAATACACCCTTCACATTTTTGCTAATATTTAAACTTGACTAAATGGTGCAACCAAGGAATAAAGTATTAAAACTTTGACATACAGAATATCAAAGTTTAGTGTCTATAGTTTGGTTTCCTGTATATCAAAGTTTAATTTCTTTTGTGTTGTCCCATGAAAAGATATAATGAAATATTTGCAAAAATGCGAGGGGTGTACTCACTTTTGGGGGATACGGTATATTTGCTGTTCAGAGATGCTGGTCTGACCATACATGTATGTTGAGTGCTGGTGAGTTTGTGAGATACAACTGATCAAGTTTTCAGGTTTTATAAACTTTTTTTCTACTAAAAAATCTCTCAAATAGAGAGTAAGAGGAGAACCCTGCTGTTTTATCCATGCATCAAACCATTTTCTATACTTGATTAATCTAATTTAGGGTCAAGGAACTAGAGGCTGTCTCTGCTGCTATCATGCAAGAGGTGGGCACACCAGTCCGTCACAGACCGTTCTGTTTTATCCAAGATGTAAAGATCTATGAACAACCAGCAAAAGAGAGGATCCACAGATAGTTTTGGACTGGAATGTTGTCATGCTACTGCAACATAATTTATAACTCGCCTGCTCTGTTATCTTAAAATACTACAATCTAAATACTCCACTCCTTCTTACTACCGTATTTTCTATGTTCATTTTGCTTTACACAATCCATTATATTTTGATTATATGTTGTTGAACGCTACATTCGCTCCTTTCCATATAAAACCTGTTCCTTTGAAAACTCCTAGAACAAATACCTTAATCAGTCTGTCAAAACTCCAAGATGCTGCAGTCAAAGACAAAAACAATGATCTAGGAAAAAAGAAAGCTAAACACCTAACTGAACAAACTAATTTTTGAGTAAGGCTTTCAAAGACTCATTGACTCATTTTCTAGCTGTTCTCTGCTCAGTGAAATAAAAACCTGAATAAAGTCTTGCCATTTGTAGTATAACACTGTAAATAAAAATCTGTTCTTAGTAAATTGACTAGTTTAATAAAGTTGCTCACAATCAGAACTTTATGATCCATAAATGAAGCAGTCACACTCTTCTCCTCAAATAATATTTATGATACTTGTACTCAAGCTTAAACTAAAATATCCCAGAAACGCATCAGGAAAAAGCTTTTTATTTTATGTGACAAATTATTCAGCTTACAGTTACAAGTCATGCAATCCCTCCTTAGAGGTTTCATTAATGGAAGCACAACATTCACTCTGTTTAAGCGTTTTTTTTTTTTTGTTTCTTTGTTTTTTGTTGTTTTTGTTTTGTTTTTCTTTAATCGTGGTGCTGAGAAGGCTGGAGCCTTTTCAATGAAAGGTGGAGTTTAGACAGCTTAACAATAATATTAAATTCACTCACTTTGTAAAACACAAACCCAAAAAACCACACTAATAGATATTCAATTAAATCAAAGTTACAAAAACCTATTTTCCTGTCATTTATTTAATGTAAAGGGTAAAAAAAATACATTGGCAAAAACATATGAGCCTTTTGGATACTTAAGATCAATTTGTCAATTCAGATGCCATAAAAAGAAAAAAATAGAGAAATCCTTTTTATAGAATAATTTAATAAAGGTTTGAGAAAATACTGTATTTCAGCATAAAATCCTTTTGATATCTATAAAACACAGTGCTGGTAGTATCTTGGTTTGGGCATATTTTACTAAATCTGAGCCAGGACAGCACTCCATTATTTAAAAGGTTCTGGACTATAACAGCAAAATTTAAAGGAAAATATTCAGACAGGTTTTTTTTTTGTTTCATTTTTTAGGTGAATATTAACAGAAATATGGCCATGCCAACACGACAAAACAATAGGAATAGGATAGATATTTCTTTAGTTAAGAGAGTAATCTCAGCCACTGTAGTGCCTCTGATGTACATCTTTAATTTAGATGTAGCTAAAGTAATTCTACTGTTCAAGGCTGGAGATATAAAAAAAAAAATATACACAAATTATAGACCAGGTTTGATTTTATCTCAATTTTGAAAGATGCTTGAAAAACTTTTGGGTGCCAGATTTGAGTGCTGTGTTAAAAAATGCAAACAATTAACTGATTGTTAATCTAGTTTGCGAGACAGTGGATCAGCTTTGATGGCTTTGGAGCTTATGGAAGAGCTTTCAAGTGCAGTTAACGAGAAGAAGTTTGTGGGGGTTTTCATAGACCTAAAGAAAGCTTTCGATACCATAGATCATAATTTTATGTTGGAAAAACTTAATTAATAAATAATTATTTAAATAATAATAAATAATTAAAAATACTTTTTGCTGATGATACTACTATTCTCTTGTTCAGACGACTGTTTACAGAGGCTAATGGCGAAGGTGACAGTCAAACTAGGTAAACTCCGGCTCCCAGGCTCACTTTCCCAGTTCCCAGTGTCGCTTCTGGCTCCCAGGCTCAAGTCCCCAACGTCGCCTCCGGCTCCCAGGCTCACGTCCCCAATGCCTCCTCCGGCTCCAAGGCTCACGTCCCCAGTGTCGCCTCCGGCTCCCAGGCTCACGTCCCCAATGCCTCCTCCGGCTCCCAGGCTCACGTTCCCAGTGTCGCTTCCGGCTCCCAGGCTCATGTCCCCAATGTCGCCTCCGGCTCCCAGGCTGACGTCCCCAGTGTCGCTTCCGGCTCCCAGGCTCATGTCCCCAATGTCGCTTCCGGCTCCCAGGCTGACGTCCCCAATGTCGCCTCCGGCTCCCAGGCTCAAGTTCCCACTGTCACTTCCGGCTCCCAGGCTCACGTCGCCTCCGGCTCCCAGGCTCATTTTCCCAGTGTTGCTTCCGGCTCCCAGGCTCACGTCTCCAATGTCGCCTCCACACTGCAAAAATGAAAAATCTTTTCAAGTGTATTTGTCTAATTTTAAGCTGCTGTGTTATTAGTTAAAGATGACTCATCTTGTTTAAAAAAAAACAAATTGAATTAAGACAGCAAATCTGTTTTATTGAAAACTGCAGTAACATGCCTGTTACGGCCCTCTGGCTTTCCAGCCGGTGGCCTGATTGAATTATTGGCTGATTTGACTGACTGCAGGATTTCCCCAGGACTCCTCCTCTCCGTCATCCTGATCGGCCAGCGACTGCTCAAGTTCCGGGATCGGCTGCCCAACCAGGAAGCAGGGTCAACTTCAAAAGAGACGATCACCCTCCATTCGGGGCAGCTGTGGACAGTGGGACACAGTTTGCTTGTTTGGGAGCTTTCGCTTGTGTGTGCTGTTTTCATATCCTGTGTGGATTTGAGATTTGGGATTTAGTGTTAAGTGTTAAAGTTTGGTTGTCAGTTGGACAAGACCTTATATCCCTGCCTGAGGTGATCTTTGAGTTTTGTTTGATTCAGACATATTCCTGTGGGCGTTGACCTAGTTATTTTGGGAAACTTTTAGTTATCTTTTTGTTTTATTCATTGATTATGTTTTGCGTTTACGTGGGCTTTTTGTTGAGAATTATTTGGGGATATTAGAAATTTGGAACCCATTTGTACCTATTTTATTTTGATTATCTGTAAATGAATCGTCTTTCTTATATTCCCTGTGACCTGTCTCATATGTTCGTTCCCTTGTTCCCCTAGACCAAAGGGTGCATAACAATGCCCAATTTACACATTGCACTTTAAGGACTCTCACTTAAGTAGAGTGTGGTTTTATTTCTTACATTTCCATCAAATTGTTATGTAATCTGGAAATAGAGGCAAAAATTGGAATTACATTTCCTTCTCTGTTGTGTTGCTCTGGACAGACAGTACGACATCATTCAGTAAATACTGTCATCAATTACAGGGTGTACCAGTGCTAAAAAACATTCATTTCAGCCCAAACAGCCACACTCAGTTAAGACTGAAGAATGATTTTTGATTTCTGTGAGATCATACTTCACTGGAATGTACTTGCTGTTATTGAAGTTTACATAGTAGTATGTTGTAGGATCAACAAGATATTCAATATTCACAAAAATATTGGCTTGAGCAAGGAAAGAAACTTCTACTTCATAAGCTAAGTAGTGGTTATTCCACCCAACTGCAGAAAGATGTTGGCATTCAAAATACACTGGTGCATTTACAGTATAGATGTTTTTCACAAGCACAAACTCTGGATTATCACTGATGACATTATAAATAACCAAAGATTTTCCACATATATGCTTATTTCCATGTTGCAGAATCCAATGTACGGAAACTACATCTATCTTTCTGTATCTTTCGATTTATCTTTGACAAGAGACTGACTCAAAGCGCATACACATATGCCTCACCGTAGGACCCAGAGCCTTAATCTGAGATGGAAGATGCAGCAAGTAATGCTGTTTAGGTATAATATTTTCATCTGGAAACAGTTTTTTTAAATGTTGTAAATGTTGCCTTATTAAAAGCTTCAGCCTTGAAAGAGTTGAGAGAGCAATAACAGGTGAAAACAGAATTTTGATTATCTCTAACATTTGTGTGTAATCATTTTCTCCAATTTTGTCAATGACAAATGGCAGGCTCTTTAACAAAACCAGCATCTGTCCAGCTGACTGCTTCAATTTATTGTCAGCTGATGACAGTGTATTGACAGATATGGGGCAAGGCTTATCCCTCACATCCACTGGAGAAAAAGGGAAACAAATAATTTTACTGTTGAATGTGTCTAAGTCTATTTGCCCTATAAGCACAAGATGCTTTAAAGCACATTTGATTTTACATGGGGCAACACCTTCAAGAATAACATGCATGATGTCTTGCAGGGTTTGATTGATAATATCAAAGAGAGGACATTCTGTTAATTTGCTTCTCCTGTTAATACCATATGTTATTTTTAGATTGTCTTTCAGAAATTCAGTACTTGCCTTTTCAAAGTCATTACATTGCCTGTTATGACTTGCCATGGTTCTTTTAATAAACAAATCTTCATTAAATTGTTCCTGCATGTCTTTAAAGTGGCATTCACAGTACCTGCATTTACTGTAGGCAAACCCCACTCCTTCCTTAAATCCAGTCACTTCATGCTGAGCTAGAGTGTCTCCACACGCAGACATCAGTGCTCCATAAAGCGGACCTCACCATTTCCAGTGACAATCTGGACACCATCACACAGCTCAGTTAAGTCAAGGTTAATTCTTTTAAATATCTCATCAATACCACTGTGGGAAAGATCTTTAGATTTTACCATGGCAAGCAGCCGAATGGCAGCAGGTCTTGATCTGTATTGAGGGTTGATGTTACCTACGGTGTTTTGTTTGCGTGTGATCCAAGAGAATTTCATAGCTCAATTTCATCTGTGTATAAAATCAACGGCAATGCTTTTGGAACTTTCAAAAACAGTGGGTGCGACTTAAAAATGTCTCCATCAATGAAATCATGAAAAAAGCCATCCTTGCAGGGCTGTGGCCTCTCATCAATCATTGTAAGGATTTGTGGATGTGATAACAGCTGCTCCAAACTTTTTACCAATGGTATATAATGAAAACAATTGTCCTTAATGGTGAGAACTCTGGAGTTTCCATGCTTCACATAAAATACTGTTTTTTTTTTGGCAACAATAATCTCTGGTTTTACTGGTTTTAACAGTTCTTTGATGGTCTTGTCCTGCAAATGGGTGGAAGCAATTTCACTGAAAGGGTCCACAAACTGGTCAAATACTAATGCTATGATGGATGATGCTAAATGAAAGTGTTAGTGTTGTGTATTCTGTTGTCTCTATTCTTGGCTCATGGTCAGAAAATATATTGGATGGACAGATTTTATATCTATCTATACATAGGGTGAAAGTGAGATCTGAACACAAGTGGTCACTCAAGAAGCACGTGGAGATACAGGCTAATGTCAGATTTTTCACTGACATGCCAAAAGCTGTCCAGTTGTGTTCACATCAGCCAAGATGCCAGGTCTAAACAGTCTAAACATTCAGCAATTTAAGCATGGCTAACAAGGAAATACAATTCCTTGTGAAAATTTATGGCATGAGTTACCTGTGTCTGTGTGGTTTCCCTGTCTTGAAGAACAAATGCAGTTGCCTGTTTAAAAAGGTTAGCTTTCATGTGGCCCTTTCCATCTTTTTGAAATTCACTCTGAAACAGATTAACAACAAACATATCTGTTTTATCCTGTAAGGTGACCTTGAGTGTCAAGAAAGGTGCCAACAAATAAAATGTATTATTATTATTATTACAAAATAGTGGCATTGATAAGTAGTGCCACCAGACAATCTGGTGTTAACTATCTAGGTAAGCTAGCTAGCTAGATGTCTTTCTATAAAAATAAAAAGATATAAGATGAGTATATTTTTACTGACTGGTATATTTAATTTGAACATGTAAAATAAGAACTAAAATGACAAATAAAAAGGAAACAGTATTTGAACACATTAACAAGAAAATGAAAATTGGAAAGGAAAGCAAAACAAAAGAAAGAAAGGCCATACACTCTGTTCACAAACATTAAACATTGTTATTTAAATGTATGAACAAATAGCAAAAAGTACTAACTTGTTTAATCCTACCCCTTTATACACTACCTAGTTATGATCCTGAGCTTTTCTAATAATAACCAGCATGTTGTTTTAGCAGTTTTTAACATGTCCAATTGATATATAACTAACTATAATGTACAATAGTCACATATCCATATACAATTATAAACAAATCTATTTACATGTAGCGTACATGCTAATCTATATAAATAGTTTGAAACGTCTGAAGATTATCAAAGCTTTTCTTCATCCCTGTACCTCATAAAAATAAATTCTTCATAATTTTATTTAGACTGGATAATGTTTGAAACTTGCTTTATCTCAACATTCAGTCTGTTACTAAATTTCACTCCACATATCAAAACCAACAACATATCACTGTTGTGTGGACACTAATAGTCCTTATTTATTTTATGTGTATAGTTTAAATCTCTTGTCAGTCTCTGTTAAAAAAAATTACTTTGACTGCATCAGAAAATCTGTCACACAGTCATGAAGGCATCTCTCACCAGTCAGTTCTAACTTTTTTAATAACCGAATAATACACATCATGCATGCTTGTTTCTGTCACTGTTACATTTCAGCCACTGCAGCCCTTTCTCGGGCTACTGTAAAAAGGACTTACCGTTGGAATAGCGATGCTTGAAACATTGTCAGTCACGGAAGAATCAATCAATCAATCAATCTTTATTTATATAGCACTTTTCATACAAGAATGCAGCACAAAGTGCTTTCCATGGTTAAAACAACCCCCCTCCCCCACCCCCACAGATAACCCCCTCCCTCCCCGCTTGTGTACAAGCAAGCATACACATACACATACACACACACATACTTGCACATATTAAAAGAATAATGTGAGGTTGAGCACAGATGAGCCTGGTAAGGAAACACTATCACAGGGAGCCGTCTGCACCGGGAGCCACCCACCGACCACGACCGCCATGACACCGACCCAGGGCACACGGCCAATTGAGAGGCAGAGGAGCCACCCAACTAGACCGAAAGAACCCGCAGGACAGAGCCGCAGCAGCCACAGCTGATGAAAAGCCCCCGGTGCAGAGAGCCCCCTCCGAGGAAACACTGGGGAAATAACCTAAAAATAATATAAACAGAATAAAAGCATAAAATAAATAAAAATGGGTTAACATAGAAAAATAAATAGGCTAGGGGAATAAAATAAATAAAAATAAAATGAATAAATATTAAGTAAAAGCTAAATTAAAAAGGTGGGTCTTGAGCCTGCTCTTAAAAACATTAACGTTCTCTGCAGCCCTGAGCTCCTCCGGCAGGCTGTTCCAGAGACGAGGACCATACCACTGGAAAGCTGCCTCTCCGTGAGTATGTGTCCTGACTTTAGGTACAGTCAAGAGGCCAGTACCGGAAGACCTCAGGGGCCGCGAGGGTTCATAAGGTAAAAGCAAATCTAAAAGATAAGAAGGCCCAAGACCATTAAGACATTTAAAAACCAATAAGAGAACCTTAAAATTGATCCTGAAACACACGGGGAGCCAATGCAGTGATTCTAAAACCGGTGTAATGTGGGCCCGCCCTCTGGTCTTCGTCAGCACACGAGCAGCTGAGTTCTGTAGGAGTTGTAGAGGTGCAGTACTCTTTTTGGGAAGACCAGAGAGCAGGGCATTACAGTAGTCAATACGACTGGTGATAAAAGCATGCACATCAGCATCTCCGTGTTGGCCCGATGAGAGAATGGGACGGACTCTGGCTATGTTTTTTTAGGTGATAAAATCCTATTTTAGTAATATGTTTAATATGTGGAATAAAACCAAGCTCAGAGTCAAAGATAACGCCCAGGTTTTTTACTTGTGATGATGGGTTTATGCGGAATGCCTGTAATTTAGCTAAGAGTTTCTCTCTCTGAGCCTCAGGACCAATTGATTAAAACTTCAGTTTTGTCCTGGTTAAGCTGTAAAAAGTTTTCTGCCATCCAGGATTTGATGTCTAAAATACAGTTGAAAAGGGCATCCATTGGTCTCGTGTCATCAGGAGACATGGAGATGTACAATTGAGTATCATCAGCATAACTGTGGAAGTTTACTCCATGCCTCCTGATGACACTGCCAAGATGGAGCATATACAAATTAAAAAGAACAGGGCCTAAAACTGACCCTTGAGGCACACCACATGTCATTTTATGGATCTTAGAGGAGCATGTATCCAAACTTATCATATAAGTTCTGTCTGTGAGATAGGAAGTGAACCAGTTTGTGAACAGCACCAGAGAGGCCCACCGGGTGTTTCAGTCTGTTTAAAAGAATAGTGTGGTCTACTGTGTCAAAGGCTGCGCTAAGATCCAGTAGCACCAAGACTGAGAGGTTCTGTGAGTCACAGTTAATCCTAAAATCATTTAAAAACTTTCAGGAGAGCAGTCTCTGTTGCTGTGGTTCACCCTAATCCAGACTGATATATCTCAAGGATATTTCTAACTATTTAAAAAATCATTAAGCTGAATAAAAACCAGTTTTTTCTAAAATTTTACTTAAAAAATGGTAAGTTGGATACAGGTCTATAGTTATTAAAATCATTACAATCCAAATTGCTCTTCTTCAGAAGGGGCCTCACCACCGCCGTTTTAAAGGCTGCAGGGAAGACGCCCATCTGAAGAGAGCAATTTATCATGCATAAAAGCTCGTCTTTAAAAATCCATAAAATGATTTAAAAAGTGAAGTGGGAATTGGGTCTAAAAGACATGTGGTGGGTTTTACTGTGGAGAAAACTTTATCAAGGATCTCAGCATTAACCAGGACAAAACTGTCCAGTGTTTCCTCAGGTAAAACCAAGCACTCAGATGTGTTCGTGTTCTGGTTGCATAAAATACCACATCTGATGGCACTGATTTTACCTCTGAAGTGGTCTGCAAACTGCTCACAGAGAGAGTCCGTGGGGGTTCGCTGGGAGCTGTTAAAATCAGGGTTACATAGGTGATCGATGGTGGAAAAGAGAACCTTGGGATTATTTTTATTGTTACTGATTATTTTTGCGAAGTACATGTTTCTTGAGTTCCTTAGTATTGTAAATTTTAAGTTGCTCACAAAATATCTGATGATTTATTGTCATTTTATTTTTCCTCCATCTCCTTTCTGCCGCCCTGCAATTTCTTTTGAGTTTTTTAACCTCCTCATTCCTCCAGGGGAAGATATAGGTTTTGGGGTAAATCTTTTTTGTAGTGAGTGGAGCGACAGAGTCGAGGCTTGTCTTCAGTTTACTGTTAAAATGTTCAAACAATAAATCAACAGGGTGCAGGTAAAATCACAGGAGGACATTTATCTAAAACCTTGATAAAATTTGCAGCCACTTCAGAGGTTAGATAGCTCTTCCTCACAGTTCGCACCGAGGTCTCCCGCTGAATAAAACCGGTGATGTTAAAAAACACACAGTAGTGGTCAGAGACAGCCAAGTCAACAACAGAGGACACACTGGCAGAAAGGCCATAGGTAATGACCAAGTCCAGTGTGTGTCCTCTGTTGTGAGTCGGCTGCGTGACATGTTGCGTAAAATCCATATAGTTAAGAATGTTTAAAAATTCTTTTGAAACAGAGTCTAAAGGATTATTTATGTGCAGGTTAAAATCACCGGTTAAAATTATCATGTTGTACTTTGTGTGTATGATTGATAAAAATTCTGAAAACTCATTAATAAAAGCAGCACATTTTTGGGGTGGTCTATAAACGGTGACACATAAAACTGGAGGGCTGCTAAAAACAATGGCGTGATATTCAAAAGTGGTAAAATTATCAAATAAAATCTGTTTGGTGGTGAGAGTGTTATTGGTGTTATTGGCTGTGCCACCACCTTTCCTACCAGTTCTTATAGAAAAAGAATAGTTAAAATTTGGCGGGGAGGCCTCAGCTTAGAACAACAGGTGCATCCATACCCAACCATGTTTCAGTTAAAAACAAACAGTCTAGTTTGTTGTCTAAAATCAGGTCATTGACAATAAAAGACTTATTTAACAGAGAGCGTATATTTAAAAGTGCCATGTTGAGTGTGACTGGTGACATTTGAACTGAAAAGGCAGGTACTGGTTGACATTTTGGAAGAGGCCTGAGATTATTGATGTTTACAGTATGATATGGTTTGTAGGTGGTGTGGTTGCTCTCTGAATGTGATAATGACACGAATTGATGAACTGTGTGGAGGAATGTTAGGTCCCAAGTCCAGTATTGCGAACTTTGCTGTTAAAAGTGGAACTGAGTAAGTAGGAGCTGGGACCAGGGGGACATCAATCCGTGACGGACAGGTCAGCAGGTGCAGTGGGTTTGGTGTAATGAGTGGGCTGGGAGCAGGAGTGCTGTACACCAAATGCCAAATTGGCGGACAGAAGACGGCAGCCCCGCGTGTTGAGGTGGAGCCCGTCAGCCCCAAAAAGATGCCTCCGCTCCCAGAAAGCATCAAAGTTGTTAATAAAACCCAGGCTGTGGGAACTACAGGCGGAGGAGAGCCAGGTGTTGAGGCTGAGCAACCTGCTGAAGCAGCCTATCACTCTGCCGCAAGTGGGAGTGGGGCCAGAAATAAAAACATTTACCTGATATTGTCCAAGCAACGTGAAAAGATGAAGGAAATCCAGCTTTAACAGCTCGGACTGCTGTTTACGGATATCGTTGGTGCCGACGTGGATTATGATCCTGTTGGCCTGCGGCTGGGACCTCAGGATGCCCGGGATTCTGTCGGCGATGTCCATAACAGTGGCTCCCGGGAACGACAGGGTGAGCGCCCCCCTCATCCGCACGTTCCTCACGATGGAATCCCCGATAATGAGCGTGGAGTGAGGAGGATCCGCCGGGGGACAAGGGGGGCCGGTGGTTCGCCCACCCATGACATCCACATCGAGGCGCCGGTGGTGTGATCTGGACGGCGATGAAACAGCCGAATCGCAGGGGGCGGTTGTCCGGCAGGTGGGAGCTGGTCCGCGGCTGCTCCATGGCCTGCTTCTCCGTGGAGCCGGAGTAAAGTGCAGCTCCCTGCGGCGAGTTCTGACAGCAGCGTGGGACTGCCCGTCGCGGGCTCCGGGAGCAGGATGGTAGCGACCCCCGGTGACACAGCAGGATGGCAAGGGCCAGCGGCCAGGGGAGGAAAATCCACAAGATCCAGGACGTTGAACTTGTTCTCCAGGGGTACGCCGTCAGTGAGGGGAGAGCATGAAAGACGGCTCGCCCGGTCCCTTCTGCAGCCGTTGCGGGTCCCGACCTCGGTCCACGGCTCCGGCTGGAGTGGAGTGGAGCTGACCGGAAACTCTGGGTCTAGCGCCAAGTTGGAACCAGCGGTTCTCACCAATGACAGGAGCACCAGCAACGCAGGCATCTGCTGTGTTTGTGTGCCTGGATGAACTATTGGTGGGAGCCCGGGACACATCACCTTGATAGGGCGCTGTGTCGGCTAGCTGAGCACTGGTAGCCGCGGCTTTAGTTTGGCCGAGGAGGATTGTATTCAGTTCGTGTTCAGCCTCCTGGATCTGGTAAAGAGTGGAAATTCTCTGTTCCAGCCGATCACCTTCTGGCTCAGGTTGATGCAGCTTTTCACAACTGGATGTCGAGGTAAGTGGAGCATGACTCACCGGTAACCAGGAAGCTGCCCTGTTGTGTGTTGGTGGCGGTGAGGACCCAGTTGCAGGCGGATCAGGCAGGATCTGCACGCGGTCAAGCCTTCTCTGATTTCTGGTTAAAACTGTTCTTTATAAAACCAGGATATTAAAAGATACAGTTAAAAATAGTGTGACTGTACGAATTCAGATTTTAAAAGGCTTAAAACAGACTTAAAACTGCTAAAAGCCAATAAAAATTAAGGAAAGTCGGGCCGAGCGGGCAGAGCGACTTATCATGCACACTATCAATGGCCCTTTGTAATCCACAAATGAGCTGCATCAATGAGCACAAATGAGCTGCATCAATCACAAAAAGCTCATGCAGCGGCAGCAGTCCAGACCTCTTCCTCCATGTCTGGTCCTGCTGCAGTGGTGGGTCTGATGTAATCAGGAGAGCGCGGCTTTATTAACATGAAAAGAATTTTTTTGTCTAGCACTTAAAGACGAATACATTTCTCTTTGTCCATCAGAATCCTCGCTGATGGTCTGGTAATTTTATTTATTTATTTATTTATTTATTGGACAGGAAACTGCTCCAAAATACAATGAGAAACCTCTTTTTTATTTTTTTTTTATTTATTTATTTTTTTTAATGAAGTGGTTTTAATTTAGGCAGTAAAGCAAAGGCAAGCCATGTTTGCTGACTAGGTTACAAACGTGAAACATAAATTAATCCTACTTTTGCCCCTAGTTTGGTGAATCTTGGTCATAGCGAGATGAAACCTCCGGCTGTAGAATCTGTGAGATGTGAGCTTTCATGGGGACACATCATCTGTGTTTATATATTTTTTGACATTATGAAAAACTGCATTTTTATTTCTATTTTTAGGTTTTTAAATAAAGAAAACATGAATGTTTGCAAAAAAGAGGATTGACACTTTCTTATATTATATGTAGAATATTTGTGGAAAATCAGTTTCTTTTTGAAGAATGTTGTTTTCCAGATTAATGTAATGCATTAACTGTTAACTTTTACAGCCCATCTTTTGGTACAATGTACGTTGATTTAAAGTCAGTTTCTTGCTTCAGTGTTGTCTGTTTGTCCTTAACAAATTCATGGCATCAGAACACACATACAGGTTTTTAGGGTTTAAGAGTTGCTCCATGTGGCCAAATTCTAAGAAAATTCTGAGAATCATGATGTTTCCTTAGAATTTCCCCTAAAAGTGAAGAGTAGATCCTAGTAAAGATAAAAGCTATTCCTAAAGAATCCTAGCCCTTATAAGAGCTCCTAAGGGTGAGATCTGTTTGGAGCAGGAAGAGGACTTTTAAGATGCTCAGGAGTTTCCTAAGCAGAGGAAAAAATGGCAGACAAAGCGGGCCGGAGAGATATTCTCCAAACACTGGATGACAGTGAATTAATTAAAGGTTATAGATTGGATGGTGCAGGAATCATATTTGTGATTGTTCCTAAAATGTACCTCACAAAACACTTTTATGCTCATTAACCAACTGATCCAGGAACAAACAGCATTTGGCAATTCAATTCAGTTCAATTCAATTCAATTCAAATCCTTTATTGTCCCCAGAGGGAAATTGATTTTGCAGCCAGAACACACACATCGGACAGACATCACATCAAAACATCAACAAACAAAATCAGAACAAAACGCATATGTTAAAGAGATTCACACAATTCAAAACAATAAATGAGCTTAAAATAAGTTAAATAAATCACAGCTAAAAAAAACAAATAGAACAACTCTGTCACTTTAGGCCTTTAATGTTAAGTTTATCAACATGGCGCTGTGCGAGCAGCTGCGTGCTGCGGCAGCTCTGCCTCCTGTATTCCTTTTTTTTAGCGTTTTCTATGGTTTTTAGACGTGGTTTTCTTTTTTCCTTTACAGTAGTCAGTACCAGGTGCAATTCTGCACATGGGAAGCCTACTTTTATTGATTTTCTATTTGGATTTCTGCTTCTTTTGGCACTTTTCCAAACTTCGGCGGGGGACACCTTTGGTTTCAGCCACGGCTTCCATTGTTTACACCAGGGACCAGCTGTTAGCTCTGAGCAGCACTGCTCTTCTCTACGCGGAGAAGCCGGAGATTCCCGCGGAGATACGGAGAAAAAGAAGAGGCTGCAGAGCAGGAAGAAAGCTCCAGGAGAGGAAACGGAGGTACAGGCCATATTTACCCTCTGTGATTATGGGAAACGTTCGTTCCCTCTCTAACAAGACCGACGAGCTCACGGCGCTGACCCGGCTACAGAGGGAGTGCAGGGAATGTAGCCTCATGTGTTTAACGGAGACGTGGCTGAATAGACTTATTCCGGACTCTGTGGTTTCCCTGGATGGATTTAAACTTTCGCGCAGCGGATAGGAGTGCGGCGGAGAGTGGTAAGAGGAAAGGCGGGGGACTCGCGGTGTATGTCAACGAGAGATGGTGCAACCCGGCGCACGTCTGTGTAAAGGAACAGCTCTGCACCAGGGACAGTGAGTTACTCGCTGTGGGCATGCGGCCGTATTACCTCCCGAGGGAGTTTTCACACGTTATACTGTTTAATGTGTACATCCCTCCCTCGGCTGATGCAGCAGCTGCTTGTGAGCTGCTCCACAGCGCAGTGACTCGGATGCAGACTCGCCACCCTCAGTCCCTCCTGTTCATCAGCAGGGATTTCAATCACACCTCGCTCTCTGCCACTCTCCCTACTTTCGTCCAGTACGTGAAGTGCCACACCAGGGAGAACAAGACGCTGGACCTACTGTATGCTAATGTGAAGGACGCATACACCTCCGCCCCCCTCCCCCCACTTGGACGCTCTGATCACAACCTCGTACATCTGCTCCCTGAATACACACCCAGGGTGAGAAGACAGCTGGCACAGAAGAAGTCTGTGAAAGTGTGGACCGATGAGGCCAATGAGAGACTGAGAGACTGTTTCCAAACCACAGACTGGAGAGACACTCTGCAGCTCTCATGGAGAGGACATTGATGGCCTGACCCACTGCATCACGGACTACATCAACTTCTGTGTGGAGAACACTGTGCCAACCCGGAGGGTGCGGTGTTTCTCCAACAACAAACCCTGGGTGACCCCTGAGCTTAAAGTCCTGCTGAACCAGAAGAAGAGGGCTTTCATTTCAGGGGACAGAGAGGAGCAGAGGAGAGTTCGCAGCATGAACTCCAGTACAAGATCAGGCGGGCCAAGGACAGCTACAGGAAGAAGCTGGAGGAGCGGGCCTGGAGCAGAAAGAACACACGGGACGTGTGGAGAGGGCTCAAAGAGATCTCTGGATTTGGACAGAGTGGTGCCAGAGGGACAGCTGATGGAGACCAGCGCTGGGCCAATGATTTAAATCTGTTTTTAACAGATTGATATCATAACCCAACTGCTCTTGCCCCCCCT
The DNA here is from genome assembly GCF_017639745.1 of Melanotaenia boesemani. Taxonomy (NCBI): domain Eukaryota; kingdom Metazoa; phylum Chordata; class Actinopteri; order Atheriniformes; family Melanotaeniidae; genus Melanotaenia; species Melanotaenia boesemani. The sequence continues at coordinate 37,903,766 of NC_055686.1, read as the reverse complement.
CCCTCGCTCTATCACCACATTCTCAGTCCAGCGTCATACCATCCCCTTCCCCCCGACTCACCTTCATCTTCACCTCCACTTTCACCTACCCCCCACTCTCCACTCCACACCAATGGACTCCACACCAGCCCCCACTGCCCTCCACCTCACCCCTCTCCCTTACATCGGCCAGGTGAGGAGAGAACTGAGGCGGCTGAAGAACAGGAAAGCTGCAGGACGCAGACGGCATCAGCCCCAGGCTGCTCAGGACCTGTGCAGACCAGCTCTGTGAGGTGCTCAGGTACAATCATTTACCTGAGCCTCAGCCTGGAGAAGGTCCCGTGTCCTGTGGAAGACCTCCTTGTGTGGTTCCGGTTCCTAAGATATCACACGCTAAGGAACCAAACCATTACAGACCCCTACGCCTTGACCTCCCACCCAATGAAGACATTGGAGAGGGCTCATCCTCGGTCACCTCCGCTCCGTGGTGTGCACCACGATGGACCCGCTGCAGTTTAGCCTACAGGCCAAACATCGGGGTGGATGATGCTGTCATCGTACCTGCTGCACAGGGCGCTGGCCTCACCTGGAGACCGCTGGGAGCGTCATGAGAGTCATGTTTTTTTGACTTCTCCAAGTGCGTTCAAAACACCACCCAGCCGGCGGCTGCTGCAGGGGAAGCTGGAAGGAGCTGGAGGTGGATGGGAAAGTTAGCTGCGTGGACCATCGACTACCTCACCAACCGGCCACAGTACGTGCGTCTGCAGAACTGTGTGTCTGAGGTGGTAGTCTGCAGCACGGGGGCCCCTCAGGGAACAGTGCTCTCACCGTTCCTCTTCACCCACCTCTACACCTCGGACTTCACCTACAACACCAGCAGCTGTCATCTCCAGAAGTTCTCTGACGACTCAGCCATTGTGGGCTGTGTGTCTGAGGGGAACGAGCTGGAGTAGCCGGTCAGGTCATCAGGGACTTTGTGGACTGGTGTGAGCGCAAACCACCTGTGCTTAAACACCAGTAAGACCATGGAGATGGTGATTGACTTTCCGGAGAGAAGGACACTACCCCCACACACCGGTGAACATCCAGGGGAAGGACATTGACTCGGGTGGACAGTTTCAAGTACCTGGGTGTTCACCTCAACAGTAAACTGGACTGGTCACACCACACAGACGCCCTGTACAAGAAGGCCAGAGTCGCCTCCCACATCCTGAGGAGACTCGATGTCCTTTGGAGTATGCAGAGCCTCTGCATAAGGACATTTTATGACTCTGTGGTAGCTAGCCTCTGCTGTCCTCTACCGGTCCGTTTGTCTGCTTGGGGACGCTCAGCAGCAACTGCCCGGACAGGAAGAGACTTCTGAACAAGCTGAGTTCAGGAGGGCGCCAGCTCTGTCACCTGGGCTTGCCCGGCCTTGTGACTCTGTGGAGGACGGTGGGGTGACCGAGGAGGATGTTGGCCAAGCTCACATCCATCATGGACAACACCCTCTCCCACCCGCTCTGCCACCGACACTGTGGAGGTGTAACCTTTCTGTGTCTGAGCAGCTCCTTCAGGCAGCCAGGAATGAGACCACCCTACAGTGGCTAGTAAGGAGCGCTACCTCAGGTCCTTCATTCCCACTGCTGTCAGACTGTACAACTTATCTGTATAGTCATAATACTGTGTGTAGTATTCTATTTATATTTTACTGTGCAATACCCCCCATTAATCAATGTCATCATATTCTTCATATCCCACCCATCACCATGTAAATATGTATATAGTCTGTGAAGTTGTTGTTATTTATTATATACTATATATATATATTATATACTATATATATATATATATATATACTTTTATATGTTATAATGGTACCATATTTTTGCTTTTTCTTAGACTTTTTCTTGTAAATAATTTACTATTGCACCTTCTTGCTGTGATGCATGTTCCACGTTATTCTGCTCTTTCTGCACTTATTCTATAACAAGAGCTGCTGTAACAAGTGAATTTCTCCACTGTGAGATAATAAAGTCTAATCTAATCTAATCTAATCTTAAGTAGATGAACAGCAGTAGGGACAAAACGACACTAAAAGTCTCTTTGTCCTCCCAAAGGAGGCCTTGAAGCGACGGCCCGAAGGTAATAAAATAAACTCATTCTGGAGAGGGTGGTTCCAGCAGTTTAATATAGAATGGCAAAGAGAATAGTACCGTACTACCCCATGTTACAGGACCAAGGCATCAAGAATACATGGGTAAGTGATAGTGAATCCACTTTATGACCAAAGTGTTTCATGTTGGACGTTTTTAGTTAGTTGTTTGAAAAATGTATTAAATGTCTTATACAGCTAACTGTGTATGCACAGCTATACAAACGAATGCAGAATGTTAGATCTCCCCAAAAAACACTCCAGATGGGAAACATTCTAAGAGGTAAGCCTGCAACGAATGATGGCAATGTTTACAATGGTTGAAACACTCACAATTTATTAATTGTGTTAAAGTACCAGGTGATCTGCTTGTGGTGTTTTCTCTCTTGTGATAGTGTATTCTCAGCACCATTTTTAATGATGTGTGTGTGAGGGTATCGAATGTTATTGTACTAAGAACTTTGTGTCACCATTTTGTATGTATGAAAGGTGCTATACAAATAAGTGACGGATTGATTGATGTAATAGCTGACAACTACTTGATTAAGTGACTAATCTTGGCAGCGCTACGTCTTGAGCAGCCAAGAGACACAGATGAAATTGATTCAAGTGACTCCAACAATCATCTTGATCCGTCCACTGAATGGGAGAGGCAGCTCAGGCTCAGGCAATAAAGAAAGTGTGTTAGAAGGTAAGTTTCCACTTTGCATTTACAAATTTTCTATTGCAAGGTATATTTCAGTAATAAACCCACATTATTGAGTTCAAGAGTTCTGTCCTGACTTGACAGATGTAAAAGGCTTTAAAATGGGCATGAGAGGGTAGGTAATATACTTTGTGCTGTTATATTATCAATTTACCAACATTATTGAAGAAATGAATGAAAATCTGGCTTTCGAAAGGCAAAGGTCTGAATGGCTGCACACAAGTAAGGAAACATGGCTCTTATTAAAATACTGTCAATTATAAAATATTGCTATTAATGAAAGCTGGTATATAATCATTTTGAACCGCTGGATATCTGCAGAGCTATGTTAGCATCGGTCTGTGCAACATCACTTTCTATAACACTCAGCATATCAAATAATGTTATGGGTTTTTAAACCCATGTGCTTCACAGAGGCAATGGTGCTCTTTGTAATCAATTTAATTTTTGGTTTAGGTTCTTATAAGTGGGTGTGTGCATCTTTTTAGCCTGTACCCTGTGTGCCTACATGCGGTTAACTGTGATGCATGACCATATGAGATTAGAGCAAGTAGCACTCGTGAATTTAGTATACAGAAAATGATAACGTGGTTTTGGTTGTTGTTTTTTGTATTATGTGACTACACTGGCATAAAATGGTTTAAAAACTATTCAAAATGAGAAGAAGCAAAATGTGTTATTCCATGAAAGTGTAGTCTCATATGTATGATTTTTTATTTTCTAACATTTTTTTTACATCTAAGAACATGACTGTATTTTTTAAAGTGAGGCACAATAATTATGTATTCTGTGTCTTACAGCTAACAAGCCTGCAGGCAGTCCAGACACCTACAGTCCAGCAACCTTGGCCAAGCACTATAAGACCCTTCCAAACTTTGTTTAAAAGAAAAAATCCCAACCACCAGGATGTCTCTCATCTCCTGGATTTGGAATTTCTATCCAGAATGAGCTTTCATTGATCTCAAATACCATTCGTGAAGAGGACAGACACGAGGAAGGGTCTAGAAGCACATCCTTGTTTCTAGGACGTTGGACATGTAAGTAGTTATTTGTTATGCATGATTAAAAGCACACACAATGTTTAATATACCAACTTCCTCCTCCAAAGTGATGCATTCACATGTCTCTATTGGCATACTGAATATTTCATAGGTGATGGAGGAGCTTCATCACATATTGGATAAAATAACAGCAACTTCACTCGATGAACTGAAGGGAAGATGGCTATGACGTTATACCAAAAGGTGCAATTATTTTTTGGTGTATGGAAGAAGAACTCTGAGACCACCAGGTGGGAGTGGACAAAGGTAAGAAACTGATGTTTTTGGTGTTAATAGAGTTTACATTCAGGAGATAATTGATAATGGTAATCCAGGACGGTCTATCCCATCACTGGCTAAGTGTTTAGCTACACTGTACACAAATTTCTGTAAAATTTACGGTGAATTACAACAGTAATTTACTGTTTTTTACAATAATTGTAAAATACTGTTAATATTCATCCCCACATGTAAATTAAACAGTTAAGTCTAAAGAAACTGTAATTTAACAGTATATAAACAGTATTTTTCTGTCACATGGTGGATGAGAAGCAACATTTTCCTTCGTAAGTCTTTTGTGACTATTCCATCAGCATCTTCTTGATTAATTGTGGGCTTAATTTTCTTTTTTGATGATAATAATTCCTTTATTAGTCAAACTTTTCACTTTACTCAAGTCATTTTAGTGGCAAGATGTGACAGGATATTCCTGAACCTGACTTTGGCATGCACAGTTTCTTCATTATTCACGAGCCGTCAGTGGACATCAACAGAGGTAAAGTTGGTTTTTTTTTTTTTTTTTCATATCTCAAATACTGTCAGTGTCCGGTTTTTTGTTTTTTCAACAGCAGGACATTATAAATTGATAGCTAATTTTCATTATGTCTGTTTAACCTGGTTAGACTGCTAATATTGGCACAGCAAGTTCTGTAAGCTTAAGCTTGAACTTTGTTAGCTAGCAATCTGGTGTTGTTTCTGTCTTTGTAAGGTGTGTTAGCATCTTATCACTTACTCATTTAATTTAATTGAAGAGTTCTTTAAAATATAAGCCAGTCTATTAACATCACATGAGATTTTCAGCCTTTCATGAAATAGTTCTGTAGATAAGGTAACATTAAGCTACCCTTAGACTCAATGAAATCGAGCTAAAAATAATAAATAGACAGTAAAAGTAACTATCTTGAAGATCTTCATTTTTAATTTTTATTTCTCTTTGGTGGCACCTGAGGTGATAAACAGTAATTTCAGACTTAACATGACCTGAGAATCCAAACAGTGTTGCCTGTGTGATTTTGTGCTTGCAGAAAAAAACAGTAGGCCAGCCTGCTTCACCTTCACACAGCAAATTGAAGTCTGTTGCATTAGCTCTTCCTACAGTATCTTATTTCGCAGACCAACTGTTAAGTGAGGTAGAACTGTTCTTCATTTATACATCCATTAGTAATGTTAAAAAGCACTACCTGTGTGCCGTCTTGAAAAATTTCCTGGGAAAATCATTACTAATACCTTGTTCATACAAATAGGCTTCTCATCACAAATGTAAGGTCTTTCACTTCTGTGTTACCCCATTCAGGGAAAGACAATGACTTAAATGGCTTTTATTTAAATGAACATGTGTTAACCTACAGTTAATCTTTACAGTGTGAAGACTAACTTGTGTTTATTTGTACTATCATAGAGCTGACTGTACAACCAAAAACGGGAAGAAACAGGAGGATCATCAAAAGGGAGCGAAGACCTGGGCTCAGCAGTATTTCATCAGGAGTACAGGTGTGGTGTGCATGTGTGTTCTTCTCAGAATGTAGCATGTCACATGCCGATGTGAGTATTGGTTAGTTATTGTTACGTAATTTTGTGATTTAACATGGACTGTAACAATGTCATTCTGTTCTATTTTCTCTTAACCCTTCAGGTGTCTGCCACTGCTGCAGATGTTGAGAGAAGCTTCACTCTACCAGCCAGTCCACTGCTCATTCTGCTTGGTATGTATTTTGGTGTAGATTTTGAAATAACTTTATTTTCCAGTGAGAATGAGGTAACTATACAAAGTGCTTGTGCAGATTTCATGTCCATCAGTATAATGGCCTATCATACTGGAAAACTGTACAATAACTATGGAGCAATTATGATTTTGTACAATGAAACTGAAATTACTGCAGCAGACTTTAAAAATGGGGGTAGTCTCCAGCTAAATTCAGTATTTTTTGCTCGTCTGACATACCTGACAACTGTCTTTTTCCCTGTTTTTGAGAAATATAGTGGTCGTCATTCAAATTTATGTTAGATGGCACTGGACAAGATTAAACATACTTCTGGAAGTGGAAACTCTACCTAATTTCATGTTCTATACTTAACAGGAAATGAGCCCAGGACAAACAGCCAGTGGATGATCAGCATCGAGGGGCATGTGGTCTGTGAGGGCATTCAGCCAACATTTGTGTCCGGGCTGGCAGCTCTGTTTGCGGTGTTCTACATTTTCAACCTCCAGTACCCATACGGCCTCCCAAACCTTGGAATTTATTCAAAGGTACCTATTAATGGTGTAAATGGTGCAAGTAATACATAAAACTCAATGGTTTGGGCTATTTGCACAACTCCACTGCTTCTTGAACTTAAAATAGCTCCTTTGTTTACTGTCTTTCATTACTGGACAACCTGATCAATCCAGGTGTGTCTGGCAATTGTCATCAGAGTTACTGAAGTCATGCACACCTGGATTAATACATTTTTCCACCAATGAAAGACAAAAAAAAAGGAGCTGTATTAAGTATGAAGTAATGAAGCTGTGCTTAAAGCCCATTGTATGCAACATGACTGGAAGAGGTAGAGTTTCCACCTCACACTGGTCAATAGACCCCTTAAAATGATGACAGTCCTTCTGGGAACTGTCATTTTAATGTAGTGTGTCCAGAACCTCCTTTCAAATTGTTTTAGCTAAAAACTTTTAAGTGCCTGAAATTATTGTCACAGTTTACAATTGTTATATGGGCTAAGTGATCAAAGATACATTTCCTGTCACCAGACAATTTAGAAAATTATCCATTTGCAGTATTTGGGACTTTTTTTTTCCTCTGTTTTTTTAAAAGGCGGTTCGTCGGTATAAATCCTGAAAGAGGTAGCAAGGCCACCCATGGAAAAGTCATCTCCAAGAGGACTGGCAAGGTGGTTCAGAAAAGGGCCGAAAGTGTCAACCCACATGTTGCCACACTGCTGAAGAACTTGCTGGACTATGAGTGGGACTTCATTTAGGTAGGTCATAGCTATCTTGTTGCTTCTTGATTATATGCTTGCTTCAGCGCCAGTAAAAACAGCACACAAAGCACTCTTTTTTGATTATACAGTATATGTGATCACTTTGCCAAATCAACATCCTAGAACACCATGGTCTCATCGGGCTGGCTGTGCTTGGTTGAGAAGAGTAGTAGGAATGGGTGCAAACAATTTCATCTAACACTGATCATAGGAATTGCCTACTTTCACTATAATAAATGAGAGCATTGTTTGTCTTACTCTTTAAAACTTTTTAAAATACAAGTATTGCTTCAACCTCTTCAACTACTGCTTCAACAACATCCTGCTGAAGCAGCTTAAGATAAACTTAAATATTTCAATACTGTTCTTTTTCAAGTGGAAGCTAGCACACAACACACAACGCTTGACTCCATTCCTCTCATTATCCCTAATTTATAACAATATGCTTTCAACATTCTGACTTTACCCACGTAAGAGGTAACCTCTCTCCCTAAACTATAACAACCAACAAACCACCCTCCCTCCTTTCTGTCTCTTGCTGTTCTCTCTTCTTCACACTTTTTATTTTCTCTCTCCTTTGAACAGTTTATTGCTGTGGCCCTTTTATTTTCTCTCCCTCCATTAATCTGTTTCACATTTAAATTTTTATCCCTGATGCTGTATTGCTAAATTTTGGTTTGTTTGTTTTTACAGAGTCATCGGTGACTGAGGATACCAGCCAAATGCTGCAGTCAAATACTCTCACTGTTTGCTGTGTTTTTCTCCTTCTCTTGTCTTTGTCCACTTGCTTATTGTTTACATCTGCATGCGCAGAAGACTTGTTTACAAACTAGACTGTTCTGTCACACTGCTTCTTATATTTTAATTCAGCGTTCTTGATGCTATTTTAATTTAATTTTACACTGTTTTTGATGCTATTTTAATTTAATATTACACTGTTCTTGATGCTAATTTAATTTAATATTACACTGTTCTTGATGCTATTTTTTAGTAAAGCCTGTCATAAAGAATTTTATTATGCACGGTTTTTCCCAAATGGAGTACCTTTTCTTTTTGTAATATAAATCTGTCCAGAATTTGAAAAGCTCTGTATGATGTTATAAACTATATATATATATATATATATATTATATATATTATATATACATAAATTGTGGGGATCTATTGGAATTAAATTCAAAATAGCAGATTTAATATATTTTTGAATAAACTGGTTTATACTGTAAAATTACCACACACAGTTATCCTACTTTCATGTACTGTAATCCAAAATACAGTAGGATACAGTTAAAATAATACAGTAGATGCAGTGTAAAATTACCACACCACTCACTGTTATCCTATGGTAATATACTGTAATTCAAAATACAGTACTTTACTGTTAAAATAAATAACAGTAGGTGCACTGTAAAATAACAGTAAAATACTGGCAGCAGGGACGCCAGTATTTTACTGTTATTTTACAGGGAAATTTTTTACAGTGTATTTGACCTTGTGCATTTTCTCCAAGTGTTGTAATGAAGTAATGATTCTCTCTCTGAACAGGCTCTGGAGATCCTACATGAGTTGCCGTCACTGTTCCCCTCCACCTCTGCCCCTCCAAAGAGGGAATGAGATGTGAGTGAGGCTCTGGTGCATGTTCTCGAGGTGAGCTGTGTAAAATGTTGCAGGATCTTTTGGACTACAATCCTGGGAAAATATAACTCAAGGTTCTCTGATGACTCCCAATGTATTTCCTATTCAGATACTGTATGTGCTTTCAAAGGCACCCAAAACATTTGTTTTTGGAAAGAGGATTTTTATTGGTTAGATGTCTGTGGCTTTAGCGTGTGCAAAAATAGATTCATAGGTTCCAAAATACCAAAATGATATGTGAAACAAAAGTACATTAACCTGACAGAAGTATGTCTGTGTGTTAAAGGACAAAGAAGATCCTAATGTCTACTTAAAGAAGCGCCCTCTCTCCTGCCCAGTCCTGATTCTAAGTCCATCCAACTGCCTCCTATAGCGGTAGAAGATTCGCCAATAACCACGTTTCCAAAAGACAAAGTTACCGAGGGTGTTTTATACTTAATGGCCTACTATTATACCTTTCACCTTACATACCCAAAGTGTGTAGCCACTCTGCTTTCAGTTATACAGGCAGAGGTCCTCTTTGACAAAATATATGAAAGAGATCTCACATCAAATTACAAGAAGAGCATGGCTGAGTGGAATGCCTTTACTGGCCAATAAAACATGTGTTGTCAGATGACTATGCAGCTCTTTCTCTCTCCCTACAGAACTACAGTCTATATTCAATGTTACAGATAATTGTTTAGATTTTGACAAAACATTAATGATGTTACATGGTCAGTGGTGTATTGTGGGAGGACTTTGTCCAAATATTCATGTTGTAAGCAAAACCTTTAATATAAAGTTACAAAAAGCACTTTGTAACAGTGATTGTTAAAAATTAGCTGTTTTCTGTGTATCCAGTAGTGTGTTGTGACTATGCTTTGAACGCAGAGTACAGATTTTGCTTGTGTATTTACAGGCACATTGGTCAGATGAGCCAGAACTGTGTCCTTCAGTTGTCTCTGTTCATGCAACTTTTAGCTGTAAATAAATCTGTTGGTTTAATGCAGGACTAGTTTTCAGTTTTTCTGTCTTACAAGAAGTAGGTGAATGTCTTGACTCTAGAATAGTATTATTGTTGTAGAGCTTTTAGTAAGGTAAATGCAATAGAAATGATTACCCTTGGGATAATTATGAGTTATTATGGCTAAAACAATTGCCTAATACTAGTCAGGAATGCTAACTTCAAGTAAATATTGTTTCAAAATGCCAATTTTAAATCTTATTTCAAGTAGGTGGTGGACTTAAATCTAGGGCAATGTCAAATATAGAACTTAAAATGAGTTATATAACCTTGAAATATAACTCATAATATAACTCAATAACATTGGAAGGGTAGAAAGATGTTACTTTTCAGGAAAAAATCTTCAGCTAGTCTCAAGATCTTTAAGACTGGCATATGTTGTGTTATTTCAAGAAATCTTACCAAGATAAAACTGACTTGGTGCATTGGCTACGGTCTGCTCCGGCCCTGCAGTGTCCACTGCTACGGTCTGCTCCGGCCCTGCAGCGTCCGGCGCCACTGCCACGGTCTGCTCCGGCTCCACAGCGTCCGACGCCTGCACCCCAATCCTGCCCGGTTCTTCAGCTTCCAACACCTGTGCCACAGTCTTTGGTCACCCATGTTTCAATGAAGCATGTTAACCTTCTCCTGTCTCTGAGGGGTCCATGCATAACATAGTGTCCCAAAAATGTCTCAAAAAAGGTTATTTAGAAAAGTAAGAAAGGGGCAACCATATATACGCTGAGACTTCTGGCACTTCCCTTTGGTTGTGACTTGAGTTTACATGCTTGGAGGTGACCAATACATTTTGTTTCATTCAGAATTTTCACCAGCCAAATAATTTTTTTTGTTTGTTTTTGCGGAAAGTAAGATTATTAGTGCAACTGGATGCATTTAATCATATATAATTCTTTGAATTGCTTTAATTTATGTTTCGTTTACCTGACATGATCAAATGTCTTCAGAGCTCTTGTCAGGACTGTGATCTTAAGAGCCCACATCTGACTCTGTGCCACACTGGATATTCTCTGCTCCCTTAACTTGGTGTTGGTGCACACAAATTTTAGATTACGTCAGTGCAAACCATGCCATTGGGTAATGACGTTTACCTTCGTCTTTTGTCATCAGCATTCTCCTTTCTTATCTTGTTACAGCCTAATTTTTTTTTATACTAGGGATGTCAAACTCCAGCCTGTGATGGCCACTGTCCTGCAGGTTTTTGTTGTTTCCCTGCTCCAACAGCAGATTCAAATCAAATGGCTCCAACAGCTTGTTGTTAAGTTCTGCACAAAGGCCCATTATTCTCAGTCAGGTGTGTTAATGCTGGTAAATGTGTAACAGGACAGCAGCCATCGATGACCGGAGTTTGACATCAGTGCTTCATACTTTCCAACCACCACCTGACTTTTGTTTTTCATTCTAAATATCAGTTTCTTTAATTCAGCTTTTTATTAAGCTGCACTTTGTTCAGAAAGTGGCATATAAATGACACCACACAGGCTAAAGTAATTAGCCTACACAGCCAATATCTGTGTGATACGTCAGGTGATTGTGTTCATGGGAAATGTGGTGCAAGGACTGCTTGGACAAATTAATGAAATGTTTTACTTTTCTCATTCATCACCTGTCAAACTGGCCAGTAAGTTTTCATTTATACCTGATAAAATCTGAATTTCAACGCACATTTGGGAGGTTGCTGGGTGTTAATTTAGAGCCCTGCATAATACCAGAGCACCAAAAAGCAAAGGTTTATATACCTAAAGTACTACGAAATATTTATTTTTCTAAAATAAAAGACTAAGTGTTGAAAAAAACCTTATAAAACTCAAAGTGCAACTTATATGAATCATTCATGTAAGGTATAAATGAAGCAGACAAGTACTTGGACTGCTGACCTTGACTTTTACAACTCTGACAACTGAAGCTGTGCTGAGTGAGAAAATGTCACTCAGAGTAGTTCCCTAAATTATCATGTTTGCCTTTTCCAGCCTTTTATACCAGGAATAACTTCTGCCTCTGTGATAGAGATGGATTTAGACCCATGGTCTTGCTCGGTTCCTGCTGACTTCTCAGCTGAGCACTGATGCTGCAAACACCCTGTTACAGCTCGTTCCAGCAGCCCTCAGCAGTCGGCGTTAGAGTCAGGTTCACTGAGCCATCCCCATGAGAGACTTTGATTCATTGCATCAACTGAGGCTTTGCCACACTTATTCTTTCCCTAAGTGGAGGCTGCTGTCATGAACGTGGTTAATGAAATTTTGATCTGGTCCACTTCATGCTTAGAAAAGTTGTATTTATATAACTTGAATAAGGTGAGTTGAATATGTGTGATCTGTTTTCAAGCTGCTTGTAGGAGCTCTGAAAATTTCTTTACGTCTTGAATTGAAATGATATGTAACTCATTTGTAGAAGTTGTTTCGCGGCTTTGCAGTAAGACTCCAAATATTAACAAGACTTTAAAGACAACATAGTAAAACAAGAATGTTGCCCCTAACTGCCATGTCCGTGCCACAAAGAATGAGAGATAGAAATTTAATTAATAAAACAGACAGCAAATGTTGAGGAAAAGCATGATGGAAAAAGGCACAGGGTTAAAACGGAAAGAGGAGAACCAAAAGATTTACTTTGAGCTGAAGCTTAAATGAATGCAATTATGTTGTGGTAATGGGCTTGTTCTCAGCTCACTAGCAGGCAAATTCAGTTTAGAAAACATGAAAAGGACTTTGGTGTGAAAATACCACAGGTGGAAGAGATAGCTGCTTAAATCCATCTGTCTGTCAGTAACAAGAGACAGTAACAAAGAAGGCTGACAACGTCCTCCTTGACTCCTTCAAATCTACAGTGATTGTCCTGCAGACTATATCTAATCAGACTTTCATACAGGGAGGTGGCATCTACTTTTATTATTTTATTATTTTAAACCTCACTGCTTTTAATGGATTCTGATTATCATTAACCTAAAATAACCTGAATAACCAGCAAGTTTAGAAAACTGTGAGACACATGAATGAGTTTTATTTTTACATATTGTCTTTTCTCAAATACAAACCAGATTCATTAAATTTCAAGTCCATTGGGGTGTTGATGCACTCTTATGTATACAATGCAGATGCCAGCAGCATCACATTACAGTCATTTTCACATTATTGTTTCTGTGTAACATAAAACTATGGTTAGCCTAGCTCCTTGTTGACTGGAGTGTGTGAGCTAATATGTTTTTGATCATGTTTTTTTTTATTATTGTTTTGGTTGTTTCAATTGGTTCAAATTGTGAAACTGAAGTTACTCTAGGGTTCCTTTGTGAAGTCACAGAAAAAGAGGGAGAGCAAGCCATTTCTCATCAAGAAATTAGAAAAGTGATATATAAAACCCCTTTCTTTTTACATCAAAAGAAACTAAGTCAAAGCATCACAGAGTTTGCAGTAATTACTTAATGACTTCATTTCATCATAGGTTAGGGATCCCTCTCTGTTAGCATGTGCTATTTCATCAGCAAATTCAGTTAAACAGAGTGACTCTTAGCTCATGTGCACCAATGGGCGGCTTTGTAGAGAGGGACCCAGACTTCAAAGTTTCTAGGCCTGTACTTGGATAAGGACCAGAGGTCTCAACTTATAACCACTGTGTACACACAAACCGGGCCTGAAAGTGGCGCATGCCACTCTCCACCCAAAAGTTGTGTCTACTAAAAACCAACGTGACGAGGAAAAATGTGCACACCAACTCTGAACCCATGCAAATGGGACCTATGGAGATAGGACCTGCACCGTCATCTGCAGTGCCGGCTTGTAGTTGCGTCTTAACTATTCCATAAACATCTTAAAATCTAAAAAAAATTATATATGTTAAACAACTCAAACCCTGGAGAGCAGAGAAAAAGGGCCAGTGTGTGTGGCAACTAAAGGGTACATTTTTTTTTATCCTATAGCTACAATCATGTAGCCACTGACTGCCACAATCATTTTGCCAAGAAGCAGTCTCCCCCTGCCTACCCCCTCACTTAGTATGAGGACCTCCCTGACAGGAAGGCTTCACACGAGAACAAGGATCTGTGAGGATGTAATGTAGAGTTTGGGATAAGAACAATGCAAAGGTTCATTTTAAAGATCTTTTAATGTACTTACATGTGACACACATAACTTTCACTGTGTTCCACATCACAGCTCTGATGTCTTTAAGTTCATATTACATAAATGGTGCTGAACTTTGTGTTTGGGAGTAAAGCTTTGGTCAGAACCTGACCACTTCCAGATTGTGCCATGTGGAACTGTACGCACTAATGTTGGGGACTATCTCTAATGTATATAAAACAGTTTACCACTGCCATGACATAAAATATGTAACAAAGCTTTATCGTGGTTAATTTGTAGTCCTCTGCCAAGTCAGTCTCTGTCCATGGTTTAAGTCCATGGTTTCCGTTCACTCCTTGTGAGTTCATTGTTTGATGTTGCTTTCTGTTGTTCCTGGAGTTTTTTTGGCGTTAAAACCTTTTTTTTTTTTTTTTTTTTTTTACCTGCACCAGTCTGCCTCCCGCATCATCTGCCTGCATTTGGGTCGCCTTCAGCTCCACACCTCATGCCTCCAGTGTCTCCACCAGCTCCATGGTCCTCGACCCCAGTGTCACCCCCCAGCACTTCAACGTCTGATGCGCAGGTCCACGCTTGTCTCCGAGGTGGGTCCACAGGAGGGGACACTCCTCATCAACGAGTTCGTGTTCCAGAGGGGGTCACGGGACGGGACTCTCCTCATCCAGCTCGAGGTCCATATTCCAGAGGGATATTGGGACTGTGTGGCCTGCTCTCTGACTCTGCCAAACTTGATTCTACTAATAGTTTTTTTTCTCTATTAACTTGCAAAAGCTAAACTCTTTACTTGTATGTGTATGATCGCCAAACCTCTTAAAACCTGCAACCAGCAATTCAACATCTTGGCTCACTGAGTCAGGGTGGACAAAAAACCTTCCGGCCCCTTTCCTCTCAGGTGTTCCGGCTACCTCCACCTTCTGCCCGCTCCACCTATATGTAGAGACCGTAGATGCCGGTGACGAAACGCAGGTGGCAGGCTGCAGACAGTTGAAGGCCAGCCTGACAGGTCCTTTGGGCTGGTTCTCTCGAGGAAGCGTGATTGGAGTGCAGCTGTTTCCATCTCCTGGCGTTTCCTGCTCGCGATTGACTTCTGTTTGGTTCCTTTGGCTGGCTCGGACTCAGGACGAACAGAGTTGTTGCCTCTCATTTCCATACATAAAAACATGGTCCTGTACCTCATATATTGCTTTTATCCAAGCACTTTACATGTACATCACATTCACACACTGATGGCAGAAGCTGCCACGCAAGGCGCTCAGCCACGACCCATCAGGAGCAATTGGGGGTTCGGTGTCTTGTTTAGGGACAACCTCGACATGAACTGTCCGAGGGCCGGGATTCAAATTGGCACCCCCTTAGGCTACAGAACGACCAATCTACCCACTGAGCCATGCCGCCACCATACTCAGTGGACCACGGGGCTAATCTTGCCAATCTGACAACCACTTAAACGGTCCTTGCAGGCAGTTAATGTGCAGGTTCCCGGCCCATGCCAGGATGGCCTGGGTGAATCCCACGGATGGTGTATGCACTATCATTTAAAAGAGCACCAAAGTACTGCAAAGATTTTATCCATGATTTTGGAGAGCTTTTGGCTGAAATAATGCCTACAGTAGTAGCGGTTTAAAAGTTCCCCTGTTTTCCATGATGGGTCCTTGGACTGTTCTTGACTGGTCCTTGACTGTTCCTTGACTGATCCTTGGCCGATCCTTCACAGGTCTGTGGGGGTAATGTAATCCCCCGCAACTGACGTCGTCCAGCGAGGCTCTGCCCCTAAGCAGGCCCAAGTAAAAAAACCGCTGCAATCCCTCTTTGTCCACGGTGAGGAGCAGTGATTTGATCTTGCTGCTCTCTAAACAGTTTATAATCAGCTGTGTCGCTCAATTTGTTGCATTTTTGCCAACATTTAAAAATGATTTGATTTGAAAATGGCGTCAAAATAAATGTATCAAAAAAGCCGACATGTGTAGCTAATGGTGTTATGAGGCAAAGCACAACCTCCTCAAGTCGGCTAAGTGGTGAATGTCACTAGCAGCGAGCTTTCTAAACATCCCGAGGAGCGCTGCCAGCGGTCATTTGACTGCAACGTAAGTTATTCACAGTGGGGGTTGATACAGCTGCTGCATAACTGAATATTGAACAAAATCATAACGTAATATCGGCAAGGTAAAAATAACATAATACTGATATGTGTAAAGGCAGGGATCACACAAAGTCCGGACCCAGCCCAACCTATATTCTGAATTAGGCCTCAAAGTGCTATTATCCTAAGTAGATAAGTAAATAAATGGTTTATACTGTGAAATGCAAGTGTCCCTGGATTTTATTCATAGCGATCTAGTGATAAAAACGTGATAAAACGTCATACAGCTGTGTCTCAGTGGGTGGGACAGCCGCCTGCCTGCTGTCTGAAGCAAGCACATGGGCAAAAGGCTGGTAGGAATGACAGGAACCAGCAGCCTATCAGCACACAGGGTTTGTGATCTTACAGCCAATCAGAAGCAGAGTAGGGCGGCCATTTATTACAACTCCATAGACCGTGAATATACGACAGTTTGGCTGAGAAAGAGTCTCCCTGAGCGGCTCTGTGGAAGTTTAGACGTGCTAAACTGCTCGTAAATATTGATGTGTTTACTTTTCCAAACAAGTAAGCAGGTAAAAACTATAGACAACAACTATATAATAAAAGTCCTAAAATACCAGGTTCAGCCGTTTAGTTTTTAATACACTATAAGCATGGTAGCAGTGACTGGCGGTCATCAAAAGACCGCTGGCGGCGCTTCCAGTGTTTAACACTAGAAAACCCAGAGATTTCTTATCCCTCTACCATGCCCAGAGTACAACCAAAAGGCTGCCCGGTTTGAAATTAACAATTCAATGGCCAACAATTAGCACCTTTACATTTGTAAACACAGCCATTACCTGCCGTTAGGCTGTTCAAGCATACTCCTTGGGGGGAGGAGTGTGCTTGAAAAGAGCCTTGTGGACTGTGCTGTATAGTTTCACTCACCCACAAACGGTATTTGTGCTTTTGACCATTTCTCACATTTTCATGTACCCTTTATTGAGCATTGGTCATGTGAGTTTTCAATCGTCATCACACTATTGTACGCCCAGCTTGCTTTCAAGTGAGAGATTATCACGTTATCTGTTCCACAAAGGCAAGAAGGAAAGCATAATCAAGTATTTCAAATGAGAGATAATTACATTCCTTTTGACCTGGGAACAGAAAAGCAAAATCAATGTAATGTTCCTCACTTCCTAATATGGTGCAACAAGGTTCACAGTCCTCAATGTTTTTAGTAAAAAAAAAAAAAAATTAAAAAACACCGTACTAACAGGGTGGAATGGACAATAACAGAGTGGAACAGAATATAACAGGGTGGAAAATATTTGTTTCACAATTCCAAATAAAAACGCTTCAATGGCCAGATGATCAGCAATGAATAAGATATTTCTACAGTGATCCAGATTTTTTGTTTGTTGTTTTTTTTGTTTTACATTTTAGATTTGTAAGAGATGGGTGTGTTTTAACAACAGGCAGTTTTATCCGTGACTTAATCGATAATTATTATCATTATCCAGTGTATAAAAAATGTTGGTGTAAAAACGCCAAAGATAGATAAGCAGGATGCTGAACTTCGTGGGTCTTAGCTCCTGGTTGGTGTGTCTTGTTCTGTTTATTATCATTCTGAAAGGTATACCAAGTTGAATGCATGCCCACAACTTGAACAAAGGCTGAAATTCCTCAACATTCGCACTTGCTCCATAAAATTACCATCTCCAAGGCTCCTCCACCACCACTTTGACTATGGATTGATATAGTAAATGAGCCGCAGTTTTGTAATTGTTGCATTGTCAAAACAGTTCTGTTAGTGTTGTCACACAAAATTCAGTAGACTAAGTGGTCCCTATGCAGTGAATTTACATGTTATTAACAAAAATACACAATAATAAAATAGCAAGTGGCAAGATTAGAAATAATGTTTATAAGTTCTGCGCAAAGACTCCTTTTTCGTTTTCCAAAAACAAAACTGACATAAACAATCTTGAAAAAAATGTGCACGTAGGCTATGAGGAAAGAATGAATGCAATGAAGTAGGGACTGGTTGAATAAACACGGTTTAACTGGACGCCTAAGCGAGCGCGTTGCAGGATGGCTCCAGATTTTATTGTCAAATGGTTCCAGGTCAACCAAGTCCGAACTGCTTAGAGCAGAGTCCTGCACGGTTCTGTTTTGCTACGCATACCTGCTCTAACCCGTTAGGAATGACTCCCGAACCCGACTCCGTCACCAATGTATTTATTCCATTTAAATCCGAACCAGACTGATGTTTAACCCGCGACCCGAGCCATTAACGCATCAATTTGCCATGCTGCACCGCTTCTTTTCCATATTATAGCCTATTGTTGTTTTATCATTGTGTTAATCTAAATACACATAGATAGCCTATGAATGTTTATTTTAAGCTTGCTCAACATTTTTAAAACAGCTTTATATTCCTCTGACTGAACCATTTCAGAGTGAAGACTAAACCAGACCAGTGTGTTTTATTTTGGCCACTGAGAGGGTATTTATAATAGGCTACCTCGGAGATTGCTGTGCTTTAAACAAAATGTAATCCACACCTTTCCTGGCAGCAGCTGTGTTTCTCCGTTCCTGGACTACAAATCCGGCGGCCAGAAAACTCTGCTGCGCAATACCAGCGTAAAATAAACTTTCATATATTTCTCTGTGTTGTTGTAGTAATTTCAGATGATAAAACAACAATATAATAAAAAGAAGACTTGGAAGGAGGAACAGCGGTGCAGTAGGCTATGGCACACGTTAACGTTAAAAAGCACACTGCTTGTTGTAAATACTTGGTTTATGCTTTAAGAGGTAAATATTTTGGTTAACATGTTGAAGAAATATCGTTGTTTCTGTTTTCATCTCTTGCTATGCTATTGAATATTGGCAACATTAAACATGGAAATTCACTGCATTAGGACCGACTAGCCTACTTGAAATTTCTGGTATGCATGACAACACAAACTGGACTCGTTTGACCACTCTTACCAATGTGCAACAATCACAAAACTGGGTCAACTTGTTCAGCTGCCTCATTGCGGCTCATTTACGTATCAATCCACAGGTCAAAGTGGTGGTGGAGGAGCCTAAGAGATGGTAATTTTCTGAGCAGGTGCGAATGTTGAAGAAGGCGCATGTTCAAGTTGGGGGCTGCATACAGTACCTTTTGGAATGGTAATCAGAGCGTGTCGGGGAATAGCCCACCTGGAGGGGTGACGTAATCGGGATTCCCGGCGAGCAGGAAGTCGCAGCACAGCGAGTGTTGGATGTCCCCCCGCGATTAGACACATTGAAGTGGAAGAAATTATCTCCGATCCTGCGTGGGGCTTTTATCTGTCGCCCTGTCTTCTTATGGAGGTGAAATAAATAATATGAGAATAAAATAACCCTTCCTAGCTACCTCAAACAGATTCTGTGTTGCTTGATCCAAATCTGATTTGTCTATGTTAATAATGCTAATATTAAAAGATTAATCAGTATGATAAATACATCCTATTGAGAATAGAGCTAGGGGCTGTGATCCAGTATTTGAAAGGTTTTATAACCTACTAGCATTCATTTCTGAATAAAAACAATTGGCAGCGCACAAGCATGTTACAATTTCACATTCCTCGTCAAACGATGATTATGTATTAAGTTTTATGCATTTTTATGAATTGTGGACTGGCCATCAGAGGTGCTTTGAGTGGCGCCTCTGCCGGTCAGTGTAAATTCAGATAAAATCTGACAGACTACGGGCGATGAGAAGTCTGTGAGAGAAGCGCCATCTTCTGGGTCTACCCTATATTACAAGGAATGGTGGAGTTTGATTAAAACATCGACAACTCCCAGGAGAAGGAGGGGGCCTCTCTGGGCGGCTGGAAGTTGGAAGGCAGCTGGCTGGAACTGGAATGGAACTGGGCTGGAAGCCGGCAGGTATTCGGCTGGCTTTCAGCTTGGATGGGAACTTTTAAACCGCTACTACTGTAAATATGACAGAATTTAAATCCTTGGTGATTTTAACATCCATGTGTGTTGTCTTGAAAAACCGTTGACCAAAGATTTTTAAATTACATGATAGTTTTAAACTTTCTCAGAACATGACGGGTCCCACTCACGAGTGTGAACATACTCTTGACCTTGTTTTATTCACATGGTTTTGATGTGCTGAACCTGGAAGTTTGAGATGTGTGGTTCAGACCATATGCCTGTTGTTTTTGATATACCATTGTCTGGTCTTGTTATTGAATCTTGTGTTCCAGCATGGCGATCTCGGGTTATTAACCTCTCCACTGCTACTAATTTCTCTGCTGTTTTTTGTCAGGATTCTTGTGTCTTGTTCCGCTATTAATGTTGACACTTTTACTTGTCATTTGACTCTGTGTGTAAAACCACATTGGACATAGTGGCTCTATTGAAGTACAAGGCGTCTCAGATCCAGGCATGAGCCCTGGCTAAAAACATTACAATGCGCTGCTAGGCGTTATGTGCAGGAGCTTAAATGGAAAAAATGACAGGTTGCAGGTTCTTTCCAGATGCTAAGATATAGCTGCAATCTTGTCAAAGATGAAAGCTGCCAAAAACTAAGGTATTTTTCTGATGTCATTGTTGCTAACAGGCATAATCCTTGTGTCTCTTAAAGCATTAACTCTGTTTCTGTGTGCACCACAACAACCTGCCTGGAGTACTCGACAAAATTTGTGAGGATTTTAAGAACTTTTTTATTAACAAAGTTGAGAGCATTAGGCCCTTATTACTTCTCCCTCCTGTGATCCCTCTGTTTCAAATTCAGGCTCAGCTGTTTTTCAACAGTTTGAGCCTTTTACAACCCCTGGCAAAGAAGTGTGGAATCACCAGTCTTGGAAGAGCGCTCATGCAGTTGTTTTGTTGTGTAGAACAAAATCAGATCACAAACATGACACAAAACTAGTCATTCCAAATGGCAACTTTCTGGCTTTAAGAAACATATAAAAGAAACAACGAAAAACAACATGTGGTAGTAAGAAAAGGTTACTTTTACTGACCAAGCACAGGAAAAAAAATATGGAATCAGTCTGTTTTTTTTGGGGGGGGGGGTCACTTTCCTTTCCCTAAATGAGCACCTGCTTCAGATTAGATCTGCTTGTTAGTCTGCAATTAAAACCACACCTGTGACCACACCTTGGAGACCTGTTTCACCAAGGGGGACTGGCATGAATCATGGCTCCCACACAGGAGATGTCACTTGAAACAAAACAGAGGATAATAAACTTCTTGAAGAAGGTAAATCTACACGCAATGTTGTCAAAGATGTGGGCTTGTTCACAGTCAGCTGTGTCTAAGATATGGACCAAGTACAAGGAACATGGGAAGGTTGTTCAAGCTAAGCGCACTGGTAGACCAAGGAAGACATCCAAGCGTCAAGACAGAAAACTTAAGGAATATGTCTTAAAAAACAGAAAATGCACAACAAAACAAATGAAAAAAACAAATGGGAGGAAATTGGAGTCAATGTATGTGCCCGCACTGTGAGGAATTCGCCTAAAGGAAATGGGATTTTCATACAGGGAAGCAAAACGAAAACCATCATTGACACCTAAACAGAAAAGAACAGGACTACAATGGGCTATGGAGAAGCCAGTCATGGACTGTGGGAGGACTGGATAAAGGTTATCTTCAGTGATGAATCAACGGATCTGCTTGGAGGTGATGATGCTGGAACTTTTGTTTGGTGCCGTTCCAATGAGATTTATGAAGAGGACTGCTTGAAGAAAACATTAAAATTTCCACAGTCCTTGATGATATGGGGGCTGCATGTCAGGTAAAGGCACCGGGGAAATGACCGTTGTCACTTCCTCAATAAATGCACATGTTTACACTGAAATTTTGGACAGTTTTCTTATCCCATCAATTGAAAAAATGTTTGGGGATGATATCATTTTCCAGGATGACAATGCATCTTGCCATAGAGCAAAAACTGTGAAGGCATTCCTTGAAGAAAGACGCATAAAGTCAATGTCATGGCCTGCAAATAGTCCAGATCTCAATCCAATTGAGAATCTGTGGTGGAAATTGAAAAAAATGGTCCATACCAAGGCTCCAACCTGCAAAGCTGATCTGGCAGCAGCAATCAAAGAGAGTTGGAGCCAAATTGATGATGAATATTGTTCGTCACTCGTCAAATCCATGGTTAAGCTGTTATCAAAGCCAGAGGTGGTGCAACTAAGTATTAATGGTGTTAGAATTTTGTTTTTGGTTGTGAAAATAGACTGATTCCATATTTTCTTTCTTCAGAATTGAGTGATTCCATATTTTTTTCCCTGTGCTTGGTCAGTAAAAGTAACCTTTTCTTACTACCACAATGTTTTTTCGTTGTTTCTTTTATTGTTTCTTAAAGCCATAAAGTTGCCATTTGGAATGACTAGTTTTGTGTCATGTTTGTGATCTGATTTTGTTCTACACAACAAAACAACTTCCCTGTATGAAAATCCCATTTCCTTTAGGCGATTCCTCACAGTGCGGTCACATACATTGACTCCAATTTCCTCCCATTTGTTTTTCATTTGTTTTGTTGTGCATTTTCTGTTTTTAAGACATATTTCCTTAAGTTTTCTGTCTTGACCGCTTGGATGTCTTCCTTGGTCTACCAGTGCGCTTAGCTTGAACAACCTTCCCATGTTCCTTGTACTTGGTCCATATCTTAGACACAGCCGACTGTGAACAGCCCACATTCTTTGACAACATTGCGTGTAGATTTACCTTCTTCAAGAAGTTTTATTATCCTCTGTTTTGTTGCAAGTGACATCTCCTGTGTGGGAGCCATGATTCATGCCAGTCCCCTTGGTGAAACAGTCTCCAAGGTGTGGTCACAGGTGTGGTTATTAATTGCAGACTAACAAGCAGATCTAATCTGAAGCAGGTGCTCATTTAGGGAAAGGAAATTGACCCCCCCCCCCAAAAAAAAAACAGACTGATTCCATATTTTTTTTCCTGTGCTTGGTCAGTAAAAGTAACCTTTTCTTACTACCACAATGTTTTTTTCGTTGTTTCTTTTATTGTTTCTTAAAGCCAGAAAGTTGCCATTTGGAATGACTAGAGTTTTGTGTCATGTTTGTGATCTGATTTGTTCTACACAACAAAACAACTGCATGAGCGCTCTTCCAAGACCGGTGATTCCATACTTTTTGCCAGGGGTTGTATTCCAACTTTTCTTTTTAAAGAGGTCTTCCTCACTTTAGCTCCTTACGTGCTCTATATCATCATCGGCAGCTTAACTAATGGAAGTTTACCAGAAAGTTTCAAACATGCAGTGGTTACACCACTTATAAAGCAGCCTGGCCTGGACCCTTCCATCCTTTCAAATTTCAGGCCAATCTCCAAAAGTTTAGAAATGAAACGAAGCTTGCCGAAGGTTGTGTATTCCCAGCTGCATTCGTTCCTGGAGAAAAATAATGTCCTTCAAGTGTTTCAGTCTGGTTTTAAAACATTGCACAGTACAGAGTCTGCACTTTTGAGGGTTTTTAATGATGTTTTTATGATCACAGATTTGAGTCACTGTGTGGTTTTGGTGATGTTGGACCTCACAGCAGCCTTCGACGGAGTGGACCATCAGATCCTTTTACCTCGCCTGGAAAATTGGGTGGGCATTCGTGGTAGTCTTTACAATGGTTAAGATCTTATTTAAACAAGATGAGTTTTAGTGTCCAGATTGGAGTTGCAGAGTCTTCTTCTGCTGTTCTTATGTGTGCAGTTCCTTAGGGCTCCTTTCATGGACCACTTCTCATTTCACTTTACTTGCTCCCGCTCGGTGCAATTTTTAGAAAGCTTGGCATGTCCTTTCACTTTTATGCAGACAACAGCCAGATTTATTTCCCCCTACTTGATTGCACAGAGTAAGTTAAGGCTCGGATGTCTTTAATTTTCTTCATTTTAATGACAAAGTCTAAGGTCTTGCTATTTGGCCCAGTGATGCCTGCAAGGGACCAGTTGACCTGAGGCCTGTACTACGAAGCTGGATTTTCTCTTATCAGGGTAACTTCAGGGTTAACTCTGGGTTTTCTGTACTACGGCGCTGGTTCACTTCTTACCAAGCTGTATCACCGCAGCAACTGACACTGAACGGCTAACCTGCTCCAGAGCAGGTTATGTTCTGGATAAGAGATCAGCGAGTATAAAAGCTCCTCCTCCTGACCAATCAGATCTTATGAAAAATGGTCTGCCCATTTTTAGAAGATTCCGTTGACGTTGGTGCACAGATAGTGAGAGGAGCACTTAGAAAAGAAAGAGTCTTTAGGGACAGATCCAATCCGTTGGACTTTCCTGATGACATACTGTACCAAAGGTACAGATTTTAAACAAATGGGCTGAGATACATGTCAGCTGAATATCAGATTAATTGCGCTCCTTTCTTCCATACAACAGATACAGTAATAAAGTCTGGTCACTGACCGCTCCGAATTATGTTTTTATATTTATTCTTTACTTGCTCCCAAGTCCTTTTAGCTCCACTAGGGTTGCTTCTGAAATGGAGGCTAATAATAGTGATCATTCTTTTTCACACATGACATAAGTACAGAAACATTGAGTTATGGAATGCACGACTCCGTGCATTCATGGTGGAGGAATTGATATCCCAACATATAACGTGCTCACATGGGAGCGGATCCTTTAAAGAACTGGAAAATATGATGTAAATAAAGCATTCCTAGAAATGTTTGTGCTGTAATACAGTGATCTGAGTGCTGTCAGTTTATTTTGTCCAATTAATTAATATTGGATAATCTGACGAACTTACGTCTGCAATTTTGTGCCAGCATTCCTTCCGGGCTTTTGCTGCAGCAACAGTGCTGCTTTTAGCCAGAATTATATTTTTAAATTCTTTGTATTTTTGAAGAATAATAGTCTGCACTTCCATGGTAGAATAGACTGCTCTGCAGGGTTTGTCCATGTTTGCTATTGGTCAGAACCTCCAAACACCACCCCTTTTATGTAAATGTGCACTAATCTTGATTAGAAAACCCTGGGTTGAGTTACCGAGTTGATAACCAGCTTCGTAGTAGGTAAGTGGGTAAGTCAACCCAGGTAACGGACAGAAATCCGGGGTATATTAATCATGCTTTGTAGTACAGGCCTCTGGGGTTTTTGACTGATTATTTGAAGCCTATAGCAATAAATCTTGGGGTGCGCTTGGATGGTAACCTTAGACTTGACTCAAAAGTAAGCTCAGTGGTCAAGTCTAGTTTCTTTCAACTAAGACAACTGTCAAATGTTAAATCCCTTGAACTACTGTAACGCAACTTTATGCTTGGCTTGGTCCAGCCTGCCTGGATCGGCTGCAGCTCGTCCAGAATGCCAGTGGCTCGACTTTTAACTGGTACTAAAAAACGAGAGCATATTATCCTGGTCTTCGCTTTCTTTGACTGGCTGCCCTTTTGTTTTAGAGTTGATTTCAAAATTCTTCTATTTCTTTTTGTCTCCCCAGACTCGCCCCACAATATCTTGCAGACCTCTGATAGCCATACACACCGTCACGCTGTCTCAGATCAGCAGACAAGTCACTTTCAACGGTCCCCTCAACAAAGAGGAAATTTAGAGGTGACCGAGCCTTTTCTGTAGCTGGACCGAAACTGTGGAACCAGTTGCCTCCACATATTAAAGAGGCCTCTTCACTGGCTGTTTTTAAATGACTGCTTAAAATTCCTTTTTTCTCTTTGGATTTTAACACTGGTTGAGATGTTGGTTTTTGTCTGATTATTTTGGCTGATTATTTTGATTGATGGCTATATATTTATACTGTTTTACTGTTTTATTGTATATGTTTAATATATTTAGTTGTTTTTTTTTTTTTGTTTTATTGTTTTATTTTGGTGTGAAGCACTTTGGTCAACTTTGTTGTTTTAAAAGTGCTATAAAAATAAAGTGGAGTTGGAGTTGGAGAGTTGGAGAGTCCATATCTTCGAGAGGGTCTCCTGTGGTTCCTGCCTCCGAGGATGTTGCTCCTCCTCCGCCTTTTACGCCAAGACCCGTCTTGGAGTGGATTCTGTTGGACTCACCAGAGGTTCAGGTGCTGTTTACACAGCCTCCAGGCCATCCTCCAGAGATCCAGCTCCGGTCGCCACAGCCTCCAGACCGCCCTCCAGAGAGGGCGTTTTTTTTTTTTGTTTGTTTTTGTTTTTGTACTGATAAGTATGCACAAATGCAAATGTTTTGTTGAGCCCCAAAGAACACATCAAACTGTTGGTCTCTGCCATCAGAAAAACAACAAGAAGGGAAACAAATTGAAGTTTCTTTCAAAGGAAACACACAGACATGCATAAAACAAGCCTGTGAACACAGATCAGTGCACAAAAATATAAAGCAGTCTAAAGACTGAGTGCATGCGGATGTGATGTAAGCAGTGATTTTTTGTATGGCAATCTTCTCCAGGTGGTATCCTGCCTTCATCAATGGCAGTGTGATTGAAAGGGTGTATTTAGCATTTTAAACATTACAGGACTTCTTACAAATTATGGTTGGCAGGTGATCCAAAAACAAGCGTGAAGTTACAAAAAAAAAAAAAAAAAAACTATTCACTGTCCTGTGGTGAAACTTCAGTTCCTGAAAATTACATGTAAGACAATTTAGCAAAAGAAATACCTTTATTCGTTTTACAGTAGTTAGGTTTAAGGTATGCCAAAAATAAATGATGATACAGAATACACTGAAGATTAAAAACTGCCCTCACTGACCTTCCACTCCCTTTGTATCTTGTTTAAATCTTAAAAAAAAATGTGCTTAAAATATATAAAAACTTAATAGCTCCCATATCCAGGAACCAGATGACAGA
Organism: Melanotaenia boesemani; assembly: GCF_017639745.1. Classification (NCBI taxonomy): domain Eukaryota; kingdom Metazoa; phylum Chordata; class Actinopteri; order Atheriniformes; family Melanotaeniidae; genus Melanotaenia; species Melanotaenia boesemani. Next base: position 37,877,096 of record NC_055686.1, on the reverse strand, counting down.
ACCCTTTACTTCAGTTTATCTGAAAACGCACATGAATCTAAATCTTCACACATTATAAAAGTCACACAATATAATATTTCATCACAAAGAAGAATAGAAACCACCACACAGGGCTTGAACTACACTGGGGCTTTTGGGGGAGCCTTATGTTCGCACGTGCACTGCGACTTCATGCATCACGTGCATTTATATTAATGCACATAGCGTGGTCAAAAATATGGTTACTATAAAAAAAACTACGACAGAGAGTTCTATAACCACAAAAAGAAGAACATCATGTGGTTGTGTGAAAGCTCACAGCACACAGACAAACAATGCTGCTGTCCACCATGCTGAAGGGAACAGAACGGATCATCCACGTCGTTTTGAAAATTTTTAGGGCTCCCCCTAAAGCAGGGCTACTCAGTTCGGTCCTACGAGGGCCGCAATCCAGCAGGTTTTCCATGTATCCCTGCACCAACACACCTGAGTCAAATTAGGTGGCTCCAACAGCCAATCAGGTTCTACACAATGACTCGTTAATTTGACTCAGGTGTGTTGGTACAGGAATACATGGAAAACCTGCTGGATTGCGGCCCTCGTGGGACCGAATTGAGTAGCCCTGCCCTAAAGTATCAGCTGAATCTCTTTAGGGGAGCTCCTCTGCCTTTCAGGGGAGCCAAGCTCCCCTTAGGTCCCCCGTAATTCGAACCCTGCCACCACAATTTTTAAAATCTTGGTAAAAAGTTTTCCTGCTTCCCAGATAACTTTTCTCAGTAGACAGTACTACACTAACATGTGTGTATTAATGCCAAACTCTTTCTGTTTGGTATGTGTAGGTTACAGAAGAGAAATATATGAAAAGGGCTACAGTATAATATGTTTGCTACCATGTTTGCAATAAAAATGTTTCCAATAAATAAAAGCTAATAATGTAATGCAAACTGTACATGTAAAAGTAGTTGTGTTAAGTCTGGAAAGGATTAGCAGTAAAATCTAAATTTCTGCAATCTTTTTTTTATGCAGCTAATCAGGCTTCTTGATTTATTTAATTTGTGTTTGTGAACATGGTTTTGTCAAGGTTGAAACTGATAAATACATGATAAAAACATGGGTTAAAAAGTCCATTGATTAACAAATATTAACATGAAAATGTTTAGTTAAAATAAGAATTTAGCTGTAAAATACATGTGTCACATAAGGACAAATGTCACAATATGTGCTTAGAAATGCATTTAATGTACAGTTGTAACTTAAAGCATATGCAGTTGGTGCAGAAAAAAAATGAGGGTTGATTTATTATCCTTGTTTATAGAGACAATGTTGTTTTCTTGTGCACATTATGTTTCCAAAGACAAATGTAGTAAAATATATATACTGGACCTTGTTGAGTCCAAAGACATGCATGTTAGGTTAATTGGTCACTCCCTAGGAGTGAGTGCATGTGTGAATGGTTGTCTCTTTCTGTGTTGGCCTTGCGATGGACAGGTGACCTGTCCGGGTGTACCTGCCTCTCACCTGCTAAAAATGCTAAGATTGGCTCCAGCTTACCCATGACCTGTAATGGCCTAAGCGATACACATAATGAATGAATGAATGACCTCGTTGGGTTGATTTGTTCAATATAAGCTGAGAGAGATTGGAAGAGCACAAACCGCATCTCTCGTGCAATCATTTCCCTTCGTTTTCCAGCTTTATCTGCTGTCAGCTGGTCCTGGGCTCTGGTACCCTTTACAAAAATATAACTAACATTTGGTCAAAATAAATTACAGGCCAAGAAAAAAGGAAATTAAATTTTCCTTCAGTCAGAATTTACAACAAAGTTCATAATAAATTATGAGAAATTTTTCATTCACAGCATAGAAGTATGAGTGGGCAAAAAATAAAAACTAAAGAGAACATGACGATTAGGCTAACATCTGCTTATTAATATTCATTTTGAGTCCAAAATTACCTTGATTTCTTAATAGAAGTATGTAATGATGAACAGCACGAAAATGATTTAGTGCAAAGAAGCAGCTGGTCAAACTGAACAGTGACTCAGCTGTCAGGATGCCATCTGAAAAAGGACCCCAATCACTATTGCTATAGAAGACTGTTGGGTCACTAATGTGAAAGTGTATATCACTGGGGTGAAATACATCATTTCTCAAACATTAATTACAGTCTTATCAACAGAATCTGAGTGTTTCTTGATGGGAACATGGGAAATTATGAAGTGAAGCATTTCTAATGTACTGCTGTCTGAATTTCCTACCAGGGAAACTGCATAAACGTTTTTTCTTTTTCCTCTTTTTCCTTTGTGCCTACAGCAGTCCTAAAGGCATTAGGTCTACCTCATTCAGTGTCTTATGTCCATGATAAAACCACTGCACTGCTTCTAACCACTTATCTGCTCTCCTATTTATATCTGAAATGACTCCAGTCACTTTCAGGCTTTATTTTTTCCATCATCTTTCTATTCCCTTGTCTCATCCATTACTGGATCTTTCCATCCGTGGTTCTTTTCCATGCCCGCAGAATTTTCTTTTCCATTTTATCTTACACTAGTCACTACATTTTGCTCATAATGTTTCCCTTAAGGCCCTTAATTTAACCCCTCCTTTTACAGCTCTTTGTTTTTCTCTCTCTGGATTCTCACCTGCTGTGTCCAATCCAGTCAAGTCTGACCCCATATTTTTTTGTTGTTTAAATATTTCACAAAGAAGAATAGCAAATGTATTTATTCTGGTCCATCCATCCATCCATTCATCCATCCATCCATCCATCCATTTTCTTCCGCTTATCCGGATTCGGGTCACGGGGGCAGCTGCCTAAGCAGGGAAACCCAGACTTCCCTCTCCCCGGCCACATTCACCAGCTCATCCGGAGGGATCCTGAGGCGTGCCCAGGCCAGCCGAGAGATGTAGTCCGTCCAGCGTGTCCTGGGTCTTCTTTCCTCTTTCTGGTGGGACGTGCCCGGAACACCTCACCAGGGAGGCGTTCCGGAGGCATCCTAGCTAGATGCCCGAGCCACCTCATCTGGCTCCTCTCGATGTGGAGGAGCAGCGCCTCTACTCTGAGCCCCTCCCAGATCACCGAGCTTCTCACCCTATCTCTAAGGGAGAGCCCGGCCACCCTGCGGAGAAAACTTATTTCGGCCGCTTGTATTCGCGATCTCGTTCTTTCGGTCACTACCCACAGCTCATGACCATAGGTGAGGGTAAAAAAGTAGATCAACCGGTAAATCGAGAGCTTTGCCTTTTGGCTCGACAGACTGATGCAGAGTCCGCATCGCTGCAGATGCCGCACCGATCCGCCTGTCGATCTCCTGCTCCATCCTTCCCTCACTCGTGAACAAGACGCCGAGATACATAAACTCCTCCGCTTGCGGAAGGACCCTATTGCAGACCCGGAGAGAGCACTCCACCCTTTTCCGGCTGAGGAACATGGTCTCGGACTTGGAGGTGCTGATTCTCATCCCAGCCGCTTCACACTCGGCTGTGAGTCGCTCCAGTGAGAGCTGAAGATCACGGCCCGATGAAGCCAACAGAACCACATCATCCGCAAAGAGCAGAGAACCAATCCTGAGGCCACCGAACCGGATCCCCTCGACACCTCAGCTGCGCCTAGAAATTCTGCCCATAAAAGTTATGAACACAATCGGTTACAGAGGGCAGCCTTGGTGTAGTCCAACCTGCACTGGAAACGATTCTGATTTACTGCCAGCAATGCGGACCAAGCTCTGACACCGGTCGTACAGAGACCGAACAGCTCGTACAAGCGAGTCCGGCACTCCATACTCCCGGAGTACCCCGCACAAGAGTCCCCAGGGAACACGGTCGAATGCCTTCTCCAAATCCACAAAAGACATGTAGATTGGTTGGGCAAACTCCCATGCCCCCTCAAAGACCCCAAAGAGGGTGTAGAGCTGGTCCACTGTTCCACGACTGGGATGAAAACCACACTGCTCCTCCTCAATCTGAGATTCGACTATCCGACGGATAGCACCTCAACTCGACTCAAGCACCCCTGAATAGACCTTACCGGGGAGGCTGAGGAGTGTGATCTCCCTGTAGTTGGATCACACCCTCCGGTCCCCCTTTTTGAAGAGGGGGACCACCACCCCAGTCTGCCAGTCCAGGGGAACTGTCCCCGATGTCCACACGATGCTGCAGAGGCGTGTCAACCAGGACAGCCCTACAGCATCCAGAGCCTTAAGGAACTCTGGGCGGACCTCATCCACCCCCGGGGTCTTGCCACCGAGGAACTTTTTAACCACATCAGGAGCTTCTGCCCCAGAGATAGGAGAGCCAGCACCAGCTACCCCAGACTCTGCTTCCTCATCAAAAGCCCTTCAGTTCCTGTGTGCCTCAAGTCCTCTATCATTGACAACAACCTTGTTCTGAACACCAGCAAGACCAAGGAGGTCTTCTGATAAACTTCTACAGAGCCACCATAGAGAGCATTCTCTGTCTGAGTGCAACAGTGTGGTACGGGAGCTGCACTGCACACGACAGGAAGGTCTTGGCCCGGGTGGTGAAAACAGCACAGGGGATTGTAGGGAGGCCTCTCCCACTCCTGGACTCAATATACGACAGCCGGGTCCAGAGAAGGGCCAGTCGTATAGCTGCAGACCCCACCCAACCAGGACACGAACTGTTTGTACCTCTTCCCTCTGGAAAGAGATACAGAAACATCAAAGCCCACACCAACAGACTGAAACACAGCTTCTTCCCCAGAGCTGTGAAATCTATCACCCCATCTCCCCCCACCCCCCACCCCTCATCCATAGACTGAACACTAAACCCCTGCAGACAGGCAGACACACTCAGACTGCACTTTGGGACAATATGCTGCAATATGTGGATCACTTCCATGCCAGTCACTTTAAACACTTAAATACTTGATTTGATTTGCACTGTTATTCCATTTTATTCCTTTAACTCTCTCTCTCTATATATATATATATATATATATATATAAATATATATATTTATCTAGAGATATATTGCCTTTTGCCTTTCCATACTTTTTATCTTTGTGTATTACAATGTCCCTTTCAAGCCGAGAACTTCTGAAACAAAATTTCGTTGTGCCTGCACAATGACAATAAAGATTCTTGATTTCCTCATACTTTTAATTCCACTGATTGCCACTAATGCATGTTACTTGCTGTATGGTTATTCAGCATACTGGGATAATTATTAGAGATGGGATTTATGGCTCTTTGAAGGGAGCCGGATCTTGAGGAGCCTTTCCTTTTAAAGAGCCATTCAAAAGACTGGCTCGTTCTCACAATATCTTACAAAATGTCACAATATATAAGAATGACAAACAATCAAAATATGTACCTATATGAAATCTACTATACAAGATAAAAAAAAAAATATAGGAAAATATAGATAAAAAAGAATAAACCTGAGCAGTAAGTGCAAATTCTAGTATTTGTTTTGGACAGAACTCACAGTATTTGTTTCCAAACAATACTCTCTGTCCATAGATGCTTCACATGAATGGAGCGTGTTGGACATCAGACTTCTAGGATGTCACATGTTATTTAATTTATTTTCATTTTAACTAACTGTAATACTTCCTATTTACTTATTTATTCATTTATTTATTCAATCAGTCATTTTTAGCTGGAAGGGCTTGGCGTGTGTGTGTGTATACATGTGTGCATGTGACTGTGTGAAAGATTTCATTGAGTTTTTTTTTTATTTTTATGTTTTTAATCATATAAAGAAATTTGTGTTGCCTATGGTGTGAAAAGTGCTTTACAAATAAAGTTTGATTTCATTTGATGAAGGCAGTGTCAAAAATTTGTATATAAAAAGAATGGCTCACAAATGAATGGCTCACAGCTGTGAATCGGTTCCCATTGTTCATTTAAAAGAGTTGTTCAAAAGAATCGATTCTTTCATGAATGTCACATCTCTAATAATTATGATAGACGTAAAAAAGTAAAAGCCCTGAAAACTCACAACAAAACGTTGGAGAAAACACTGTATACAGGAAAGACAAAGCACCATGAGACAGAGAACAAGGGAGATGTAAACATTTATTGGCTATTGGAAGCATCTGCAAGCTGATGGGCCGAGAAAAGGTCAATTTGATTTAGTCTGGACATATACATTACTGAGAATCATAAAAATGATTTATAATTGTTTGGTTTAATGTGTCTGCAGCTGGTTTATTGTAATGGTTTTGATAGAAATAGGAAGTAAGGGGTAGAAGAGTGGAAGAGGAGGAGAAACTGAGGGGAAAAATTACAAGAAAAACAAAGGGCAAACTAATGACAGATTAAATGAAACATCATCAAATGAAAACTTTTTTTCATATTAAAGGCACAAAACTGGTTTAATTTCTTTCCCACAGTGCTAGCAGCTTTAAGTTGTCAGGCTAATGAGTAAGTTTAAAAACATCTACACAGCCTAAATGGGTATTTGAAAGTATAATATACCTCAATCACAGAATACCTTTACATCAGACAACACTTAAATAATGAAGTGCACAGCAGAGTCCATCCATGTCCGATATCTGTGTGCCTTACTGACTTTTCTGGGATTTAATGCAATTTATGGCCTCTTTGTTTTCCCCAAAGCATAAGTGTCAAGTATTTTTTCTACTTGAGGATTTTTCTACTTAGTATAAGCAGGAATTTTAACCAAAGGTGTCTGGAGTCGAGCAGAAAGGTCTGATGAAAGTTTGTTTTAGATCCACCTGCCACATCTTTGTTCCAATGTTTGTAGAAAGTTGATGTTTGAGTTCAAAATTCTTCATGTATGTGTCTCAAAAATAAACAAAACAAACAAACAAATAAAAATTAAACAGGTAAAACAGGTACTTAAACCAGATATTCTGTGCAGGTGTGAAATACCTACAGTTTGAATGTACATTATTAGCATTTCTGCTTTCCAGAAACATTATGTATTTCCCTGGTGAACTGGTTAGAAAAAAACACTCTGTGTCACATTGTTACATCAGTCTACCAGACAGTAAATGTAATCTGCAGTAAATGTAGTCTTCTAGCAAAGTTGGGTGTCTTTGCTTTCCAGCAATTTCTGCAGCATTCATCATTTATAGTTTAGAATGTCACCATGCTGTGGCCTTGGGCACAAATGAGCAGCTGCATAGACCCAACATAGAAATTCCACAGAAAACAGTTAATGACGAGTCATGTATGTTCAGAGAACTGTGTTTCCAGCCTTTAAAGATATCCTGGGCTGAACCCAGTAACATGCATTATAAAACAGTGTGATGTCACATTAAGCGTTAGATTTAATGTCTAATGTTTTTTGTTTTGGAACATTACATTTGATGTAAATAAAATAAAAAAGGAAAAATGTTTCAGTTCAGTTCATCTTTCTTCACCTGCTCCCATTGCTTTCTGTTCTTTCTTCTTCACCTGATTGCTCCTTCCACTTTTCCTTTTCTCTTCGCTTGTTCCTTCCCTCTCCTTCCACCAGAGATGTTCAAAATGTACAACAATGAAAGCTTTCAGCATTCCTGCCTATCAGTCTAAATACTTTGTCCTAAAAAATTACCAATAATAAAACCAACAGAAAAGGACTAAATAAACCACATATATGACTATTTTAGTGATTCTCATGTCACGCTTGTTTCATAAAAATATTTTGTCCTGGTCAGAGGGTTCTCAGTTGAAAAATGTTTCATCAGGGTACAGTACTGAAAAAAGTTTGAGAACCACTGCTCTAGACATAAATATTGATTTAAACATTTAAACTTTGTAAAACTTTGAGGGAAGAGCTGTTATACAATGTTTAAGATTGTCAGCTGTGTGAGGCTGGCCCATTTAAAACATTAAAATGTTGGGGAGTAGAGTGTCTCCCTTTATTTTAATCTTTATTTTATTTTGATGCCTGCTGTTGTAACAGGAAAAATTCCCTCCCAGGATTTAGAAACCATCCATCCACCCAACCACCCACCCATCCACCCAACCACCCACCCATCCGTCCATCCACCCACCCATCCATCCATCCATCCATCCATCCGTCCATCCACCCACCCATCCATCCATCCATCCATCCATCCATCCATTTTCTATACCGCTTAGTCCAGTTCAGGGTTGAGGGGCAGCTGGAGCCTATCCCAGCAACTAGCAGGTGAGAGGCAGGTACACCTTTACAGGTCGCCAGTCCATCGCAGGGCCACTTTCTGATTGAAGTCACTTCCTTATTTTTAATGCACTGAAGCAAATCAGTAATAATTATAAAACAGCCCTTTTTCCAGGTTAGATATTAGATAAATATATACTCAAAAACACCAACAGTAGGTGATATGATAATCAGACTCTGACTTATCCATCAGTCATTGTGACTTAAAGTTGAAAAATTATTCTCCTTTTTTATTTTGTTCTTTTAAAAACATGGTAGATGATTTGTTATCAACATTACAGACTTCAGGTTGTGGTGCATTCAATTTATTAGATAACACAATGTATGGAGCATATTCAAAATCCTGATATTACAAGGAATCCATTGATACCAAATATGTCATGATTGATCGGTGGGAAAGAACTAAATATCAAACAAGGTGGAACTGCTTTTTATCACAAAGCGCAAACATTTTTGATGAATTTCTGATAGAAATCAATCTGTGTGATCTCCAAATAAATCCTAGCATGTTGCCTAGACAGCTGCTGCTTTCATTAGCTCAAACTCTACTGTGGTTCAGGTGCTGCTCACCTCAGTTTTCTAAGAAATAATACAAAGCTGCCCCTCACTTCATTTTCTTATCCTATGTTTTTTTTTTTTTTCCTCTCTCACTTTTTCCCTTTTCTGGTATCCGGACCTCATTTTCTTTGGAAAATACGTGACTTTCTCCTCTGGCTGTCTGGCTGTGCTCTGTGTGTATCTCAGGTAAACCAACTGGTTTGGCACAATTTTAGAAGGGTAACAGGGCCTCTAAGAACATCTGTCATTATTATAATACAACATTTAGTCTGCACCTCTATCCAGGCAAACTGACTTCATTATGTTAATTTATTAGACATTTTAAAATGGAACACAAAAAACTTTTCATTCCAGTATTTTTTAAGGGTCGCCACCCTGCAGTGGGCCCTGGGTAAAAGGTACCATTTACCACCCCAGTTCGATGCCACTGCATTTAGGAACAACGCCGATTAATTCTGATCAGAAATTCATCAAAGTTGTTATCGCTAATCATGTGACACTGAGACATCGTGGTAAAAACAGTTCAGCTTTGTGTTTGTATTTTATCCCTTTCCCAGTCAGTCAGTTCCAAGTCAGCCAGATCCCAGTCAGCCAATCCCAGTCAGGCAGTTCCCAGTCAGGCAGTTCCCAGTCAGCCAGATCCCAGTCAGCCAGTACCCAGTCAGGCGGTTCCCAGTCAGGCTGTTCCCAGTCAGGCCGTTCCCAGTCAGGCAGTTCCCAGTCAGACAGTTCCCAGTCAGCCAGATCCCAGTTAGGCAGTTCCCAGTCAGCCAGATCCCAGTCAGCCAGTTCCCAGTCAGGCAGTTCCCAGTCAGCCAGATCCCAGTCAGCCAGGTCCCAGTCAGAGAGCAAGTTCAATAAAAAACACGACTCAGTGACATTTACTGCAGAATACATTTCAACATAACATAACATTTTAAACATTTTCGTTGGAGCACATTTCCATCAATCACTTATAATAATATATTTCTCCAAATATGAATACACATGAGTAAAGTCTGACTATTTGACTTTTATTATGCTGGACTTTTAAAGCAAACCTCTAAATTCATGTGAGCGATTAAAATGACATCCCTTAAATGTATTTACTACATTAATCTGATATTCAATTGGAAGTATTTTCTAACTTAAATCCAAATGAATTTATTTATTTTATTTAGATTATAAAATCTTTATTTGTATGTTTCACTTTTGTTTGACAACACACAGAAAGGACAATTTTTTTACAAAGACTATTACAACAGTATTATTAGGGTCCGAGCCATACGAAGTATGGAAGGACCCTATTGTTTTCCAAATGTTTATTAGGGTCCGAGCCATACAAAGTATGGCAAGGCCCTATTGTGGTTGAAATGTTTCTCCTCCTAAGCATTTCGACGCCAAATTTGACCCCCTAAACACCCATGAAAAGTTGTGAAACTTGGCACACACGTCAAGCCCGGCGAAAATCGGATATTATAAGGTCCGCATACACATCAATGCAAAATTGGCTCAACAGCGCCACCTAGAGTCACCAAAAATCACCACATGAATGGGGCCCAGGAAGTCTACTTCAACGTAGGAAGACGAAACTCGGCACACACGTGTACCACCCCGTGTTGACCAAAAAAACTCAATGTAACACCTGTCGCCATGGCTACGGGGTGCCCGCCATCTTGGCGTGTGCGGCCATTTTTTTCCCATTTTTTCCACTTTACACACATCGTATTTGAACGAACTAGTCTGAGGGGATTCGTGCGACTGACTCCAAACTTGGTGGGAAGCTTCCTGACAAGTTGGGCACCAAACGCTATTCAAATCTTTCTAATAGCAGAAAGCGTGTTACCGTGGCAACCGACGGAAAATGACCTTCTCGCCATGAAACACGGTTTGCTCATATCTCCTTAGAAATACGTGGGATCTGCACCAAACTTGACAGGATTCATACTGGTGACACCCCAAGTCCACCAAATAAGTCAATCGAACACCTGTTGCCATGGCAACTGGGTGCCCGCCATCTTGGATTTCACTGCCATTTGAACGAACTAGTCTGAGGGGATTCAGGCCACCGACTCCAAACTTGGTGAGAACGTTCCTGACAAGTTGGGGACCAAACGCTATTCAAATCTCTCTAATAGGAAAAAGCCTGTAACCGTGGCAACCGACGGAAAAAGCCTTCTCGCCATGAAACACGGTTTGCTCATATCTCCATAGAAATACACGGGATCTTCCCCAAACTTCACAGCATTCATACGTGTCCCACCCCAAGTGCAGCAAAGTAGTCAATCGAACACCTGTTGCCATGGCAACGGTGTACCCGCCATCTTGGATTTCACTGCCATTTGAACGAACTAGTCTGAGGGGATTCGGGCGACCGACTCCAAACTTGGTGGGAACCTTCCGGACAAGTTGGGGAACAAACGCTACTCAAATCTTTCTGATAGGAGAAAGCGTGTAACCGTGGCAACCGACGGAAAAAAGCCTTCTCGCCATGAAACATGGTTTGCTCATATCTCCATAGGAATACATGGGAACTGCACCAAACTTGACATGATTCATACCGGTTGGGTCCTTAGCGCGTTACACCACCTGTTGTCATGGCGACATCGGGTGGCGGGGTCCAGGCAGCTCGGACCCGATGGATGCCGCTTGCGGCTTTATTATTAGGGTCCGAGCCATACAAAGTATGGCGGGGCCCTATTGTTTCTGCTATGTTTATTATTCTCGTTCTCCTAAGCGCTTCGACCCCAAATTTGACCCCCTAAACACCCATGAAAAGTTGTGAAACTTGGCACAGACCTCACGCCCGGCGTAACTCGGATATTATAAGGTCCGCATACACTTCAATGCAAAATTGGCTCAACAGCGCCACCTACAGTCACCAAAAATCACCACATGAATGGGGCCCCGGAAGTCTACTTCAACGTAGGAAGACAAAACTCGGCACACACGTGCACCACCCCGAGTTGACCAAAAAACTCAAAGTAACACCTGTCGCCATGGCAACAGGGCGCCCGCCATCTTGGCGTGTTCGGCCATTTTTTTGCCATTTTTTGCACTTTACACACATCGTATTTGAACGAACTAGTCTGAGGGGATTCGTGCGATGGACTCCAAACTTGGTGGGAAGCTTCCTGACAAGTTGGGGACCAAAAATTGTTCAAATCTTTCTAATAGCAGGAAACGTGTTACCGTGGCAACCGACGGAAAACAGCCTTCTCGCCATGAAACACGGTTTGCTCATATCTCCATAGAAATAGATGGGAACTGCACCAAACTTGACAGGATTCATACGTGTGACACCCCAAGTCCAGCAAAGAAGTCAATAGAACACCTGTTGCCATGGCAACGGGGTGCCCGCCATCTTGGATTTAACTGCCATTTTAACGAACTAGTCTGAGGGGATTCGTGCGACTGACTTCAAACTTGGTGGGAAGCTTCCTGACAAGTTGGGGACCAAACGCTCCTCAAATCTTTCTAATAGGAAGAAGCGTGTAACCGTGGCAACCGACGGAAAAATGCCCTCGCCATGAAACACGGTTTGCTTATATCTCCATAGGAATACGTGGGATCTGCACCAAACTTGACAGGATTCATACTTGTGACACCCCAACTCCGGCATTGATGTCAATAGAACACCTGTTGCCATGGCAACGCACTGCCCGCCATCTTGGATTTCCCTCCCATTTGAACCAACTAGTGTGAGGGGATTCGTGCGACTGAGTCCAAACTTGGTGGGAACCTTCCTGACAAGTTGGGGACCAAACGCTCCTCAAATCTTTCTAATAGGAAAAAGCGTGTAACCGTGGCAACTGACGAAAAATGCCCTCGCCATGAAACACGGTTTGCTTATATCTCCATAGGAATACGTGGGATCTGCACCAAACTTGCCAGGATTCATACTTCTGACAACCCAAGTCCAGCATTGATGTCAATCGAACACCTGCTGCCATAGCAACAGGGTGCCCGCCATCTTGGATTTCACTGCCATTTGAACAAACTAGTCTGAGGGGATTCGTGCGACTGACTCCAAACTTGGTGTGAAGCTTCCTGGCAAGTTGGGGACCAAACGCTCCTCAAATCTTTCTAATACAAAAAAACATTACAGCACCTGTTGTCATGGCGACATCGGGTGGCGGGGTCCAGGCAGCTCGGACCCGATGGATGCCGCTTGCGGCTTTAATTATTATTATTCTTCTAAGAACTTTGAGCCCAAATATCACTGCCTAAACACCCATGAAAAGTTGTGAAACTTGGCACACACATCAAGCCCGGTGAAAATTTTGATATTCTCATGTCCGCATACACTTCAATGCAAAAGTGGCTCAACAGCGCCCCCTACACACCCCAAAAATACCCAAATGAATGGGGTGCAGAAAGTGTACTTCGACGTAGGAAGACGAAACTCGGCACACACGTCTAACACCCCAACCTGACCAAAAAAGTCAATCAAACACCTGTTACCATGGCAACGGGTTGCCCGCCATCTTGCCGTGTGCGGCCATTTTTTTCCCATTTTTTCCACTTTACACACATCGTATTTGAACGAACTAGTCTGAGGGGATTCGTGCGACTGACTCCAAACTTGGTGGGAAGCTTCCTGACAAGTTGGGCACCAAACGCTATTCAAATCTTTCTAATAGCAGAAAGCGTGTTACCGTGGCAACCGACGGAAAATGACCTTCTCGCCATGAAACACGGTTTGCTCATATCTCCTTAGAAATACGTGGGATCTGCACCAAACTTGACAGGATTCATACTGGTGACACCCCAAGTCCACCAAATAAGTCAATCGAACACCTGTTGCCATGGCAACTGGGTGCCCGCCATCTTGGATTTCACTGCCATTTGAACGAACTAGTCTGAGGGGATTCAGGCCACCGACTCCAAACTTGGTGAGAACGTTCCTGACAAGTTGGGGACCAAACGCTATTCAAATCTCTCTAATAGGAAAAAGCCTGTAACCGTGGCAACCGACGGAAAAAGCCTTCTCGCCATGAAACACGGTTTGCTCATATCTCCATAGAAATACACGGGATCTTCCCCAAACTTCACAGCATTCATACGTGTCCCACCCCAAGTGCAGCAAAGTAGTCAATCGAACACCTGTTGCCATGGCAACGGTGTACCCGCCATCTTGGATTTCACTGCCATTTGAACGAACTAGTCTGAGGGGATTCGGGCGACCGACTCCAAACTTGGTGGGAACCTTCCGGACAAGTTGGGGAACAAACGCTACTCAAATCTTTCTGATAGGAGAAAGCGTGTAACCGTGGCAACCGACGGAAAAAGCCTTCTCGCCATGAAACATGGTTTGCTCATATCTCCATAGGAATACATGGGAACTGCACCAAACTTGACATGATTCATACCGGTTGGGTCCTTAGCGCGTTACACCACCTGTTGTCATGGCGACATCGGGTGGCGGGGTCCAGGCAGCTCGGACCCGATGGATGCCGCTTGCGGCTTTATTAGGGTCCGAGCCATACAAAGTATGGCGAGACCCTATTGTTCCTGAAATGTTTATTATTAGGGTCCGAGCCATACAAAGTATGGCGGGGCCCTATTGTTTCTGCTATGTTTATTATTCTCGTTCTCCTAAGCGCTTTGACCCCAAATTTGACCCCCTAAACACCCATGAAAAGTTGTGAAACTTGGCACAGACGTCACGTCCGGCGTAACTCGGATATTATAAGGTCCGCATACACTTCAATGCAAAATTGGCTCAACAGCGCCACCTAGAGTCACCAAAAATCACCACATGAATGGGGCCCCGGAAGTCTACTTCAACGTAGGAAGACAAAACTCGGCACACACGTGCACCACCCCGAGTTGACCAAAAAACTCAAAGTAACACCTGTCGCCATGGCAACAGGGCGCCCGCCATCTTGGCGTGTTCGGCCATTTTTTTGCCATTTTTTGCACTTTACACACATCGTATTTGAACGAACTAGTCTGAGGGGATTCGTGCGATGGACTCCAAACTTGGTGGGAAGCTTCCTGACAAGTTGGGGACCAAAAATTGTTCAAATCTTTCTAATAGCAGGAAACGTGTTACCGTGGCAACCGACGGAAAACAGCCTTCTCGCCATGAAACACGGTTTGCTCATATCTCCATAGAAATAGATGGGAACTGCACCAAACTTGACAGGATTCATACGTGTGACACCCCAAGTCCAGCAAAGAAGTCAATAGAACACCTGTTGCCATGGCAACGGGGTGCCCGCCATCTTGGATTTAACTGCCATTTTAACGAACTAGTCTGAGGGGATTCGTGCGACTGACTTCAAACTTGGTGGGAAGCTTCCTGACAAGTTGGGGACCAAACGCTCCTCAAATCTTTCTAATAGGAAAAAGCGTGTAACCGTGGCAACCGACGGAAAAATGCCCTCGCCATGAAACACGGTTTGCTTATATCTCCATAGGAATACGTGGGATCTGCACCAAACTTGACAGGATTCATACTTGTGACACCCCAACTCCGGCATTGATGTCAATAGAACACCTGTTGCCATGGCAACGCACTGCCCGCCATCTTGGATTTCCCTCCCATTTGAACCAACTAGTGTGAGGGGATTCGTGCGACTGAGTCCAAACTTGGTGGGAACCTTCCTGACAAGTTGGGGACCAAACGCTCCTCAAATCTTTCTAATAGGAAAAAGCGTGTAACCGTGGCAACTGACGAAAAATGCCCTCGCCATGAAACACGGTTTGCTTATATCTCCATAGGAATACGTGGGATCTGCACCAAACTTGACAGGATTCATACTTCTGACAACCCAAGTCCAGCATTGATGTCAATCGAACACCTGTTGCCATAGCAACAGGGTGCCCGCCATCTTGGATTTCACTGCCATTTGAACAAACTAGTCTGAGGGGATTCGTGCGACTGACTCCAAACTTGGTGTGAAGCTTCCTGGCAAGTTGGGGACCAAACGCTCCTCAAATCTTTCTAATACAAAAAAACATTACAGCACCTGTTGTCATGGCGACATCGGGTGGCGGGGTCCAGGCAGCTCGGACCCGATGGATGCCGCTTGCGGCTTTAATTAGGGTCCGAGCCATACAAAGTATGGCAAGGCCCTATTGTGGTTGAAATGTTTATTCTCCTTCTCCTCCTCCTCCTAAGCATTTCGACGCCAAATTTGACCCCCTAAACACCCATGAAAAGTTGTGAAACTTGGCACACACGTCAAGCCCGGCGAAAATCGGATATTATAAGGTCCGCATACTCTTCAATGCAAAATTGGCTCAACAGCGCCACCTAGAGTCACCAAAAATCACCACATGAATGGGGCCCAGGAAGTCTACTTCAACGTAGGAAGACGAAACTCGGCACACACGTGTACCACCCCGTGTTGACCAAAAAACTCAATGTAACACCTGTCGCCATGGCAACAGGGTGCCCGCCATCTTGGCGTGTGCGGCCATTTTTTTGCCATTTTTTCCACTTTACACACATCGTATTTGAACGAACTAGTCTGAGGGGATTCGTGCGATTGACTCCAAACTTGGTGGGAAGCTTCCTGACAAGTTGGGGACCAAAAATTGTTCAAATCTTTCTAATAGCCGGAAACGTGTTACCGTGGCAACCGACGGAAAAACGCCTTCTCGCCATGAAACACGGTTTGCTCATATCTCCATAGAAATACATGGGATCTCCACCAAACTTCACAGTATTCATACATGTCACACCCAAAGTCCAGCAAAGAAGTCAATCAAACACCTGTTGCCATGGCAACGGGGTGGCCGCCATCTTGGATCTCATTGCCATTTGAACGAACTAGTCTGAGGGGAATGGTCCGACCGACTCCAAACTCGGTGGGGACCTTCCTGACAAGTTGGGGACCAAACGCTCCTCACATCTTTGTAATAGCAGAAAGCGTGTTACCGTGGCAACCGACGGAAAATGACCTCGCCAAGAAACACGGTTTGCTCATATCTCCATAGAAAGAGATGGGATCTTCACCAAAGTTCACAGGATTCATATGTGTAACACCCCAAGTCCAGCAAAGAAGTCCATTAAACACCTGTTGCCATGGCAACCGACGGAAAAATGACCTTCTCGCCATGAAACACGGTTTGCTCATATCTCCATAGAAATAGATGGGATCTCCACCAAACTTCACAGTATTCATACGTGTGACACCCCAAGTCCAGCAAAGAAGTCCATTAAACACCTGTTGCCCTGACAACGGGGTGGCCGCCATCTTGGATTACACTGCCATTTGAACGAATTAGTCTGAGGGGGTTCGTCCGACTGACTCCAAACTTGGTGGGGACCTTCCTGACAAGTTGGGGACCAAACGCTCCTCAAATCTTTCTAATAGGAGAAAACATGTTACCGGGGCAACCGACGGAAAACGCTTTCTCGCCATGAAACACGGTTTAAACATATATCCATAGAAATAGATGGGATCTGCACCAAACTTGACAGTATTCATACATGTCACACCCCAACTCCAGCAAAGAACTCAATCGAACACCTGTTGCCATGGCAACGGGGTGGCCGCCATCTTGGATCTCATTGCCATTTGAAGGAACTAGTCTGAGGGGAATGGTCCGACCGACTCCAAACTCGGTGGGGACCTTCCTGACAAGTTGGGGACCAAACGCTCCTCACATCTTTCTAATAGCAGAAAGCGTGTTACCGTGGCAACCGACGGAAAATGACCTCGCCAAGAAACACGGTTTGCTCATATCTCCATAGAAAGAGATGGGATCTTCACCAAAGTTCACAGGATTCATATGTGTAACACCCCAAGTCCAGCAAAGAAGTCCATTAAACACCTGTTGCCATGGCAACCGACGGAAAAATGACCTTCTCGCCATTAAACACGGTTTGCTCATATCTCTATAGAAATACATGGGATCTGCACCAAAGTTCACAGTATTCATACCTGTGACACCCCAAGTCCAGCAAAGAACTCAATCAAACACCTGTTGCCATGGCAACGGGGTGGCCGCCATCTTGGATTTCACTGCCATTTGAATGAACTAGTCTGAGGGGATTCGTGCCACTGACTCCAAACTTGGTGGGAAGCTTCCTGACAAGTGTGGGGCCAAACGCTCCTCTAATCTTTCTAATAGGAAAAAACCGTGTCACCGTGGCAACCGATGGAAAAACGCCTTCTCGCCATGAAACACGGTTGCTCATATCTACACAGGAATACATGGTAACTGCACCAAACTTCACAGGATTCATACACTTTGGGTCCTTAACGCATTACAACACCTGTTGTCATGGCCACATCGGGTGGCGGGGTCCAGGCAGCTCGGACCCGATGGATGCCGCTTGCGGCTTTAATTATTATTATTATTCTTCTAAGAACTTTGAGCCCAAATATCACTGCCTAAACACCCATGAAAAGTTGTGAAACTTGGCACACACATCAAGCCCGGTGAAAATTTTGATATTCTCATGTCCGCATACACTTCAATGCAAAAGTGGCTCAACAGCGCCCCCTAGACACCCCAAAAATACCCAAATGAATGGGGTGCAGAAAGTGTACTTCGACGTAGGAAGACGAAACTCGGCACACACGTCTAACACCCCAACCTGACCAAAAAAGTCAATCAAACACCTGTTACCATGGCAACGGGTTGCCCGCCATCTTGCCGTGTGCGGCCATTTTTTGGCCATTTCTTCCACTTTACACACATCGTATTTGAACAAACTAGTCTGAGGGGATTCGTGCGACTGCCTCCAAACTTGGTGGGAACCTTCCTGACAAGTTGGGGACCAAACGCTATTCGAATCTTTCTAATAGGAGAAAGCGTGTTACCGTGGCAACCTTGGCAAAACGCCTTCTCGCCATGAAACACGGTTTGCTTATATCTCCATAGGAAGACATTGGAACTGTACCAAACTTGACAGGATTCATACTTGTTGGGTCCCTAACGCATTACAACACCTGTTGTCATGGCAACATAGCATGTTAGCTAGCAAATTAGCATGCTAGGAAAAAATGCTAACTAAGTATATCAACATTTCAGCTGGGTGTTTTACCATGTTAACTATGATGTTACCAGGTTACCTACCATGCTAGGAAAAGGTTTAGGACACGGGTGGCGGGGTCCAGGCCGCTCGGACCCGATGGATGCCGCTTGCGGCTTTAATTAGGGTCCGAGCCATACAAAGTATGGCGGGGCCCTATTGTTTCTGCTATGTTTATTATTCTCGTTCTCCTAAGCGCTTCGACCCCAAATTTGACCCCCTAAACACCCATGAAAAGTTGTGAAACTTGGCACAGACCTCACGCCCGGCGTAACTCGGATATTATAAGGTCCGCATACACTTCAATGCAAAATTGGCTCAACAGCGCCACCTAGAGTCACCAAAAATCACCACATGAATGGGGCCCAGGAAGTCTACTTCAACGTAGGAAGACGAAACTTGGCACACACGTGTACCACCCCGTGTTGACCAAAAAACTCAATGTAACACCTGTCGCCATGGCAACGGGGTGCCCGCCATCTTGGCGTGTGCGGCCATTTTTTTGCCATTTTTTCCACTTTACACACATCGTATTTGAACGAACTAGTCTGAGGGGATTCGTGCGATGGACTCCAAACTTGGTGGGAAGCTTCCTGACAAGTTGGGGACCAAAAATTGTTCAAATCTTTCTAATAGCAGGAAACGTGTTACCGTGGCAACCGACGGAAAACAGCCTTCTCGCCATGAAACACGGTTTGCTCATATCTCCATAGAAATAGATGGGATCTGCACCAAACTTGACAGGATTCATACGTGTGACACCCCAAGTCCAGCAAAGAAGTCAATAGAACACCTGTTGCCATGGCAACGGGGTGCCCGCCATCTTGGATTTAACTGCCATTTTAACGAACTAGTCTGAGGGGATTCGTGCGACTGACTTCAAACTTGGTGGGAAGCTTCCTGACAAGTTGGGGACCAAACGCTCCTCAAATCTTTCTAATAGGAAAAAGCGTGTAACCGTGGCAACCGACGGAAAAATGCCCTCGCCATGAAACACGGTTTGCTTATATCTCCATAGGAATACGTGGGATCTGCACCAAACTTGACCAGATTCATACTTGTGACACCCCAACTCCGGCATTGATGTCAATAGAACACCTGTTGCCATGGCAACGCACTGCCCGCCATCTTGGATTTCCCTCCCATTTGAACCAACTAGTGTGAGGGGATTCGTGCGACTGAGTCCAAACTTGGTGGGAACCTTCCTGACAAGTTGGGGACCAAACGCTCCTCAAATCTTTCTAATAGGAAAAAGCGTGTAACCGTGGCAACTGACGAAAAATGCCCTCGCCATGAAACACGGTTTGCTTATATCTCCATAGGAATACGTGGGATCTGCACCAAACTTGCCAGGATTCATACTTCTGACAACCCAAGTCCAGCATTGATGTCAATCGAACACCTGTTGCCATAGCAACAGGGTGCCCGCCATCTTGGATTTCACTGCCATTTGAACAAACTAGTCTGAGGGGATTCGTGCGACTGACTCCAAACTTGGTGTGAAGCTTCCTGGCAAGTTGGGGACCAAACGCTCCTCAAATCTTTCTAATACAAAAAAACATTACAGCACCTGTTGTCATGGCGACATCGGGTGGCGGGGTCCAGGCAGCTCGGACCCGATGGATGCCGCTTGTTATACTTCTCCTCCTAAGCGCTTCGAGGCCTAATTTGACCCCCTAAACACCCATGAAAAGTTGTGAAACTTGGCACACACGTCAAGCGCGGCGAAAATTGCAATATTCTAAGATCCGCATACACTTCAATGCAAAAGTGACTCAACAGCGCCACCTAGAAAAAATGAAAATGCCCCAATGAATGGGGCCCCGGAAGTCTACTTCGACGTAGGAAGACGAAACTTGGCACGTACGTGTGACACCGCGAGTCGAGCAAAAAAGTCAATGAAAGACCTGTTGCCATGCCAACAGGGCGCCCGCCATCTTGGCTTGTGCGGCCATTTTTTGCCCATTTTTTGCACTTTACACACATCGTATTTGAACGAACTAGTCTGAGGGGATTTGTGCGACTGACTCCAAACTTGGTTGGAAGCTTCCTGACAAGTTGGGGACCAAACGCTATTCAAATCTCTCTAATAGTAGAAAGCATGTTACCGTGGCAACCGACGCAAAATCACCTTCTCGCCATGAAACACGGTTTGCTCATATCTCCATAGAAATACATTGGATCTGCACCAAAGTTCACAGGATTCATACCTGTGACTCCGCAAGTCCAGCAAAAAAGTCAATCAAGCACCTGTTGCCATGACAACGGCGTGCCCGCCATCTTGGATTTCACTGCCATTTCAACGAACTAGTCTGAGGGGATTCGTGCCACCGACTCCAAACTTGGTGGGAACCTTCCTGACAAGTTGGGGAACAAACGCTATTCAAATCTTTCTAATGGGAAAAAGCGTGTAACCGTGGCAACCGACGGAAAAAGCCTTCTCGCCATGAAACACGGTTTGCTCATATCTCCACAGGAATAAATGGGAACTGCACCAAACTTGACAGGATTCATACTTGTGACACCCCAAGTCCAGCAAAGAAGTCAATCGAACACCTGTTGCCATGGCAACGGGGTGCCCGCCATCTTGGATTTCACTGCCATTTGAACAAACTACTCTGAGGGGATTCCAGCAACTGACTCCAAACTTGGTGGGAAGGTTGCTGACAAGTTGGGGACCAAACGCTATTCAAATCTTTCTAATAGCAGAAAGCCTGTTACCGTGGCAACCGACGGAAAACGCCTTCTCGCCATGAAACACGGTTTGCTTATATCTCCACAGGAATAAATGGGAACTGCACCAAACTTGACAGGATTCATAGTTGTTGGGTCCTTCACTCATTACACCACCTGTTGTCATGGCGACGTCGGGTGGCGGGGTCCAGGCAGCTCGGACCCGATGGATGCCGCTTGCGGCTTTAATTATACTTCTCCTTCTAAGCATTTCGACGCCAAATTTGACCCCCTAAACACCCATGAAAAGTTGTGAAACTTGGCACACACGTCAAGCCCGGCGAAAATCGGATATTATAAAGTCTGCATACACTTCAATGCAAAATTGGCTCAACAGCGCCACCTAGAAATAAAAAATACCCCAAAATGAATGGGGACCCCAACGTCTACTTCGATGTAGGAAGACGAAACTCGGCACACACGTGTAACACCCCAAGTCCAAAAGAAAACTCAATGAAACACCTGTTGCCATGGCAACGGGGTGCCCGCCATCTTGGCGTGTGCGGCCATTTTTTTGCCATTTTTTGCACTTTACACACATCGTATTTGAACGAACTAGTCTGAGGGGATTCGTGCGACTGACTCCAAACTTGGTGGGAAGCTTCCTGACAAGTTGGGGACCAAAAATTGTTCAAATCTTTCTAATAGCAGAAAGCATGTTACCGTGGCAACCGACGGAAAATTACCTTCTCGCCATGAAACACGGTTTGCTCATATCTCCATGTAAATACATGGGATCTGCACCAAACTTGACAGTATTCATACTGGTGAAACCCCAAGTGCAGCAAAGAAGTCAATCGAACAGCTGTTGCCATGACAACGGCGTGCCCGCCATCTTGGATTTCACTGCCATTTGAACGAACTAGTCTGAGGAGATTCGTGCGACTGACTCCAAACTTGGTGGGAACCTTCCTGACAAGTTGGGGAACAAATGCTATTCAAATCTTTCTAATAGGAAAAAGCCTGTAACCGTGGCAACAGACCGAAAAAGCCTCCTCGCCATGAAACACGGTTGGCTCATATCTCCATAGAAATACACGGGATCTTCACCAAACTTCACAGCATTCATACGTGTCCCACCCCAAGTGCAGCAAAGAAGTCAATCGAACACCTGTTGCCATGACAACGGCGTGCCCGCCATCTTGGATTTCACTGCCATTTGAACGAACTAGTCTGAGGAGATTCGTGCCACTGACTCCAAACTTGGTGGGAACGTTCATGACAAGTTGGGGACCAAACGCTATTCAAATCTTTCTAATAGGAGAAAGTGTGTAACCGTGGCAACCGACGGAAAAAGCCTTCTCGCCATGAAACACGGTTTGCTTATATCTCCATAAGAATACGTGGGATCTGCACCAAACTTGACAGGATTCATACTTGTGACAACCCAAGTCCAGCATTGATGTCAATTGAACACCTGTTGCTATGGCAACGGGGTGCCCGCCATCTTGGATTTCACTGCTATTTGAACAAACTAGTCTGAGGGGATTCGTGCGATTGAGTCCAAACTTGGTGGGAAGCTTCCTTACAAGTTGGGGATCAAACGCTCCTCAAATCTTTCTAATAGGAAGAAGCGTGTAACCGTGGCAACCGACGGAAAAATGCCCTCGCCATGAAACACGGTTTGCTTATATCTCCATAGGAATACGTGGGATCTGCACCAAACTTGACAGGATTCATACTTGTGACACCCCAAGTCCAGCATTGATGTCAATAGAACACCTGTTGCCATGGCAACGGACTGCCCGCCATCTTGGATTTCACTGTCATTTGAACGAACTAGTCTGAGTGGATTCGTGCGACTGACTCCAAACTTGGTGGGAACCTTCCTGACAAGTTGGGGACCAAATGCTCCTCAAATCTTTCTAATAGGAGAAAACGTGTAACCGTGGCAACCGACGGAAAAAGCCTTCTCGCCATGAAACACGGTTTGCTCATATCTCCACAGGAATAAATGGGAACTGCACCAAACTTGACAGGATTCATACTTGTTGGATCCCTAACGCATTACACCACCTGTTGTCATGGCAACATAGCATGTTAGCTAGCAGAATTAGCATGCAAGTAAAAAATGCTAACTAAGTATATCAGCATTTCAGATTTTAAGCTGGGTGTTTTACCATGTTAAATATGATGTGACCAGGTTACCTACCATGCTAGGAAAAGGTTTATGAGACGGGTGGCGGGGTCCAGGCCGCTCGGACCCGATGGATGCCGCTTGCGGCTTTAATTATTATTGTTGTTGTTGTTGTTGTTGTTATTATTATTATTATTTATTGTTTCAGTAGTAACAATAACAGTTGCATTATTAAAGGGAAGCAGATGGAACATAATGCTGTTCATTTTATAAACATAGCAGATCTTTATAATAAAGAATAAAATCTGAGTAATGAGGGGCCTTGGGCCCCTGTAGAGCCTCATGTCTAGCAACGCCCCTTCCCTCACAGTCTCTGTAGGCATAACTTATCCATCACAAGAGTCTTTTTTTCAGGCTCATCAGATAGATCCTGAATAACCTCAGCTGTCAGCAATGCCGGAGTGGCTAATATTTATTACTGCACATTTGAACAAATCAGGAGGCCTTAAAAATAAAATTGCAGGGAACTCCTGTTGTTTAAACATCAACACAAAAACTTAAACCTACCAGCAGGCAGATGTTAACCACTTCCCCAAAAATCAGTGGCATAGCTACACATACAGTATCCACCAGTTCCACATTTTCTCGGACTGATCACTGAGAAGTGAATGAACCGCTGCGACACTTCGCCTTTTTTGCATATGCCTACGCCAGGCAGAAGAAGTTCCTACCTATCCTGAAAGTTTAGTTATATAAATGGTGGTATAGGAGGAATAAATATTTCACTATTGTTCTGCACATCATTGTGATTTATTTTTCTCAGATAATTACTTAGATCAAATCGTAGGCCCGTTCCAACTTATTTATTTGTTTTACCTGGACACCGGCCTAAGAGTATTGCGGCCCACTGGGGTTCTCCCTGAACCTCCCGATTAGCTTCTCTGGTGTTCCTATTAAACCGTATTTCAGCGTGAGAAAACGGACATGTGGCGTGAGAGCGTGTTAAGCCACTCAAATGCGTGAGTCTCACGGCCAATGGTGAGAGTTGGCAAGTACGCAACAGCTACTTCTTGTTCTTGAATAAAGGAAACTAAGATTCATGATCTCCCGCCTCTAGGGAGAGTCCACATCCCCAAAGCTATTCATGCCTACACCACAAGTCCCCCTTCTCTCACTCAGCAGTATTTCACTGGTAATACAGTAGACAAAATAGTGCAAACCAATAACAGGAAGAGCTACAGCAGGATGGAGGAGGGAGAATAGGGAATTTATAAAGTTGCAATCTGCAGTTTATGCCACTAGATGTCAGTACATCCTACACTCTGGACTTCTGTGTTGTTTTCATCTGTCAGTTTCCTATACTAAAACATTTTTTTAATTCATGACCAGAATAAATGGTGCATTGTGAGCTGGGCGGCTGCCAGAGGCGAGGACCCTGGCGGTCTGATCCTTGGCTGCAAAAGATAGCTCTAGGGACGTGGAATGTCACCTCTCTGGTGGGGAAGGAGCCTGAGCTGGTGCGTGAGGTTGCACGGTTCCGGCTAGATATAGTTGGACTCACCTCAACACACGGCTTGGGCTCTGGAACCACTGTCCTTGAGTGGCTGGACCACTCTTCTATTCTGGAGTTGCTCCCGGTGAGAGGCGCCAAGCAGGTGTGGGTATGCTCATTGCCCCCCCACTTGGCGCCTGTACGTTGGGGTTTACCCTGGTGGATGAAAGGGTAGCTTCCCTCCGCCTTCGGGTAGGGGGACGGGTCCTGACTGTTGTTTGTGCTTTTGCACCAAATAGCAGTTCAGAGTGCCCACCCTTTTTGGAGTCCTTGGATGGGGTGTTGGAGAGCACTCCTCCCGGGGACTCCCTCGTTCTGCTGGGGGACAATGCTCACGTGGGCAATGACAGCGAGACCTGGAGGGGCGTGATTGGGAGGAACGGCCCCCCTAATCTGAATCCGAGTGGTTTATTTTGTTGTTGGACTTCTGTGCTCGTCATGGACTGTCCATAACGAACACCTTGTTCAGACATAAGAGTGCCCACATGTGCACTTGGGACCAGGACACTTTAGGCCACAGTTCAATGATCGACTTTGTAGTTGTGTCATAGGACTTGGGCCACATATTCTGGACAATGGGGTGAAGAGAGGGGCGGAGCTGTCAACTGATCACCATCTGGTGGTGAGTGGGGGAGGATGGTGGGGGAGGATGCCGGTCAGGTCTGGCATTGTTGTGAGGGTCTGCTGGGAACGTCTGGCAGAGTCCCCTGTCAGAAAGAGTTTCAACTCCCATCTCCGGAAGAGCTTCAACCATGTCCCGGGCGAGGCGTGGGACTTTGAGTCTGAATGGGTTGTGTTCCATGCCTCTATTGTCGAGGCGGCCAGCCGCAGCTGTGGCCATAAGGTCGTCGGTGCCTGTCGTGGCGGTAACCCCCAAACTCGTTGGTGGACACCGGCAGTAATGGAAAGGCCAGAAAAGGGGGGCAGATGCTCAGAAGAAAGTGTAGTGGTACAGACCAGGTTCATGGAGCAACAGAGAGACGGGAGCTGAATTTCAATGCAAATATGATAAGTGAAGAAGTTTAAATAAAATTTAAATAAATAATAAATAAATTTAAATAAAACTGAAAAATGAGCAGTATCTGGCTACATTTAAATGATACTAGAGACTGAAAAGCCGAGTGCAGAATTTGTTCAATGAAAACATCCGTCACTAAAAATCAGATTTGTTTGTTGTGGCCCTGTATTCAGTTGTGTTTGCCTAAAATGTTAAATTACAAAAAGCATTAAAAAGGCTTTTATATAAACACTGAATAAAACTTTTTGTCCTACACAATTTGTAATTGCTAAATTATGCTAAACAAAGCTCAGAGTAATTCTAAATTAACCATTTGGTTAATCACTGTGATGAATGAAGCAAGTCATTTCCTATTCCTATTCCATTTTTCTATTAACAACGTACAGCTGAATGAGGAGAGATTTAAATGAAAAAAAAGATAAAAAATATGGTGATGGTTAGACAGTGTAAACAAATAGGCTGGTTAGTAACTGGGTTAAACCTTCCACAATAAGGGAAAGCTGCAAAATGTAATTGTAAAAGAAGTTCAATGCTCTCAAAGTGCTGTATCAAAGCACATCAATAAAAAGTTAAGTGGAGGGGGACAGTGTAGAAAAAAAGATTCACAACCAGCAGGGATGAACACAGCCTGGAGAGGATCATCAGGAAAAGGCCATTGATAAATGCGGGGAGCTTCACAAAAAGTGGACTGAGGCTGGAGTTAGTGCTTCCAGAGCCACCACACACAGACGGATCCTGGACTTTAAATGTCATATCCCTGTTGTCAAGCCGCTCCTGAACAAAACACAACCTCAGAAGCATCTTACGTGAGCTAAAGAAAAAATAACCGGAGCTTCGTTTATAAAGCTTTGCATAGGATTCTTACCAATAGGGTACGTGCGCCAAAAACCCAGTTTACGTGGCCTGGTTGGTGGTTTTTAGATGTATAAACCGAAGCTCTGTGGTGACTTTTATTCGTGTCTCATTGGCTCCAAAGACCATCACCTTAGTTTAGTTTTTGTTTAACTGAAGAAAGTTCAGACACATCCAGTCATTAATCTCCTCAATGTATTTACCAAGAGCCTGCACGGGGCCTCGGTCTCCTGGTGACATTTTAATATCTGTGTGTCATCTGCGTAGCTATGGTAACTAATGTTGTTGTTCTTTATAACCTGTGCCAGTGGGAGCATGTAGATATTAAACAAAAGAGGCCCCAGGACTTAAGATGCCGCTCAGATCTTTGCTCTTAATGGGATTAAACTGTGTTACGGTGTTTAAACTGGTTTTCATGGACACAGTCTGTCTGTTGAACCTGCTGTTAATGAACCAACTGCTTGTCTGATATTCTGGATTCTTTCCGTGAAAAATTTGGCAAACTCATTGCAGCCTTGGTGGAACAAAGTTCAGATGCTACTGACATAAGCGGGTTTGTTATCCTGTCAACAATAGCGAATAAGACCCGAGCAATATGATAGTTTTTGCTAATAGTGTCAGAGAAATAGGACTTTCTGCATTCCTCAGGTGTAAATTACCAGAGTGAAGTTTCTCTTCACACATGTCATAATGAACCTGTAGATGTGTTTTTGTCCATCTGCGCTCAGCTTTCCGACACTCTCTTTTTACATTTTTCATCAGTGTGGAATTTCTTTATGGAGACTTTTTCTTTCCAGAGACAACCTTCACATTAATAGCAGCAATAGCATCCATAATATTTAACATTTTAGCATTAAAACTAGTGACAAGCTCATTGGCTGAACCCCTTGATAGGCCAGGATTTAAAGAGAAGACCTGGTTAAACATCCCACTCATGTTTTCAGCTATACCCGGTTTTATGAAGCAGAAGAAGAACTGTAGAAATTGCACAAGCTTTTGAAGAAATACTATATACGAGTGTGTAGGGCATGTTGGGTGGTTGGAAACAACTTTATAGCGATGCATTACCATCACCAAACGGTGTCTGAAACTGACGTTGGCTCGCGGGAGTGAACTCTGAACTCTGAACTGGAGCACCCTGAATATGCAAGTGGAAGTCACTCCATTGTCTTTATGTTGAAAAGGACATATACACTCAAGGGCCACTGTTTTAGGTCCACTTTGTTAGCACCAGGTTGGATCCCTTTTGTCTTCAGAACTGTTTTAATTCTTGGTGGCTTATGGCCCTTTACCACTAGTACACACTTAGCTCAGCCCAACACCACCACTCAGGATTTATAGGTGTTCTCATCAGGATTTTCCCTGGGCAAATAGATACATTTTTAGCACCTACTCTGTCAGGGTTCTGAAGGTGCAGAGCTGGGGTGAAAATTGTGATGTGTCGAGATAGCAGGCCAGTATTGGTCAGAATTTGACGTCATGGAATGAGTCACGAGAGCAACCTTTTAGTGATTATTGGTCAGTTGATGCTGGATGGTGCAACTCGAAACAATTTATTTCATGATAGTCGCCTTGCTAAGATGCCTGTGCGTCCTAAATTGCCCTCTTCTGTAATGGGAACAATCAAAACTGGGGTGTTGCTGTGTTGGCAGAATAAAGATAGAGCTAAGTGGATACGAATGGGAAAAGGCCAACTCTATCCCTAACCCATAGATTCAAAACGGTTTTGGAAACTTTCCTCAGAGACTTTGCTTCATATTAACATGACAGCATTGCACAGTTGCTGCAGGTTTGTCGGCTGCATCCATGATAAGAATCTCCCGTTCCACCACCTCCCCATGCTGCTCTATTGGATTGAGATCTGGTGACTGTGGAGGCCGTTGGAGTCCAGTGAACTCATTGTCATGTTCATGACAATGAAACCTCCAGAGCAACAAGAGCAGCTACATGTGGAGACTGTAAAGTTCCATTTTGTAAAGCATCTTTTGCCCAGAATGTTTTTTCTGTGAAAGGGGCAAATCTGTGGAACTCTCTCTTTGCTAATATAAAGACAATAACTAAACTGTCCACCTTAAAAAAAAAAAAAAAAAAATCCTGGCTCATGGAGCGACAGCAGTGTAACCATGTCATTTGAAGTGTGTATGTGTGTGTAAGTGAGGTGTACATATGTGTGAGCTTGAGTATGTGTGTTTGTATATACCTCATGAACTTTTACTAGTGCTAACTGGTCTCAGGACATTTTTAATGTATTTACTGTTAATTTCCCCTACACATTTAATCTTACTGTTAAAAGCCCTTCTAGGGACAGGTGTTGCGAATTAGCCATGGCTATAAACACTGTGATACATGCATCAGATAATTTTAACACAATAATCTATGTTTATTGTATCTGTCCCTATTAAATAAATAAATAAATAAAAATAAATAAAAATGAATCCAGTTGGAGATGGCCTGAGCTTTGTCACATGGTGGACGTAGCATCAGAAGATGCTACACTGGTCATAAAGATAGGCTGTGGTGGTGTTTAAATGATGCTTATCTGGTACTAAAGGACTAAAAGTGTGCCAAGAAAACATCCCCATGTTGTTTACAGTGTTGGGAGTAATGATATTACTTTTTTGGGTAATGAAGTAAAGTAGTGCATTACACTTAAAATATCAAAAACGAAATGACTTTACTAGACTACAGTAACGTATTTTTCTGCGTTACTCGAGCCATGTTTGTTTCACTATGGAGTATTTCAACTGAACGCTCCGGTTTCTTGCGGAGTGATCTCTCTCATGTCATACTTGACAGCAGCATGTTGCAGCACGAGGCCGTGGTGAAGCACCTGTGTGAGCCAGTATGCCGCATTTGTTTTGCAGGGCTGCCAACACGCATTGGCCATGAGACTTGCGCATTTAAGTGGTTTCTCACAATCTTGCGCTAAAACTCCGATTCTCATGCTGAAATATGTAAATAAGTCGAATGAGGAAATAATAGCTTCAAGCACTTCTTCATTTATTGTTTTGCTGCTCCCCACAAGTAGGCAGAACACACACGTGTAGCCTACGACGTCAGTGCAAAGCCCCCACTTCCTGGTCTACCGTCATAACACCTGTAATGCGCAGGCACATTACACAAATAGAGTCAGCCTATATACTACCGTAAATGACAAAATACACATCAAGAGCAATGCGGGTTAATCGAGTGGTTCGGGAGGATTCCCAGTGGGCCTCATTAGTTTTGGGCCCACGCAGGAGACCCGGGTTCACACCCCGGCTGGGGCAATTACCAACACCTAGTGTGGGTCCTTAGGCAAGACCCTCTGCTCTACTGCCTACCTCATATGATGAGAGACAAGGGAACACGAGACATACCGGCTCAGACGCTGCCCGGTCAAACAAGGTCTGCGTCAGGTGCAGGGGAACCAGAGCACCCTGGCGAGAAGTGGGCTACTGGAACAAGACAGAAATGGATGAGAGGCGAGAACAAGGCTCTGTTGGAATGTTACTACTCCAGTGACCCTAGTCAGAGGGGTTACATGCAGAGAATGTGGGAAATATGGACTCTTCGAATCTCACAATCAACACTCACTGCCAAACAACTAGTAGCTCAAAATTCCAACATCCACAGATGGCAACTGCTATCACAGCTTGAGATTGACGAGGTGCAACACAAATGCTATGGCAAGGGGGAGCCAGGACGCCAGGTCAGATAAGATCATGGCAAAAATGAACATCAACCCCGACGCCAATTACAGAGGCTGAGTGTAGCACCATCGGAAAGTCTCCTGGAAGATGTGAATGCAGCTTTGAGAATGATTCCTACAATGACCATTAATGAAACCAATGAGCTGATATACACCTCAGCAGCAGTGATCCTTGAGGTGCTTGGCTATCAACCAAAGAGCAACCATAAAGATACATATCCACCATGGAGCTCCAGAAAGGTGCAATGAACAATGAAAAAACAGGTACCCAGGAGTTACAGCCAGATGCCCATACCTGAAGCACTAAAAACTGCCAAACAATGACTCCAAGCCTTGGCCACCCGCCTAAAGAGGTACACGAGAGACATTGATGCAAGGCAACCTCAAACAGGACAGAAGAAAAGCAGCCACAGCCAAATACCTCCAACAAGTAAGGCAAGTCCTAAGGAGTCAGCTCAATGGCAAGGTCCCGGCAATTAACAGCTTTGCCCTGCCGGTCATCAGATACCCTGCGGGAATAATAAGCTGGCCAAAGGAGGAGATTCAGACCACAGATGTGAAAGCACGAAAGCCCCTGACCATGCATGGAGGGTTCCACCCCAACTCCAAATCAAATCAAATCAAATCAAATTTTATTTATAAAGCGCTTTTCATGCAAAGGCAACACAAAGTGCTTTACATAGTAGAAATGAATGCATATTAAAATGAAAAAAAAAGAAAATCACAGAAC
Organism: Melanotaenia boesemani; assembly: GCF_017639745.1. Taxonomy (NCBI): domain Eukaryota; kingdom Metazoa; phylum Chordata; class Actinopteri; order Atheriniformes; family Melanotaeniidae; genus Melanotaenia; species Melanotaenia boesemani. Next base: position 37,845,813 of record NC_055686.1, on the reverse strand, counting down.
AAAAACAATAAGCCCTTTACACACCCAGTTATGTGACAGATTAAACACCACCCACCCCCCCGCCCCCCCCCCCCCTTCAACCATCCACACACACACACACACACACACACACACACAAACTCTTAATATCTGTCTTTGGCTTGGCGCTGCTGTGAGGAAACGGCATTTTTGGGGACCCATTTACACCAGGAGCCAGTCAAGCCATGTTTGCAGAGGGCAGACCAAGCAGGCTTGACTCCCAGAGTTTAGGATCCCCATAAAGAAACACTGGAGTTAAAAATGTTAAAAATGTTAAAACAGTTAAAACAACGATAAAATAGGGAAACAGTTAAGAAGCTATAATAAAATATAATAAAATAAAATAGATAAATGAGACAGATAAGATAAGATGAGATAAATAACAGAAAATGAATAAAGTCAAATCAAAAGGCTAAACTAAAAAGGAAGGTCTTGAGCCTCTTCTTAAAAACATCAACAGTCTCTGCAGCCCTGAGGCTCTCTGGCAGGCTGTTCCACAGTTGAGGACCAAAATGATGAAACGAGGCCTCACCGTGTGTTTTAGATCTAACTTTGGGAATAGTTAAAAGGCCGGTACCAGAGGACCTCAGGGTCCGCGAGGGCTCATAATTTGAAAACAAGTCAGATAAATAAGAAGGCCCAAGACCATTACGACATTTATAAACAAGTAAGAGAACCTTAAAATCAATCCTGAAGCGCACGGGGAGCCAATGCAGCGATTTTAAAACCGGTGTAATGTGTTCCCGCCCCCCGGTCCTCGTCAGAACTCGTGCTGCCGAGTTTTGCAGTAACTGTAAACTAGAAATAGTACCTCCAGCTATTCCAGTACCCTGAGACTGTACACTAAGCACAAGGAAGGAGGCAGAGGACTAGTGAGTGTCAGAACTACTATCCAGGATAAAACATCCAACATCCTTGAATACATCAGAAAGACGGCCTCAACAGACGAAGTGCTCATTGAATGTCTCAGGCAGTGGAAAACAGATCATGTGGTGATGTGGAACCATCATGTGAGGAAAAGCCCCTCCATGGGATGTACCACCAACAGATAACTGAAGTGGCTGATATCGAGAAATTCTACCAACGGCTAGAAAGGGCTGGACTGAAAGACAGCACAGAGGCACTGATAATAGCTGCACAGGAGCAGGCCTTGAGCACCAGAGCAATAGAGGCCCAGATCTATCATACAAGACAAGACCCTAGGTGTAGAGTGTGCAAAGAGGCCCCTGAGACAATCCAGCACATAACTGCAGGGTGTAAGATGCTGGCAGGGAAAGCTTACACGAAACGTCATAACCAAGTGACTGGTATAGTGTACAGGAACATCTGTGCGGAGTACAGACTGGAAGCCCCGGGGTCAAGGTGGAAAACACCTCCGAAGGTGGTAGAGAATAACCGAGCTAAGATCCTGTTGGACTTCCAGATCCAGCCCGACAAAATGGTAATGGCAAACCAGCCGGACATTGTGGTGATGGACAAACAGCAGAGGAAAGCCGTTGTGGTTGACATCGCAATACCAAGCGATTGCAACATCAGGAAAAAGGAACATGAGAAACTGGTAAAATACCAAGGCCTGAAACAACAGTGGTGCCCGTGGTCATCGGAGCACTCGGGGCAGTAACCCCCAAACTGGAAGAGTGGCTACAGCAGATCCCAGGACAAACCTCAGACATCTCAATCCAGAAGAGTGCAGTCCTAGGAACAGCAAAGATACTGCGCAGAACTCTCAAGCTTTCAAGCCTCTGGTAGAGGACCCGAGCTTGGATGGATGAGACTACATATATATATATATAGATATATATATCTATATATATATATATATAGATATATATATACTGTATATATGTATAGAGAGAGAGAGAGAAAGAGAGAGAGAGAGATTTTTCTTTTTTTTTTTTTTAATACAATGATACTAACTGGCAGTTTTGCCAGTTTTCCCTGTCTGAGCCTCATGTTTATTTTTTTATATATATATGTATATTTTTTAAAGGCAATTTTGTTTACAGAACAGATGTTATTATTCATCATACTTATTGCGTTTGGATTTCATTCATTGTTACTGAGACTGAGAGTCCATTTTATTTATTGTTTTTATTTTGTTATTTAAAATTTCTTCCAGTTCCAGGGTTTATTGATCTTCGAAAGGGTGTACTTGCATTATTATGGCATTGTCATTATATTAGTTGAAAATGGTCTCAAAATAACATTATTGCTTTGCGCAATATTGTCGTTTATCGCGATAATTTCTGAGAAAATTTATATCCCAGCAAAACTTGTTATCGTGACAGGCCAACCTGTGTGTGTGCTTGCCTGGGCACGTTGCCGTAGAGATCAATGTGCGTGCGCCAACTAAAGAGAAAGTAAAATTAAGCTGGAGAGTCGGAGAGATGGGCTTTTGGTCAGTGGTGATATTCGCATTATTTTCAGTTCAGTCCAGTTTCAGTCCAAACTTGTGTCGAAAGATCCTGCTTGCCGGTCAGTGGAAGGAGTCCTTCAGCAGCCGACCCGCCTAAACAAGCAGCCGACCTGCCTAAACAAGCTAAGCTTTTTCTCAACATTTCCTGGAGCGCAGCAGCTGGTAAGACAGAAATTAACAAGCTAGTTGCAGGTTCATTGTAGGAGACATGCTCCCCTGCCAACTATTGAATCGCCCAGGTTTAGAAAAATACTAAATAAAATGACTATGAGACAAGTGTGCTCATTTCTTCTCACAGACAGGGACGTTGTTCTTGTGGTTTAAAAACCATTTTGTTTACAATAAACAGTAAATGCTCTGCATATCTACATGGTGAATTAAGAAATGGTAAAGTAAAGTAATAAGTAGTGGCATTACTCTTGCAACGCAGTAACAAGTAAAGTAATTTCATTACAATTTACAGATGTAACGTGTAACTAGTAACTAATTACTTTTTTAGAGTAACTACCCCAACACCGGTTGTTTATACCAAATTCTGACTCTACCATCTATATGTTGAAGCTGAATTGGCGACTCATCAGACCAGGCAACGTTTTTCCATCTTCTAATGTCCAGTTTTTGGTGAGTCTGTGTGAATTGTAGCCTCAGTCTCCTGTTCTTAGCTGACCGTTATTGGAATTTTGGCTGTATTGACAAATGCTCATGTCAGGCTCAACTAGATGTATGTTCATTGAACAAGCCCCAAAGATGGATCTTTTTGAACCATTATTAAAATAAATAAATAAATAAATAATAAATAAATAAATAAATAATATATTATATTAGAACAGAATAGAATAGAATAGAATAGAAATACTTTATTAATCCCTTCAGAGAGCCCTAGGGGAAATTTGTACTTCACAGTTTTGACAAATGAAATTTGAAGCTTGAAGCCAGTTGCAGTCCGGGGAAAACAGTCCAGCTTAACATACTGTTTTTTTGAAGTTATTATGAGGTCAATACTTTTAGCACTTTGCTTTCCCCTGATATCTGCATGACTTGATCTTGATTTTTTTATGTTTAGGTTGAAGCATAACTTTCTAAAGAGATTACATTGTGAGTATTGGCCATTCAGTGGTCACATGTTGTGAAGGATTCTTTTTTAACATAGAATTTTATCTTTTTATTTGCCATAGCTCAAAAGGTTCTGTGTTAAAGTGCCTTAACAGGGCTTTTTCTCATTTAAACCCATTTTTTTTACTGTAAATACCAAAAAAAACATATGAGTTTAAAACATTTTGCAGACAGTGTTGTGTTGTTTAAAGAGATTAATGAAGGAAATTGTTATTAAAGCTCATTGCGGCTTGATGCATGTTAATACTCTTGGGCAGGAGCCAACGAGCCAGTCTGAAAAATGCTAATACCTTCAAACACAGACAACAGCTGTAGAAATAGAGCCGAGTGGGCCAGGCATTACTCCAGTGCTGTTTATTTAATAGGAGACTAAAACTGCTTCGGGTGGCATAATTTCCTTAGACCTCACATGAATATGGGATCTGTGATTAAATATCTTTGTGTTTGCCCCCTGTGAGCTGTTTTCATTCAAGTTTGTTTGATGGGTACATGACTAGAGGGAATTCCTGCAGCATAGGAATGATTAGCTTTATAGTATAAGCAGGTTTTGCTTCAGTAAGCATTTTGACAGGTATGTTTATCTCCTGTAACAATATATCCTCCAAAGGAAAAAAAAAAGAAAAAACAAGGTGTTATTTAAATTCTGAAGCAAACATCAATAATGCAAAACATTATTTTTTATTAAACCTAATTGGGAAATCTGGATTTGGAAGAGGTGAAAATAATTATAATAATAATATTGGCAGTGTTGTTTGGACTGAAGAAAAAGCAACTAATTTAATTTTTTATTTGGTAAAGAAAAATCTTCACAGAGACAAAGACTGAAAAACAAGACAGTTTTTGTAAATTTCTGGCAGTGGTAAATGCAGCTGAAACTCCCAGAAAGCAAACCCCTAAAATCTCTATTCATCAAATGCAGATTTTTCTCCCGGTGAAAAGACTTCCATCATGGCTAAAAATAGCTTAGATGAATCTCTGCACCCTTTGTAATGATATTAATAAACATTTCATTTTATTACTCCCCATTGGGAAATTAGGCTCTGCATTTTGCCCATCTCTAAATTTCCCAGACTACATTGGCTTCCATGTTTTAGTGCCCAGGGATCAGGTGGGAAATTAAGGGCCTTGCTGTAGAGCCTACAGTGGTACACGACTGTTGGCCCAGGTCCTCTAGACCCAAACCCAAAGCCATGACATTACTGTCACGTTAGATGTCAAGTCCATGAATACAAGACATCACCACCTCCTCGGCTCTACAAAAAAACACTGAGATGTTTTCCTTTGGCTTATGACAGCACTGGAAGAAGCTAGCTCCAATGAATGTGTGCTTTGATATGCACTTTGATTGTCTTCATACACAGACTGTCGACAATATGGACCTACATGTAATGAGAGCATCCAGTACAACAGGTGAGTATGGTAGTTACATGTTTCGAATGAGTCTGTTTCTTCATCGTATGCTGCATGTATCATGTTTATCTTGCAGCATCACTTTACAAATCCACATCGGTTTGGGATGACAAGAATTTTCCCAACATAGAAAAGGTGAGCTGTAGTGATGCAATGACTGTGAAGAACTGCTACTCTAAAAATAAAAAGACATTTGAAAATTTGTATTTCTTAACACAAGATCAGTGTCATATTTATCCAACATTTATTTGTGTTTTTTCCGCTTTAATGCACAAAACCAATGATATCGTAGGTTCAAACAAAACCAACAATGAATTTAATTAAAATCTCCATCTTGTTTCCATGACTGGGACATCTGTAGGTTCAGTAGCACAACTCCTTTTTACCTAACAGTCATTTCAATCATCATAATCATAAAAATATTGATTAAAGCAGCTTTTTTGAGTTTATGGGGGATTTTAATTTAATATCCAATAGTCACAGCTCACGAACGTATCTCTATAACCCTGACAACCTGTCTCAATCAGCGTGTGCACCTGCTCCTTTCATCCTTCTGCACCTGACTCTGATTAAATAGTCACAGTAGATCATTTAACAGCCTTTTGACCATGATGATGTTTTCCACAGTGCTGCACACGACCAGCCTCAGATTATAAAGTCAAACACCTGTATGACCTAATATGAAAGATCTCTAAAAATGAGTGAGCTCTGGGACCTAAGTAATTATATATGCTTTAAAAGGAGATTGAGCAGAAGACATTTACTGGTTACTTTTGTTAGAAATTATGACTGGTCTGTTACTGTTAGATGTGTAACTTCATTAACTTTAACCAGAGCAAAAACCACAGATACAGATACTAGTGCGCAAATTTTTGAATGGCCTTGGGTTATCTTAAAGATACATTGTGTAGCTTATTTGGCTTTTTATTAGCAAAAATCAAGTATCGCTTTCATAAATACGTATTTTACCAAAGTCTAATCACAATCACATTCAAATGAAAGCGTTCTCCTAGCTTAGAATGAGTTGTTTTTAAATGTATAGGTGGCACCCAACTGGAAGCTGCCATGTTGTGTCGCCATCTTTGAGTATGGTAGCCAAAAGGGGACAAACTTGTTAGCCTTACGTGTTTTACTTGCAAATCCCCGCGTGTTTCTACAGGGGGTCTCCCCGCAAGACGGAGTAAAAAATTATTTTGGCGTTATGTTAGAAACAGGGCAGGGTGGTCCAGCAAGTACTTTATCCTCCCGTTTAAGTCGGCTCATTTACTGTTACTTGCTATATAAAATGACAGAAACAGCTAATTTGTTAATTAGCCTACAGTAGAAAATCTCCATTGCAACAGTTTTCAGTTGTTGTTACTCTTCACAGAAGTCATACCAGTAGGAGACTGTGCGCTTCTTTCAGACGTATTTTCCGAGAGCTTTCCCTCATGTTTCATAATTTATTTCAGCTGGTGTGTCAGTGGGGGAGGGGTAGTTGTCTTCCTTCTTGTTAGCCAGAATAGACCAAAGTAATACCAGTTTCTCGTCGTGATTTAATCACTAGAACCGCAAGCTTTCTAACATAGACATATCTCTCAGATAATAATTATTTTGAATCAATACGTCGCCCACCTCCATTAATAACTCAGCTGAAATACATGTCATTAAACACACAGTAATATTACAGCACGGGATCTTCCTCGTAGCGGCGACAGGTCCACTGCCCCTGCTTTGACTCCATTTTTCTCTCCCTTCATCAGATGATCTCTGAGTCTGCAAGTCACGAAAAACGATTTCACACGAAAACATTATCTATTAGCAGTAGCCTGGTACTAAATACATGGAGATAATGCTTGTAACTTATTGGCATAAAAAACAGAATTATGTATCGTTCTGTCCCTCATTGCCTGACGGGACACTTGAACTTCTAGGAGATGTTGACATTTTTACATTTATGACTCTCCGCAGCTTCCGTAGTTCTAATAATGTGCTTAAACGGTGAGGTTCCAGTAGAGCTCTACTCGTTGCTCACATTATATGAGCGCACCCCCTAGATGGGAGTAATTCTTACACACTGGGGCTTTAAAGCCAGTTTTTTAGGATTTTGACCCCAAAGAAACTCAGCAGACCCATTCAAAAAGCAACAGTTACTTAGCCTAATTCTCTGGTGTTTTACTCTAAAAATACCAGATTCATCACTCAAGTCTCAAATGAATGCAGCTTAATGTAAACTAAAACCCTTTTTACAAAACCTGTTAACCTCTAATTGTTGAGTGTAAACATGCCCTTTGCTAATAAATTCAAATGGTGTTTTTTACATGCTGCAAAACATATTAAAAGTAAAGTCAGCAAAGGACAGTCTGGATGAGGATTTCTGTTGTAAAATCTTCAAAAGTACAAATACAAACAATCCCCATGTTCTATGCAGAAAATTAATTGACTGAAGAAGCTTTAGCAAGTTACAGCCCCTTGGGTTGCCTTATGTATAAAATGTGCTATATAAATAAATTAGTCTTGCCTTGCCTTGCAGGAGAAGCTAAAACAGCTAGCTAGGTGGAGAAGCAAATCAGCATGTTTTCTGTAAACCCAACAATGTTAAACTATGACAGAAGAGGCGGCCATTCGACAGTTGCTCTGTAGTAACAGGACAAAGTTATGTGTGACAACTATTACTCTCAGTACGAAACAATATGTCTCTGACATTATTATGAAAAGCATCTCAGCTGAAGCTGCTGAAGGAGAAGTCCCACTGAGCAATGTTGTGGGAGGTGAGTTGTTGCTGGAAGTGTAAACTGTGAGTGAGAGCTGGAGTAGTCTATCTAGGGAAGATTGCTCTAACATTACAAAGGGAACATTCAGTGTTTCTTTCTTCAAACAAACAGTGATTTGTGTTTGCTTGTTTCTGACCTGTGGAAACATATAATTAAGTCACACTTTCAGAAGTAAATGTACGACAATAGAACATGCTGATACTGTGGCATGATGTACCACAAGTACATCTTAACAAAGTTATCTTTACAACACACCTAGCAGACAAAAAAAAAAAAAAAAAAAAAAAAAACAAAGCAAAAGGGTTGTTTTAAAATCAGATTGATGATGATGGAGAAAAGTTTCATCGGCGGACCGATAGCTGGGTAACCCAGTCATCAAACCTGCATTTAAATACATATTGTTCAATTGTAAAAATTAGCTCAGTTTTAGATTTGAATGAAAACAGAATTCTCTTTTCTCCATTTAAGTTGTGATGAATTGATCTGCAGCTAACTTACTAACATTATGACTCCCGCTTTACAGCTACAGACAATCCTGAGGTGTTTTAAGCTATGAAGAAGCACTGCTGTGAGCAGCTTTGGATTATTTTTACCAAATGTGCTTTTTATGGAAACATAAGCAAAATTATGCTCAGACTTTTTTCTTTCAGTTTGTTGTCACACTTCTCTCCTCACCCGCTGCCATGGCATACATATCGAGTCGGAAACATTTTGACACTGAGTGATTATCCTGTTTTCTTATCTGTCAAAGAGACCGACTGCAAATTCATCACAAGATTTTTTTGTTTTGTTTCGCTGGAGCTTGGCACAGTCTCTGCTTTTGAGTGTTTGTTCAAGACAGACAATTGGAGATCAGAGTGTAGCATTTGTGCACCTGCATCCCCTTCACATCTCGTCTCATCTCTCCATCTCTCTCACTGTCACTCATTCTATCCATTGCACCGTCTCTCTGACTTGTTTGTCAGATTTAAATGAGCTGAATAAAGCTGCATCGGGGAAAGATTTTTCTTTGTAATTATCTACAGAAAAAGTATACCTGCAATGCCGGCTAAACACAGCATTTAGATGTAATCTTTGACAAAACCACAGTTTCTGAAAAATTATTTTTCATATTGAGTTGAAACGGATTCATGCAAACAAGTTGTGAGAAATCATTCCCAACAATCAAATCAAACTCTCCTGGAACAAGGAAACTATCTAGAGAGAAAAGTCTGCCCTTTATTCTTTTTACTTTGATCCAAATCTAATTCATGTAATAATTAAAGCTTACTAAATATTCTACATGTCATCTACGGATGTCACATTTGACACTGTTGGTAGAAAACTCTCAGGAGATTTTAGAATGACTGGCATGAAACAAAAAGGATGCTGGGAAGCAGTGCTGTGAGCGTGGCAGCAGTGAGATGAATGTCTTAACCAATATGAATGGCAACCCCTTGTTGACTGCAACACCTTTAACAGGTGAATGGTTTTAGAGTCAAATACAGAATTCTATAAAAGTTCTGATGCACCACTCATTTCTTTTTTCTTCCTTCTTTTGTTTTTAAATCGCAGACTGCCTTGTAATCTTGTAATGTGATCTAGAGCAGAAGTACATTAATTGCTTTTTAAAACATATTCATTCTGATCTTTATTTTATTTTATTGTAATTTATTTTATGTATTTTTTTTCAAGCAATTTAAGACTGACCTGTAAATCATTAGAGCATAAAAGAGACCCCTAAATCAAAACATCGATCAGCATTGTGTCGTGGGGCCTCATTTCTAAAGCTGGCGTAGGAACAAAAACCGGCATACGGCAAACATAGTCAGCTTTTGGGACTTATAAAAAGCAAAGTTGACTGGAAAATGTTCCTACTCTGACCCAGGCGTACACACATAATCTAGAAAAACAGAAACAGCGACACCAACGGTCCAGAAAAAATCAATGCACAATCCACTATTACCTTTCACACCACATTTTATATATTAAAGCTGTTTGCAGAAATGAATCAAGACACACATTTCATATTAATTCTTCTTAGAGCTCAGGGAAAAAGAAAACCTTCAGGAAAAGGTTAGATGATATTAATAAGAGCCTCAGCCACTAAAACATGTTCTGTCATTGTGAAACAAAGCTTCCATGTTATAAAATCCATCCAGATAAGGTGCCAGTCTGCTGCCAGCATGTAGCAGTCAGTGTAGAAAGTAGCTTTGGTCCTTCATTCCAGCAGAGCGGGACCAGACTGGAGGCTGGAGGTCTAGAAGGAGGTCTAGAAGTGATGCTATGCTAACGAAACACACGAGGAGGATTTCTTTTTATTTATTTATTCTTACTCAATGCTTTTCTATCATTGTCCTAATTTCTGTCCAGACAGTCTTTATCTCCCGCAAGTCCTTGTCCACCCAGTTAATAGTGGTGAACGTGTCTTTCTGCACTGCCCACCCAGCTGGAGCACCGCCCACCCAGCTGGAAAACCCAGCAACTAGAAAGAAATATTATTTAAGTGTAAAGTCTTGTCGCCAACAAGAAGAGTTGAGGTGAAACCTCAGCCACTCAGCTCTGCACTGCTCTATGGGGATGGCTAGTGTGACGTCACAACATCACTTCCGTGTCCAACGCACAGCAGCAAATACAAGCACAATGGCTGTAGCCAAGGAACCGGTCACGTTTTTCACAGTGATATCATATTTTGCCGACTTCCCAAAGTCAGTGAAAAAGGGTCTGAACTCCCACAACTCAAATCGAGTTGTAAATGTTAGTGTGCTGGCAGGTGGAAGTCTGAAAGGGAAAGAACAGGCTTCAATGAAAAAAAGAATTTACAAGGTTGAGGTGAGTAAGTAGCTAACATAAGGGTGTCAGACTTCAAGCTAACTTTTTTTTTTTCTGTGTAACATTAACTATTGTTTACTTAGCTATGTAGAATAATTACCTATGGTATGATGGCAATGTCTTACAAGCCCAATACAAGTTTGACAGCTAAGGACATTACCTAGCTTGTTGTTACCACTACCTAGCGCAACTCAGTGTTTCACTTTTCTGTCTTTTAGCAGTGTTAGAGCTGTTGTGAATGTTAGCAAAGTTGTTTTCAATCAGGTGCACGTTGAGGGACAGGAAGTGAAGGCAAGTACTTGCATTTGTGCTATCAAGAAGGCCAAGTGCCATCATGTAGCAGCTCTCTTCATTTGGGCTGAGAAGAACTGTAACCGCACGGATGTTGAGTGTGTATGGGAGAGGCCCGCGACTCCCAAAACTGAGGAAATCACAGCGAAGAAAATGTCTGTGAATTCACCTTCCACATCCCAAGGTTAGTATATAATAAAAGAGTGATTTCTGTCTTGTTATCACTGAAAATCCATGACCCTACGTTTTCTTTCTATACTAAAATATAAGCTTGGGTTGTAGAGTGTTGTAAATGAATGGTGCTGCTGATAGTAGTAATGTGAGGTGGTATTCTCACTTGAATCCGTTCACCACCATCCCCATTATTTCAGCTGGAATTGAACGACCTGTCACCCAGGAGGACAGAGAATGGACATTGTCATCTTTGGCTCAGCTTGACCGTTTTACAGGTCTGGGTTGGATTCTTGCTCCAGAATCGCCTCAGGTTTGACCTTTGTGTTTTCTATTTTAATGTTTCATATCCTTCTTTATCAGAAACAGCACATGAACACTACATTAAACACTACATTAAATCATGAGCAAAAGTTGAAGATATCCCAGAGCACCCTATTTTTTTTTTTTTTTTTTTTTTTTTACTTATTTGTCTTTAATGAATTTAACTCCTTTTTATTTATTTATTGATGTTCTTGCATACTGCATTCACATTGGGAGCATTGTTGACTTGTATGGATCTAATTGTTGTTTTTTCTGATTACTGATGTTTGTTGTGACAGACATTTGACTGATGCCACCACATCAAAACTTTTGATGGGATATTGGCCAGCTCCAGTTATGGTGATCAGAGGACAAAGCTCTGCATATGCTGTCATCCCTTGCTGTGAGCCCAAAACAGAAGGAAGCCGTTGAGAGAGGCACAGTTGGGGAAGCTAAGAATGCCTTATGGTAATGATACATACAAAGATAGCCTCCATTGATTTCAAGTGTAGTTCTATCTTTAATTGCTGTTTTAAGTGCTGTTGTGAGGTTAGCTGTTTAGTGTTTCTTCACAGGAGGGCGTATCATAAGAAGAGCAAGCAACTTTGGTTTTGTGTTGGCAGCAATGAAGAGGAACTCTTACCCTCCTTCATTATTCAAAATGCTGCTTGGTACAATACAATTTCAAACAAGGAGCTCATGTAAGTGATTTTAACCTGTGGGTATTCTTTTAAAACACATCCTTTAGCCCCGTTCTGGGTTTTTAAAAGCTACAACTTTAGCTGCCGTAAAAACAAATGATATATATATATATATATATATATATATATATATATATATATCATCAATCTTGGCCCTGATCAAAACTATAAAATTTTTCTTTAGGTTGGGTCTATATTTCTTTCCTTCTCTCCCTATGTAAAGCACATTGTGTTGTCATTGTGCGTAAAATTCCCTTTCTGCCACCAGGCTTGTGATTGGGGAATCGTTCATGCGCAAAAGGCAAAAGAAGAATACATGAGGCGCACTGGTGTGACCACCCAGGAGAACGGAGTATTTCTATCTGACAGCGGCCTGCTTGGTGGCTCCCCAGATGGGATGGTGTCAGATGACTGCGTCATTTAGGTAAAATGTCCCTATGCAGCCAGAAAGAAGACCAGGCAGCAGAGGCAAAGGACTTTTTTCTCAAACTGGATGAAGTCACTGGCTTACTGGAACTGAAACAGACCCACAACAACAATCTGATGCCAGGGCACATGCCATCTGGCGGTATGGACTCCTCTGGATCTTGTAATCCTGCTCATCCATAAAAATCCAGCTTGGGCAAACAACATTACTGTTCTAGAAAACTTTTATAAGGATCGTCTCCTGCCCCACATTTTATCAGATGTTAAATGAATATTGTATTGACCCTGCATTCTTTACCCGTTCTACAGAAGGATTTTCATTGTGAATGTTAAAGCCTCCCCAAATTTTACTTGTTTGTAAGATATATCAATATATATATATATGCATTTGTACCATTTAAACTGCTATTTTATGTGTTATGTTGTTTTATTTTTTTCTTTAAAAAAGCAGTAACAAGAAGCAACAAATGTAGTCCAAATAAATTGAGTGGGAGCAGCCAGTGTAAAGACTTGTTTTTGTCTGATAGTTCGGATTCCCTTGCACCCAAGTTGTCAAATGAATATCCTGGTACTTCTCCCAATTATTCATTCAGTTGATGGTGGATTAAAATTTTTCTGATAATATAATGTTGTAACCGACAAACACGGACTACATTTATTCTGAAACATTTCAGTTTGGGAAAATTGATTAGCAAGGAAAAAACAAGTATGTTAATGCATTTAATATAGACAAAATAACAGACAGTTGTAGGCAATGAGTTGTGTTAAGTCACTGAAGCTGGTGAGTGAAGTGACTGACCAGAATTTTTTGGTTTGACAGGAAAATTATACTATTTCTCGGAGAATGGGTGTAAATTTGTAAGACAAACACAAACGTTCAGTATCTTGTTGGCATGCTTTTTATGCTGGTATGGGATGTAGGACAAAATGTGAAATGTTTTCAGACGCTCCAAGTGAACTCTTGCACTGGCATAAATCTGTTGTGGTTAACTTCCTCCACTGTGAACTGGCCGTTGACAAGGAATGTTGGGATGTTCAGTGAAACATCAGCAGGCAAAATGTCACGAATAGTGAAGCCCTTGTCAGCCATTACCATGTCAGCTGCTTCTAGCTGTTGGAGTTTTCCACAGTCTGCTGTTATCGCTTTGTCTGATGTGCTTCCACCATATAGGTCACTGGCGAAGGTTATAACTCCATTGGGTGCCACACCTTTCAGGGCCTTCAGCGTGGTACATCCTTTGTAATGACTGTACAGATGACTTTGAGTGTCCATACTTTCTGTGTTGGAGACAGCCACTTCAGTACAGTCTAGTACAATCCAACATTTGGGAAATTGGAAGCAGTCTGGCAGGGAGGTCTGGTTTTTTAATCTGGAGGGGATTTTGTTTTCCATCATACCAACATACAAAATGTCGTACAGGGCACTGGAAATGGTGATGAAGATGTTGGTGACTGTGGCACGGCAGCATTTAAACCTTGTTGAAAGGTCTAGGACATCACAATTCAGTCTGAGCTGCATCAAAGTCAAGAGCAACTGATCAATTAGGGGCATTTTTTGAACATTCCAATCAAAGTGATACCGGAGAACAAATTTAGAAAGACGGGCCTCCAAAAAGAAGATGTGGCAGCATCTGGCAAGCCAGTGTAATAGTTTACTTTGTCAGGGTGGGAAGAGATTTGACTAAATTGAAATGTTTGATTTTGTTTCTCCAACTCTTTCTTTAGTTTGTCATTTTCTTTTCTAAGCATCTCATTCTCAATTTCTAGCACCAAAACACTTGAAGTACAAGGGGTCTTTTGAGCAGTGGCAAGGTGACTTGGGCCAGGTTCGGCTGTTCCATCGTCCTCTACAGTCACAGGGAGCATTTTCCTTTTGCATTTGGTTGGATGGCTGGTGTGGTCAGGGAAAGCCTTTCCCTCATTCCAGGCAAACTGTGTCAGCCCGGCTGCTTTGCCATGTGGAAAATGCCATCCACAGACCCTTGAGTTATGGTTTGGGGTGAAATCTTTACGTCTGGAATAAAAATATAAAAGAACTAAGTGGGGATCAACAAATAGAAGTCGTAAAATTAATAGGTAACATTATCTAGGCTAACGTTTAGCCCAAATAATAGCTAAAATGCTATCTAGCTAATGATAGCTGCTGGCGCTAGCCTACACTTAAATGTATTTTTCATGATTACAGATCAAACTTACCGTATCAGTTTAACCCATCTCCTCTTCTCGTTTTTGTCCAGAGGAAAGCAGTAGTAACGTATCGTTTTATTGACATCATTTCTGTTATTACAACACGGGACACAGTACTGTACGATTATACCGCTATTTTGATTGGACACGGAAGTGACGTTTTCGGCTTCGATGACGTAGCCACTAGCCATCCCCATAGTGCATGCAGGACTTTTGACAGGCACACCATGTGGCCAATCACTTGTGACTACAAACTGGATCATACCATTAAGAAAGAGGTGCAGAAGACAGCAAATGTAGTGGCACAGGACAGGTAACAGAGTGACGGTTGAATGCAGGCATGTTAAGGAAAAACAAAGTAAATAAATGACTGAAAACTAAAGATGAAGCAGTGTTTTAGGTTCTACAAAAAATACCAATAAATCATATCAAACTTTATTTAAACAGTAGCTACTTTCATACAAAAGCAGCACAAAGTGCTTTACATAATAAAAATGATTTTTGAATGTATATACACACACCTGCTCACACTCTGTTTCATGTATATCACACTCACCTCCAACCCCTACCCCTCTTCACAAACATAAACTCTGACTTCTAGTTTCTGTCTCTTTATCTGAAACATCAATATAAAAATATAACTGGAGATAAAGATATGGCTTGACGCTGAGCTGTGGAAATGATAATAACAAGAAAGTTATACAGAGAGACATAAGTACCTCTTATATCAGTTAGTTGTCACCAGTGCTGTAATTTTTTGCTGTTGTGTGCTGGGGGACGGCCAGGGAGGTGAAATGGCTTGACAAACTGGTCAGGAAGTTTGTGTCAGTAATGGGAGGGGCAGGTGCGCTGCCAGGGATTTTGGGCCCCATGAAAAGAAACTGAATACCAAATAACCTCTTCCATGAAGAGGAGTCTTCTCTGTGGAGAAACAAATCAAATCTCAGCTAAAACACCATCAAAAACAAAATGGCCGCTCGTTTTTTATGATTTATTGTATTATGAGCTTTATCATTGAACATTATCACTGAACAAGAGGCAACAAAAAATAATAAATAAAAATAAATAAATAAAATCAGAAGTAAATGATAAAATAACTTAGATAGGCTCAGAAACTAGCGCAACCTCACATGGTTTATTGTTTTATATGAACTAAAATGTAAAACGGGCACAAGCAAACCACTGTGGAGATTTACAGCCAAACAACGGCTGGGAGCGTCTTTAAAATTAAATAATCACATCTTAAAAGGTAGAACTTTGTATAATAAGATATCAAGGAGAGGTAAAGGTTCACTATGGCTGAGTCAAGCTCTTGCAATCTCATTCACAATCACTTCCTCAGCCTTTTTCACCAAGACCCAACGTGGAGCTTTCTCCCTGGAAAACCACTTATCAAGTCCTGAAGTCCAGCTTTCTATTCTATCAGCTGTTCTATTATGGAGTATCTCCAATCATGTAATGTCATGTGTAATAGCATCACAATCATTAATTCTGGTGGTCTCCCACTATTAGTTTTACTTAAAGGTGCTTTAAGTGATTTCACCAACAATGTGAAGGGAAACTGATTTGACTACCAATCCTCCACGTCATCGTCTCCCTCATGTAGCAACACATGAAGTCTAATATATCTCCAGATCTGTAGGTGAAGCATCAGATTAGTGTGGGAACATATATGATGCAATATGGTTGTTGCTAGTTAAGCTTCTGATATCTAGAAAATATAAATATTTCTCTGATTGGATTGAAAGCAGTCACTCAGTCTGCTGCACTAGAAATGTCTCTGTTCCTGCTGCAAAGCAGGAGGATGAGTCCTAAACTACTGACCTGACCTACGTTACAGTGATAGCTGAGCATTTCCTGAACTATTCAAATTGATCTAAAATAAATACAAATTTTGTTAATATTACAATTGCATTGAGGGCCCTTCTGGGCCCCTGTCAATCATGGGCCCTAGAATCCTTCTCCTTTTGATTACAAAAGTGATAACTAGTAAAAAAAAAAAAAAAAAAAAAACTGTCACAGCAAAGAAGCCACGTGGCAGTTGTATAAAACCTCAAAATTTATAAAAATATACTGTGCAAGAGCCTTGATCTACTCTCAGTTTCGTTATTTTTTGTCTCCAAGCCACCATATTTCAAGCAGAGTTGTGTTGCATAGTTTTGCATGCTCCAATAAATTCTTGCTCCAATTCTTGCTCCTGGAAAGACATAAAGGAATGAGAGGTGGCTGAAGACTCACACAGTACTTAAAATATGTAAGACTGAAAAGAATGTATTAAAGCTATTCTGGAGGCAGACAACATGTCTTCATTTTTACCTTTGATGAAACATCCAATAAACGTGCAGCCCAAAGAATTCCATCACAAAAGAACAGATATTTGTTTTCTGTCTTTGCTGTTGGTGACAGATATTCACCATTAAAAGCTTGGTTTATCTTTTGTATGACTTGTATCAGGCATCACAAGATTCAAGCTGACGCTCGCGTGCAGAGATGATTGCTTCAGAAAGATGTAGCGTTATTAGGTGAATGCAGCTGTGACCCACAGGTGTTCCATGTAAACAAACATCCACATCAATGTTTATTTCAGACATCTGAAAGTCAGTGTTTGGATTAGTTTGGGGTGTAATTATCTCCAGGTGTGTCAATGGCTGTCACAGGAACTGGAATAATGAAAATGCTGCAAGACCTAAAAGAGGAAAGCCTGTTATTATCTTGTATGTATGCAGTTAGAATTAAGATATATATGTATGCTAGACTTATTAATGGAAGGCATGTAGACACTACATGGCCCACTGACTGATTACAACATTGTAGACACCTGTGATGCTAATTTGTGGACACACCTTGAATTAACATGTCCCTTTGGTCACATTATTTTCTAGGGGTCCCATCATTTTTGTCCAGGCCTGTTTCATGAGTTTATTTTTTAAAATAATTCTGTTGAAGCATGGTTGGTTAAATTTAATAGAATTATTTATCATTACTATTTTCAGATTCAAGTTTTTTCTGTGACTTTTGCGAGTTTTTCTTTCATTAACCGAAGGGTACCAACAATTTTGTCCATGTGTGTAAAGATATTTACAAACCCCATCACTATTCCCATTCAGTCTGTAATTGCACCTCTCTTCCAGTCTGCAGTTCAGCTGTGTTTAACAATAGCATTCAGGATTTTGAATATTTCCAACACCCACATGTCAAAATGTGGAAATATTTATTTTGAACCATGAATGTACAAATATGATGATCAGTAAAAGTGAAAGACCAGATTTAGATGCAAATACAGCACCAGCTAAGACTGGACACACAGTCTTGTGATACGCCCATAGGTCCAGTGACCTTCAA
Source organism: Melanotaenia boesemani (assembly GCF_017639745.1). Classification (NCBI taxonomy): domain Eukaryota; kingdom Metazoa; phylum Chordata; class Actinopteri; order Atheriniformes; family Melanotaeniidae; genus Melanotaenia; species Melanotaenia boesemani. The sequence continues at coordinate 37,827,871 of NC_055686.1, read as the reverse complement.
GACACTTCTTTTTCAAATGGTCGTGGTACCTTTTGGTTATCAGTTGAAGACATTCACACAATCATTTATCAGCCGTGCTTGTGCACAGATTTGTGCATATTAAGTGCATAGTGTGGAATTTCACAGCTAGTGTTAGTACTTAGGAATGTGCGTACAGATGTTGTGGTAGAACAGGGAAACTGAAAATAGAAGACGTTGCTAGTGTCACAGCAAGAGTGTAAACATCTTATTCACACTGTGCGCTTCACAGTGAGGAAAACTTCAGAGAGAGATCTGATCTTCTCACTGAGAGCACGGAGTGACTTATGAATAGCTTCCGCTTACCAATGAATATCCCACTGAATTTATGCTGTGGCTTGGCACCAGTGTTGCAGCCATATTGATTGGACAAAAACTGTTGTGCATATCCAAGTGGGTTTTTGGTCACCGACGTGAGGTAGGAGACAAATTGTACATTTCCCAGCTATCATTGACCTGGATTATGATCTCCTTGCTGATGCTATCTTTTCTCTGTGCCCAGTGAATATTTAGTTACATTAAAAAATATAAACTGAGCTGAAATCAAACAGGAAAGAAATGCATTTGCAATGAGGCTGGAAATGTGTTTCCAACGGTGGAAGCAACAACGCAATCTTTTGCTTTGAGTTTTATAGCTATCTTTTTTTTTTATGGTGATCATTCCTAAATCATTAATTGTGCTCCTTTCTCTCCTGCAGCATCCACTATCCACCCCAAATATTTCCTATATACCTATAACTTTCAAATTTCTCCTTAACTTCATCCATAATTTTCATAATACCAGTAAACCCATTATTTATATATTTCTTATTTAAATGCAATGTTACTTGCAAATGTATTTTTAAATATATTATTTACCTTGATATTTTAATTCTAATAGTTATTTTGTCCTCTTGTACTCTTGCTTTGAATATATATATATATATATATATATATAATTGTTTTCATTTGTACAAAGCACATTGTGTTACCTCGGGTACAAAATGCACATAAATGTTAATATGAATTCAAAGAGTGAACTAAACAATGATCAGTTGATAATTTTCCCTCTCTTCATTACTCTGGGTGGATTTTCATTTTTTTCTTCCATGATTTATTCCAGGGAAATGGGGAAAATCATCCTCCTGAAATATATTTAACTACTGGGGATCACATTGAAATAAGCATCTGGATTTAAATAAATCCCTCTGACTTAAGGTTAGTGTCTTTCACCAGGACATCTGACCTTCAAGTCTCAGTGTGCTACAGACTGCATACAACAGCTGGCAAGTGTGAATGAGTGCAGCGGCAAAGCTGAACATGCTGTGTTTCAAAGACATTCTGGCTCACTGTCAGCAAAATTTTACAAAAAGAAGAAATGAGACAAAGGGAAGCCAAAACTTCTCACGCATGACACACAACCAGATCAGTCTGAAACTGTCTTTTGACAATGTGATAAACCTGTGGTTTTCTAAAACATCACACATTTTCAGCATTAAAAAAGCAAGGTGTGCAGAGAAGGTATGGCCTGGCCTCACTGAGGATCTGTAGGTACTGAAACCTGTTTTTTCAATATGTGTCATAGGCAGTCGCCTAAGGCACCATGTGCTGGGGGGCAGGTGTCAATACAAGGTTATGTTCACACTGCAGTTTACATTCATGCTTCGCCCAATTCATGTAGTTACTATGCATCAAAATGAAGATACTTATATTATATGTAGCAACCATCTTATCAGCACAAGAGATATTTTATCATCATCGTAAGAAGCTCAGTTGCAGTGCAGTTTCCCACCACTTGGTGGCAGTAATGTGTTAGTTAGTTTTTCAACTTTCTCCAATAACCAGAAGACAACTTAGCTAGCTGCTACTCTGTAGCAAAACTTATGAAGTAATATTTAAAACAAACAAACAAACAAACAAAAAAAAAAAAAACAAACACAATTATGGTGAAAAAAATTGTGAAATGTGAAACATGATGATTTTTCTTTTTTTTTCATGTCATATTTTACAAGGTTCTAGGTGTTTAACTATGAGGGGATTTGGTTTAATTATTGAATAGAAATTTAAATAACAGGGAGATCAAATAAACCAAAACACTCTTAATATCTTAGTGGGCCCCAGACCACTTTGTAGTGGAAAGTTGGGCCCAAAAATGTTAAGAACCCTGGCCCTAGAGAAGGTGATTAGTCCTACAGAGGAATTAAATGTGGAACATATTAAATGGCTTTTCATACATCTTCTCATGCTCTAACTTGGACACATCATTAGAGTTGTTTCCTGGTCTCTATGGGTGTTTTGGGTCCTACAATATACACCAGTGGTGTAGTCCAGGGTCTACACAGGTATACGGTGTATACCCACTTTTTTTAGTCAGCATTGCATATACCCCAGTGTATAGTTCTAGTTCCCAGTGATGTGAACCATTAGTTATACCTACCTACAAACCTAATTGTTATTTTCCCCCAGTGATAGTTAGGCCATGACCCACTACTTCTAATTGGCTAGTACTTACTGCTTCACTAATTTAAATGGTTAAATTAGGCATGAGAAGTGATGAGTCATTCAGATGTAGTGTGGACGGCCGTGCTGAGGAAAACTCTGCTAACCATTTACCAAGTTTACTTTAAACTTTTTACTTTTGGAATACCTGATGAAATGAGCAATTTAAACTAAAATTAGCTTTCAGTTATAAACGTCTATGTGAATGTACATCAACCGGTAGCTCAGCTAATTTTAGCAATGCTAGACCGGTGGAGCTAGCCAGCAGCTCTGGAAACATAAGCCCGAAACCCACAGCCGCTCCGTCACCCGGACTTGTGCACTTGTTTTTAACCAGCCCTCCAAGTCAGCACAAGTGGCCTTGATAGAGTCTGAGTCCTTCAGACTGCAGTTGAAGACCTTCACTGCAGCTGGAACATTAGGGTGGGTGCTTTCCCTTGCCGGGTGGTTGGGGGGGCCTGGTCCTCCTGGGCAAGGTGCAGGCTCACATCTGGCATGGCCACATTTGCACAATCACACTCATCTCTGATCACTCCTTATTCCTCATACTCTGCATGCTGACACAGTCACTCAGTGGATATATATATGAGCTACTTTTGTTTAGGTTTTTTTTTTCTCTTTTTGTGTGTGTGTGTGTGTGTGTTTGGCACTGTAGTTAGGTACTTTAGTTAGTTATACTTTAGTTACTGTCGTGATACATCTTGTTGCTGTCTTGGTTACTTTTTTTTTTTTTTACAAACTCCTGCTGATTGTCAGCTTAGTTTACTTTTACAAGCTGTAATAAATTCTTTGTTGTGTTTCTGTACAGGTGTAGCAGTTGGTTGTTTGGTGTTTGGTTGGATTGAAGGGTTGTTTCTTCTATCTACTGTATCTTTATCCCCTCTTCCTTTTTTCTACTTTCTTGTTTCTCTTCATTACTCTCCTTTTTGTTTTTGTCTCTCTCTCTCTGTCTCCTCTGGTCAGGTTCAGCAAGATTACACAAATTCCATAATTCCAAATAAATATGATAAAACAATATATTTAATTAAATAAAAAAATGAGATTATCTAGAAAAGGCTTATAAAGCTCCTCTTGACAAAGCAAATCTGTCCGGCACAACATGGCAACCAGACCATTATTCTGTTTGCTACAATGCTGGACAGTACAAGTTAAAAAAAAAAGACCTTCACTGGTTTTTCTGTGAATGACGGTATCTGGTCGTCACCCAGCCTGAAGCGGAACTTGTCAGTGACCCCTCCCTTTTTCAGAAGGACTGGGAAGAAAAAATAATGTAATTATTTCCATCATGAAGATTATAAGTAATTACCAAACTACAAAAATGTATTGATTTTGTTGTGTGTGTGTGTGTGTGTGTGTGTGTGTGTGTGTGTGTGTGTGCTGACAGCAGCATTGTAATCCAATTAAATATCATCATTGTACTTTTTTAAAAATAATTAGTATTTCTTATGATACAATATTATGTTTAATATTTTAAATGCACTTTTAAAGTCAGTTCAATGCAAAAACCAAACATTGACTTCTCAGTGTTGCTGCTGGAATTTCAGGTAAAAAACGACAATATGTGCACTTTTTACACATTTCTTTGGAGTTGGGGCACCACAGTTGAGGTTCACCTAGGGCTCCACATTACCTTTGATTGACACTGGAAACCTCAATGAGATCACTATCCATCCCCTGAATATTTATGCATCAAATGAACTTTTAAAGAGTCATTTTGTGACCTTTGTTCACAAATCAAGATTCATCAGACCTCAATGGTTTTCCATCTTCTATTGTCCAGTTTTGGTGTGAATTTTAGCCTCAGTTCCCTGTTCTTAGCTGACAGGAGTGGCGCTTAGTGTGATCGTCCTGATTTCTTCCTCATTCTGATCCTTGATTAAAGCTTCAACAAGTCTTCTTGACTATAATTATACGACTAAATACAAGATTAGTTATTTGTGTTTACGAGCAATTGAATAGGTATATACTAGGGGTGGGACTCTATTAAAGACATTTATCTAATTAAGTAGAGGCGTTGTAATTAATTATTCTCGATCACATTTTAATTGCACAATAATATTTGCACCAAAAAAGCAAAAAAAAAAATTTTTTTATTTAATTTTAGTGGATTTTAGTGAATTAAATAATAGTCAGATATTTCTACTGTAAAACTCAAGATCTAGTAATGTCTTGAAAAACACATTTAATTGCATTTCAATTCAAAATAGCAGAAAAATAAATAGAAAATATCCCTGGCCAACAATGAACAGACCATAAGTTAAAGTGTCATTTTAAGTACTTTAAGTTAGAGTACTTATAACTTTTTTGGTGTTTTCATCCACATTATTTATTAACATCTGACAGTATACCAGGCCCAGATCAGCCTGCAGCAGCTTGAAGTCTGAGCAGAGGTGAATATCTGCTACTTCCACTGCTGCTGGGAGCTGGGTGCAGCGTGGGGACCAAGCCTCTGGTGTGTTCTTTTGGATGGGAGAGGGGCTTGCAGCAGCATCTGTGGCTCATTGAGAAAAGTAAACAATACCTGCTTTCATGTCAGTCTCCAATAACACCAGAAAAAGTTGCTAGATTTGTCGCTAGTCGCTTATTTGAAGTAGAGCCGCTAGAGGAGTCTGAAAACTTGCTAAATATAGCACCAAAGCTGCTAAGTTGTTAGCCAAAATCTGACGGGTGCACCAGTTTAATCAGTGTACCAGAAACCATGCACTGACAAATGTTCCGCATGGTTCTTCTCTTTCACAACTACCAGTCTCTGCACGGGTACAACTGTGTTTCTGCAGTAAAAAAATATACATTTGTTTTTCAACTACAGAATGTCAACAGTGAGAAGGCAGAGCGAGGGATTAACCAGACCTCCGTGGGGCTTGATGTGATTCACACCACACTGTTGATAAAGAAAAAGAGCCGTAGGATGTTGGAGTGGTGATCAAAGGAGTGAAAATGCAGCACAGCCAGAAGTATTTCCTCTGGACATGCCAGGCATTTTGAACTGATATACACCCAGCGTGAACTATGAAAAGTAACAAAGTCACATTTGAGCTCATCGAGAAAGTGCTGACGATCTTAGATGGCAAGGAGCTGTTCCCAAAGATCAAAATGCTTTGGTTAGCTCACAAGTTATAGCGCTGACCTGTTGAGTTGGCCACTTTCTGCTGGTTGGATATTGCTTTTGCCAGCCAAGTAAAAGGAAACAAAGACTGGAAAGAAGCAGAAAACGAAGAAACAAATATCTGAACAGCCTCTGAAGCTTTCACAAACTGGCTGAATCAAAACCTGTTGTGTGTATTTCTGTGACAGTGTCATTAAATTAGCATTGCATTGCTCACTGAGGATACCGAAGTTGGGGAAAGGTACTGGCAAGGGCTTATTTTGTGACATCGACTTTTGTGAAATTTATATTGAAAGTCATGATGCCTTTCAATGCCATGGATTTCTGTTAGCAATGCTAAATGTTAAAGGCTAAATTCGATGCTTGTTTTAGAGGCTTTGTTCTTTTTTGTAACCACACCCATTAAGTTTTTATTCACCACGTCTACAGCTGTTAGAGGGATTAATAAGCTTTCACTGTTAACCTGTACAAATTTGGTTTGAATGGATGTGGCACTCATTTTTTAGAACTGTATCAGCCTTGTTTTAATGAATGATTGTAATGTGTACTAACTGAATAAACATATAAAGCTTATGTAGAAGTCCCTCTTGACTTGAAATACATTCTGCAAATAAACAGATAAGGTTTGTGTAAACATTCCCTAACACTTACATATACTAATTAAATTATTGCATCAAGTCTATGTAGGTTTTGATTTGATCAAATATGACTCTGTGATAAACACAGTACTCAACACAGTAAAAACATTTGGTCGATTGCAACTATTTACATAATATGTATTTAATAATACTGGATAGAAGTTTTACATGGAATTAAAATACATAAAGTCAACCTTTTGACTTTACGGTTATTTTTTTGAGAGGGCAAATTATGATTGGTTCAAATATATTAAATAAAGCAGGCGTTTAAAGTCATGTCTTCCTACCTGACGCATGCCATTCTCCGTCTATTGATGGGCTGGGTTTTTTTCAGACTATTAAGTTAATTTCTAAAATGCAGTCCTTCAGATTTGAAACAAGAACACTCTTGAACTGGTCTAATCCAAAATTAAGAGTCTTGTACTTTAATGAACAAAGCTGGACTCTGTTAACCATTCATTGTGATTAGTTCGGTATGAACTTTGCGTAGGTGAATATGAAAAAACAACAAAACAACAGGAGGTTGATGGGAATGCAGTCACTTTTTTGGTTTGTTTTTATTCTTTTATTTTGTCAGTAACACAATAGTCTTGTAACTAATTGTGTAATTTGCACAATATTGTCACTGTTATACATTCATGAATTATATTTTACTGGTCTTTAGTAATATGTTTTAATTACTCACTGAAATTATATTAGTTCCAAAGTCACAACAAAATAAGCCTCAATAGAGTCATTTTGAAAGCATTTCTATGGGAAAAAACAATCCAGACACCAGGAATCACTCTGAGCTGATGACTCCTGGCATCAGCTGTAAGAGGCTTACATTTTGAATGCATATAAAAGTTTTTACACACAAACAGGATTAATTTCATCATGCCTGAGAAGCATTGTAGCTATGAAAATATGAGCTTTTTCATATCCTTAGAAACTGACCCAGGGAAATGGTGTCTGCTCATCCACACAGTTAACTGAAGGTTTTTATATTCAGCTGCTTCTGCTGTATTTTTTTTAATATGTTGTAACTTTTACTTTCATGTAGAAAACTATATGTTTCCATTTCAGTCTGAGCTCAAGCTTATCATTGCTGACCTTCTTTTACCCTTGAAAGTAATAGGCAGTACTATCTCTGCAAGGGTTTAAACAATGTGAATACCCATGCACACAGCACACAGAACTTTTAATTAAATTCCATAATTTATGATTTGGCTTGTTTGTGTGTCCAATCTAAAGCGTTTGAAGTACAAATTTTAATGCAACATGTAGGAAGATAATTGTAATGACCAAAAGACTGACTCTGTAAAAACATGGCTTTTGACAGATATCTGTGCCGTGATGTACTCTTTTATTCACAGCCCGGAGCAGATTCAGTTTTTCTTCTGAAGGAACCATTTTTGAGACTTCCAATTATGGAGCACTGATGACAAGTAGCAGTAAACTCAGCTTGAAGATAACTTTCTTAAAATAATACTTGAAAAAAAAGCCTGATCGCTCGTAAAACTTTATTTTTGACACTTGGAAAGATTTTGCCAGAAACAATGCCACCTAAAAATCCCAAGCCTGTACAACAACTGTCCAACGTGTCACAAAACAGCAAGACTGACACTGCCAAAGGCAATGCTAGCAATGATGCTAATGAGGGCAAGGACGAAGCTAAAGCTAGCGGACCTTCAAACGGTGTTATACTTGATGCGATTTTTTCATTGAAGGGAGAGTTCCCCAAACAATCCGCCGACATGCTAAATGCACACGAGATTATGATGGTGAGGCAGAAAAGAGAATTTCACAGGCAGAAGAAGACAACTAATTATTTGGAGATATTTCAGCCCAATCAGAAAAGATTATTCATGTTTCTCCAATACATTTAAAGCATATTCTAGAATAGATATTCTTTTATTATTTTATCTAATACTGAACTTTCAAATATTGAGAAATGCTGGTATGATAGTATACTATTGTCTGATGATGCTCCAATCTCCCTAATAATACAAGTGCCTAGTATAATTTCCTTACTACCTAGATTCCGGTTTCAGTCTTGTTGGCTCCAAAATCCAGAGTTTGTGGGCTTTTTTTTTTTTTTAGATGAAAAAAATTGGTGTCTACTTCTGTAAACACAAATCAAACTAGAGCGTCAGTAAAATGGGAAGCATTCAAGGCATATTTGAGGGGAGAGAATAAGATCATAAATACAAATACAAAGGAATACTATGTACAATTAAGCACCCTTAAACAAAAACTAAAGCAGCTAGGACAAGAGGTTTATCACAACAATATCCCATATAACAACAGGAACTTCTTTTATATAAAATAGCTTCCAATCTGTTTTGGTTGAAAGAGTCATATCACAATCAAGGAGAAAAAGCTGGAAAGTTGTTGGTGTGCAGAATTAAAAAGATTTTAAAAAGAGCTATTAATTCATTAACAATAGAGGATGAGAAATCCTTAGTTGATCCAGCTGTTATAAATATTTAAAGAATATGAAACATCTTGTATAAATCTGAATATCCAGTCAGCAAGAGCAAATTAGGTTTTTAAACCAGCTTCAATTCCCAACTTTGACTGAGGAGTCTAAAAATGGCCTGGACAAAAATTTCTGTATTGAGGAACTATTGGATGCACTGAAGACCATGAGTAGTGGTAAAGCACCTGGGCCTGATGGCTTACCCATTGAAGTATATAAGAGGTTTTCTGATAAATTGTTACCACATCTTCTTAAGATGTTTAATGAATCTTATGAAAGAGGAGTACTACCTCAGTCCTTAAGATCAGCTCATTTCTTTTTTATTAAAACATAGGTAAATCTCCCTCAGAAAGAACATCTTACTTTAATGTCTTTAATGTCAATGTCCCTGGTGAGCTCAGCCAACTTTTCTTCTCTCCTCTCCAAGAGACCTTTGCTCCAGCGTTGTCTCATTCTTCCCGACAGTCCTCACACCCTTGCCATCTTCATCAACTCTGGAGCTAATGCTAGCATAATCGATGAAGAGGCAGCACTCCAACTAGGATTAGAGAGGGTTCCCTTGTCCAGTTCAGTACCAACTGAACATCATGACTTCTGTAAGGTTTTCAGTAAGGCCAGAGCCACATTATTACCTCCACTTTGTCCTGACTGCGCCATCAACCTTCTGCCTGGAGTGTCTCCACCCAAGAGATGCCTGTTTTCCATATCTAAGCCAGAGCGAAAAGCTATGGAGACGTACATTTATGACTCCCTGGCTTCAGGAATAATCTGTCCTTCTCTATCCCTGTGGGCACAGGGTTCTTCTTTGTGCAGAAGAGGGATAGGACGCTACAACCCTGCATTGACTACCATGAACTTGAAAATTTCACAATTAAAAATTGCTACCCATTGCCTCTAAAGCATTTGAACTGCTTAAGGGGACCACCATTTTCACCAAGTTGAACTTACACAACACTTATCATCTGGTTTGAATCAAAAAAGGGGATGAGTGGAAGATGGCGTTCAACACACCCTCTGGACACTATGAGAATGGAGTCTTGCCATGTTGGCTCACCAATGCGCCAGCTGTTTTCCAGGCTCTCCTCAATTATGTGCTTCGAGATATGATTAACAGTTATGCCTTTGTTTATCTGGACGACATTCTAATATTCTCACAAACCAAGGAACAACACGTTCATCATGCTCAGTCTCTTCTTCAACTTCTGCTAGAAAATTCACTGTACGTCAAGGCTGAGAAATGCGAATTCCCTTCCCTTCGTGTCTTTTCTGGGAAGCATTGTGGCACAGGGAGGTCTCCAGCTGGATCCTGCCAAAGTCCTGGCTGTCACCTCCTGGCTGTAAACAACTCCAGCTATTCTTGGGTTTTGCTAATTTCTACCATCTTATCTGGAACTACAGTTCTGTGGCTGCCCCACTCACTGCCCTGACCTCTTCCAAAGTTCCCTTCCTGTGGTCACCCTCGGCTGCTGTGGCCTTCCAGACCCTCAAGCATCGCTTCACCTGTTCCCCCATTTTCCAGTTGCTTGATCCAGACTGGCAGTTCATGTTGTCGGTGGACGCTTCTGACATCGGGGAGGGAGTGGTCCTATCACAGCATTCTGGCACAGATCAGAAACTCAATCCTGTGCCAACTTCTCCCGCAGATTATCACCCGCTGAAAGGAACTACGATGTCAGAGATAGAAACTCCTGGCTGTCAGACTGGCCCTTGATAAATGGCACCACTGGTTAGAGGAAGCCAAGGAGCCCTTTCTAGTATGGACAGACCACAAGAACTTGGAATATGTATGCTCTGCTAAGAGACTGAACTCCCACCAGGCCCTGTTTTTTACTTGCTTTAGGTTTACCCTTTCCTACCATCCTGGTTCCTGAAACATTAAATCTGATGCATCTGCTGTCAGCCCTGAACCTGTTCTACCTGTCAGTTGTCTTGTTGCTTCCTTGACTTGGGAAATTGAGGAGAGGGTAAAAAATGCATCCAGTGATCTACCTGGTTCAAGTTTCTGTCCACATAACAGTTTTTTTTTTGTTCTTCCAGCTCTTAGGTCAGTGTTGCACTGGGCCCATTCCTCTAAGCTTTTTTGTCATCCAGGTATCTAACGGACCCAGCAGGCCATCCAGCAATGCTTCTGGTGGTCTACTCTGCTAGAGGACATCCAGGGGTTCATTAAGGCCTGCCCAACCTGTAACCAACATAAGACCTCATGTAGACATCTGGCTGGGTTGCTTTGGCCTCTTCCTGTCCCTCATCGCCCTTGGTCCCATATATCCCTGGACTTCGTCACAGGCCTGTCTGTGTCAGATGGTCACACAGTGGTCCTGACCATTGTGGACCAGTTCAGTAAGATGGCTCATTTTGTTCCCCTAGCAAAACTTCCTTCCTGCTAAAGAGTTTGCACAAGTGGTCCTACTCCATGTCTTTCAATTGCATGGTCTCCTGGTCTAACCAAGTAGCCGGCTTAGTGTACAGAAACATTGGTGCAGAATATGTTGTTTTCTTGCTTGGTCGATGTGTTACATGTACATTTACACACCAGGCTGACACAGTGCTTAGTACTTTTTCCATGCTACTCAGCCAACTTTATTAACATTCTGGAACAGACAACAGCAGACAACAACCCCTGCTTGGTTACTATGCACCACCTAGTGGTCACCAACTCACCACATCCGTGTTAATATATAACATCTCTTCCCCACTTAAACAGAATGTGGCTAACCAACTAAAAGATGTGGATGCCATCCTATACACAAAACAATATATTCTCTCTCTCTCTCTTAGTAAAGAAAAATATAGATGTAAGCTATCCACTTTTGTTTTCCCTTTTTTCTGAATAAAACTGTCTCTCACAACTACTAGTGAAGAACCAGATAACACTCTTTTTTTTTCTTTTTTTTAACTGTTCATTTATTCATCACAGTACTGTGCTGGAGGGTTAGTTTTCCTCAGAGGGTAAAATTTCACGGACTTAGTCAGTGAAACATCCCCAGCATGGGGTAGCTCAGTAGACCTGTGTGTTTTAAGCAGGCCAGCCATTGTGGAGGCTTGATCTTCATTCTCTCTTGGGTCAAGTGTTGCACGATGGTCAGGTGTACTACAAACAGGACTACCTGAAGTTAACTATGTTAAACTGTTGAAAACATCCTTAGTAGATTTTGTGTTATCTTGGGGTGTTCGCTCAGATCGTGTCAGCATCTGATCCACATGATGTTTCCATACACCTTGTGCTTCAACCTTTACCCTGTAAAACACTGGGCCCGTTTGATATTCAGTCACACATGCTGCCCACTTTTCCTCCCCTTTCCGATAGTCACGAACAAGGACAGGCTCACCCACCTGTCTTTTTCACACTAATGATTCAACTGCAGGTGGGAATCCTGAGCCCTCTGCACCATTCCACCCACACTGGGCTTAAGAAAATCTAGCTGAGAACACAGCTTGCACTTCAATAACAACATCGCTGGAGCTTCCTTAGTCTTGGCATGGGGAATGTTGCGATAAGTCAAAAGGAATGTGTCCAGTCGCTGCTGAACTGATGCAGTGCCCTGTGATGACTTTAAGGCATGTTTGAATGTCTGCACAAAACACTCTACCAAACCATTTGTGGCAGGATGGTAAGGTGCTGAGCGAATGTGCTTAACCCCATTGGATCTTAGAAACGCAGTAAATTTGTCCAAACAGAATTGCGGGCCATTGTCGCTTACAAGAATATGATTTCTCAGGACCTGAATGGTTTTACCAGCAGTGGTGTTGTCCATGACATGCACTTCTGGCCATTTAGAATGTGCAACCACAACCACAAGATACATATGTCTTTCGAACGGACCAGCAAAGTCCACATGAATCCTTTCCCTAGGACTGGAGGGCCCCATCCAAGGATGCAAAGGTGCCAGACTTGGTTCTTTTTGCACCCGCTGGCAGGAGTGACAGAATTTGGCTTGAAGATCTATCTGTCAGTCAAAATTGGGCCACCACACATAACTCCTAGTCAAACTTTTCACGCTCATTACCCCTAGGTGTGCTGTATGAAGCTCTTTTAACACACAGGAGTGGAATTTGGTGCACTACCACCCAGGAACCCCACATCAAACATCCCCGTTTTATTGTGAGCTCATGTCGCTGCCACAGGAAGGGTGCCAGCTCCTCTGCATCTTTTGCAGAAAGGAAGTGACCAGTGGTGACCATCTCCACCACACATGACAGGATCGGGCCAGCCAAGGTCCCATGTCTGATCTCCGTGCTGCTGATAGGTAGAGTTTCCAGCTGAGACATGTAAAACACATGTACGGTGTCTGTCTTTGCTTCCTGGGAGTGGGGAAGTGGTAAACAAGAAAGTCCGTCTGCGTTAGCATGTGCCACACTTATAATGTAATCAGGGGCTGAGAGCAGCAAAGCCCAACGCTGCATCCTGGCAGCTGCCATTGATGAAATACTTTTCAGTGGGCTCATAATGGAGGTCAGGGAGCGATAGTCAGTGAGCAGGGTGAACTTGTTACCATAGAGGTATTGGTGGAACTTGCAGATTCCAAAAACTATTGCCAAAGCCTCCACTCACCAGAATGTCATCGAAGTAGCAGTGTGTAAAAGGAAATCCCAGCAGCACTTGATCCATAACTTTTTGGAATAATGCCAGTGCAGATGCTATTCCAAACGGTAAACAATTGTAGCAGAACACTCCTTTTTGTGTCGAAATTGTCAGCAACTTCTTTGACTCCTCTTCTACTTTCATCTGCAACTAAGCATTTGACAAGTCAAGTTTGCTGAAATGTTGGCCACCAGCCAGAGAAGGAAACAGATCCTCAATGCGTGGTATTGGGTATTTGTCCACATAGAGAACTGGGTTGATTGTGACTTTGAAGTCCCCACAAAGTCTAATTGTGCAATCTTTCTTTCTTACTGGGACCACGGGTATGGCCCAGTCGCTGTGATCCACTGGAGAGATGACATCTAGTTCAGTGAGGCGTGTCAGTTCAGCCTCCGCTTTTGGTCGAAGGGTGCAAGGCACATTACGTGGCAAGATTTGGGCACACAGTCAGGTTTGAGAGTCACTCTAGCTTTAATTCTTTGCAGCTTGCCCAACTTAGAGGAGAAAACAGCAGGATGTCTTTTTAACACACTTTCTAAGCTGTCTTTCTCACCTTTTTCCACCACAAACACCTACTTCTAGTCTTTCCAGTTTAGTTTAATGGTTCTGTGCCACTCTCTACCAAACAGTGGGGGTGCATGAACTTTCACTACATACAGAGGCAAATCAGCAGTCTGATTATTTAGCCTCACTTGCACTTTAATGACCCTATCAGGTGCCAGGGGCTCTCCTGTTTTAGAACAAAATCCGTAGGCTGCAGAGGCATTTGTTTCAGCTTGCTTCCATACAGTTCTACAAGGGATCAATGACACTGCAGCCCCTGTGTCCAACTCCATCTCCATTTTCTGACCATTTACTGTAGGCAACACAGTGATGCAGCTGTATCTCCTGTTATGGGTTAATGAGTTCAGTGCCAGTTCATCATCAGTATTTGAATCAGTGTCTTCACCTTCACTATCATTAGCTTCTGCTCTGTATACTTTTTCCTTTTCATCTCTGAATTTGTGCTTGGCTGTGTTACCTTTAACTTCCTGCTTCCCGTCTCTCTGCTTCTTTTTCCTTTTTGTTTTTTTTTTTTTAACTCTTGCACATACGTGATTTATGACCTCTTTTTCCATACTGATGACAGTCACGATCCTTGTACCAGTAGTCATCTTCAGCATGGTTTGGCCTACCACACCTTCTGCACCTGGGGCCGTTTGTCTGGGAGAGCACAGCATTCACTTTGAGCGAACCGCTTAACTGCTGCGCATCCCTCGCCACCGTCTCAGCTGACACTGCGATGTCCACTGGTTTATGAAAGGTTATATTTTCTTCAGTCAACAAACGCTTCTGCACGGCCTCACTCTTTAATCCACAGACAAATCTGTCACAAATGTGCATCAAACTCACAATGTTCCAACAGTCTTGTAACACAGCCACATATTGTGCCACTGACTCCCCCTCCTCCTGATTCCGCTTGTGAAACCTGTATCTCTCAGCAACCAGTGGCCTTGGAGCAAAATGTCCCCGTAAAACATCCACAAAATTTTTATAAGCCATGTCTCCGGGCTTCGCAGGGGCAATCAAGCTGCTTAGTAGTCCGTATACCGGGACTTTCTTAGCGTCCCTTATGTAATTAGCGAGCACATAATATTCGAAACGTTCAATATGTCAAATGTCATCCATTGCTCACCGGATTCATCAAAAGGATCCATTTGTCTGATCATTCCAGCCATGATGTGTTTGTCACACAGACACAGACCTGGATAGATGGCATATAAAAGACGGATGGTGGAAAACTGAATAAAATAACAGGAAATATGGTTGAGACTAAACAATCCCCCTTTTGTTTGAATTTTCTCTGCTATACGTTCAGTAGGCTCTGCATCTGGAAACAGTTCTTGTGACTACATATGGTTTTAATCTTTGTTTAGAGTCCTAAGAATGATTTAGACAATTTAGCAGAAAATTACTTAAAACATTTCAAACAACGGCTGTAGTGAGGCTCCAGACAGCCTGTTAGACTGGTAAAAAAATGTCTGAGAAATAAAACAGTGATTCAGGTTCAGAACTGTCAAGTTCAAATAATTTTAACATCTTGCAGACTACCATACATTTACAGGTTAAAGACAGGAGGCTGGGAGCTAATAAGGTGAGTATAATAATTCTTTGGACAGAAGCCATTTGTCTCCACCTTTGTGCACTGATTATTTTAATAACAGAGGTCTACTCAGCACCCTGCTGTTTCCTTCAGCTGTGACATGGAAGGGGGCAATTTTCATGCCAACTTAAGGAAAGATCTCTACTGGGGACAGCTCAAACTGCTATTCAAACTGTTATAGATGTAACCCCGATTAAAGACTTAAACTCACTCTCAGTGGGTGCCAATCCCATTTCATTACGAAAAAGAAGAAGAATATAAGTTTACGCTTTCAAAATCTGGCTAAATTTTATTATTTAAATATACTTGCTTCAACGTACATTTCTGACATTCACGCTTCTGTTTTCATTGACAGGTTGATGGCACACAAATCCTTCTCAAGCTTATTGAAGTATATTGGCAGTTTGAAACATCTGAAAGTGAGGAATCAATGCTAAGCATGGACACATGATAAATAATAAACAGTCAAGATTGTTACGGTCATTTATCAGTCTACCACTCAATGTGTTTAGATTGAAACAAAGGAAATTATTATACTGTCATAGTGAGACCATCCAGTATAAATGCACATGCAAAATCTATACATACACCATTCCCTCTGACATGAAGAAAAAAGTGAAATTTTGAATTTGTACTGAGAGTCTGCAGAGGTCAGAAAACTGCATGTGTTCTTGGCTTTTCAGATAGGAGCCAAAGTAAAGCTCTACCTTACAGAGAAGTATCTATGGATGAAACATTTTCAAAATCCAACCTAAAATAAATTTCTAAAATTGTTACAAAGGTTAATAATTTATTTTGTTGTAAATTTAAAATTCAATGCTCACATGAGTCCTAGCACTTAAATTGCCCATAACATGATTTTGACTTTATGTTGTTTTGCTCTGCACACTAATGTAACATGACGAAATGAGTGTTAGGAGTTAACAGGCTTATAACATCCGACAATGAAAAGTGCACAGCACCAGTTGCTTGAAAAATCCCCGCTAGACTGTGATGTCAACTTCTGGTTGGCTAACCGTTCCACACACATGATGGAAGTGGCTGAAAACATCAACGATGGTTCCAGCAAAAGTAGCCTGGAATTGCATTGTGTGGCCATCCATTCCTAGTTCAAAAGAGTGAAGTGATGCTTAGGAATATGGGGGCATCACACCTTACAGGATCAAACTGTAAAGAGACATCACGGCAAGTAGGTCAGACTCTGAGTCGGAAAGTGACGGTGGAGAAGCAAACAAGGCTGCTGCAGCAGCAATGGCAAACTCATGGCAGGGGCACAGATGGGTATGCCTGTTTTGCAAACGTTACAAACAAATGATTTGTTCATAAATATGTCGTGGAGAGACTAAACTGGAGTTTTGATTAAATTTCTTATATTTCTTTGCATGTTGTGTTCAGAATGGTAATTTTCTTTTTCCTTTTGTATGCAAGTGATTACTTATGTAACTGATTACTTTTAAAGCTCGTTTAGGGTTGCCACCCAGCTACATTACGGACTTACTGACACCCTACGAGCCTCCACGCAGCCTTAGATCCTCAGGCAGGTCTCTTTTGGCTGTTCCGGGGTCGAAACTAAAGACCAAAGGTGACCGAGCTTTTTCTGTCCGGGCCCCTCGACTCTGGAATGGCCTGCCTGAGGAGATAAGGCTGGCACCATCAGTGTCATCTTTTAAATCACTTCTTAAAATGCACTTTTATTGATTGGCCTTTTTATAATATTATAATATTTTATCTATTTAATTTTCATGCTGTACTCTTGTATGTGTCTTGTCATTGTTTTCTGCTGTGTGATGTCCAGCACTTTGTAAACTCTGTTTTTAAAAGTGCTATTCAAATAAAGATTTATTATTATTATTATTATTATTATTATTAAGTACATATTTTGTCATGAGTTTACGCTTTTAGGAAGGTGGAATTGGGTTTAAACTTGTGGACAACACCCATTTTCCCCCACCTGTGTTGAACTCTGATTAGTGGTATCATGTGCAGATAATTGCTGGTCAAATGACACTGGAGGAACAAAGAGGCCAAAAAAAGCAGACTGGTGTGAAGCCGAGAGGAACCCTGGTTGTGTCCCACTCATGTTGCGTTTTGTTGGTACTGTTGTAAATATCCTGGTGGTTGTGTCTGGGTTCCTGTGTGGACTTGCACATAGTCTGTGGTCTAAGAGACCCCTGGATTTGGTCCCCTGTCGCTGCAGGAAATGACACTTCTATCTAGCTGCTACTGGGATTCTTGCCTGTCTGCCCTGGGTCTACATAGTCTCCGGCCCACCCTGAAGCAGTTGTCCTCTGAAGTGGCTTACTGGGAGCTAGATCTGTCTTCTCCTGGTTTGATGCAAGTGTACTGGACCATCACTTATGCAGAACAGACTGTTTGTGTCCTTGGGGGTTGAAAATATTCCAGACGATAGAGCCCTGCTGGGGACAAGAATCCATTTGATTGACTTAGGACCTCTTGGACCAGCCTTCGTGTGGGGTCGTGAGAGGTGTGCTGTGGTTGGAGCTCTGACCCAAGTGGATGAAGGAACTTTTCTTAATAGACATATATTGTTATAAAATTTACTTCTATACTTGAAATTGTTGTTTGTTGTTGTGATTGTTTGTTGTTGTGATTGCTCCCACCAAACCACCAGTTTGCAGTAGATAGATTTAGTCCCAGTTGTCTGGGTGGCATTGTCAGATAGGTTCTACTGATTCAACACAGTATCCATTTGACTGACTTTTGTTATTAGTTCTTTTATTTTAGTTTCTGGCTCTCATTTACTCTTAATTTCAAACTGGTACAGACTCCTCCAACACATAAAGCTGGCAATACTCTTGGTATTGACCAGAAACTGCTCCACAGCCGACCTGTCCTTTACCCTGCTGCACCTCTCAGACTGGGTTAAATTCTCTGTCTTCCTTCCCCATGTCACTCAAGTGGCAAGGAATAACAGAGCCGGACTCAGGGCTGCAGAAAGAAAGTGGCCTAAATCAAAAGAGCACACTGACTTGTCTGAGTACCAGCAAAAACTTGAAATTTTCACATCCAGCCCAAAGGCAATCAAGATAGCCTTTTATCAGAACAAGATCTGCAATGCTCACAACACACGACAACTGTTCATGGTGTTCAAAACCCAGAGGCTTCCCAATTGGGATTTTGATGGACAAAGCCCAGAGAGGGACCAAGTGGGAGCACAGATTTCAGCCAACATTCTGTCTTAGGTGCGAATAGCTGCCTTTGTTTTGTAAAAGAGGCCATTACTGGTGAACCCTGGGGGGCACATAACACCTTTAGCAAGAAGCTGCCACATTATTAGCATACTGGTCAGACCACATTCCAGGGCAGGAGGATCAGATGAAGAGTCTCCAAAGCTCTTGAAATGGCATTTGTTTCTTTACATTTATGATGTATTGCTGAAATAAAAAGAAAAAAATGTATAACCTATGTTTTCAAATGATATACCACAAAGATTCCGCTCTCATTGAATGAATAAATGAATGAATGAATGAGGACCAAGTTTCTAAACTTCGAGTCAATTCAAAACCCACGACCTGCCCTCTTGATCCTGTTCCCTATGACATCCTGCAGAGCATTTTACCTACAGTCAAAACTGCAGTAACCCATATTATCACCTCCTCTCTTAAATCCGGTATCTTTCCCTCTGTCTTCAAGCAAGCTCGGGTTCCCCCGCTGCTGAAGAAACCCACACTCAACCCAGCCCAGGTTGAAAACTACCGGCCGGTCTCATTGCTTCCATTCATGTCTAAATTACTAGAGTGCACCATCTTCAGTCAGGTCTCACAGTTCCTCCAAGACAACAACCTGTTAGATCCATATCAGTCTGGCTATAGGCAAGGCCGCTCTACTGAACCTGCTCTCCTGTCAGTTACTGATTCCCTACGGGTTGCCAGATCCGCTGGTTAATCCTCAATCCTTATACTGCTGGACCTGTCTGCTGCCTTTGACACGGTCAACCATCATATACTGTTCTCCACACTATCGGAGCTTGGCATCTCAGGATCTGTCCTCTCGTGTTTATCTCCTACCTCACAGGAAGATTCTTCAAAGTATCTTGGCGAGGTGGAGTGTCCAGATCTGGCTGACAACAGGGGTGCCATGTTGCCTCAGTTGCTTGATCTTGCCAATTTGCTCTCTACAACATCAGGAGGATCAGACCCTACCTGACTGAACACACGGCCCAGCTCCTGGTCCAGGCTCTGGTCATTTCACGCATTGACTACTGCATCTCCTTATTGGCTGGCCTGCCTGCCTGCTCAGTTAAACCTCTGCAGATGATCCAGAACGCAGCAGCACGTCTGGTCTTCAACCAGCCCAAAAGAGCTCATGTCACTCCGCTGCTAATTGCTCTCCACTGGCTTCCAGTTGCAGCGCATCACATTCAAAGCTCTGCTTCTGGCTTACAAAACAATAACCCAAAAGGCTCCGTTCTACCTCCACTCCTTAATCCAGAGCTACACTCCCTCTCCACAGTTATGCTCTGCAAGTGAAAGACACCTAGTGCTCCCACCACAACGTGGCGCAAAATCAGTAGCTAGACTCTTCTCCTCTGTTGTTCCCCGGTGGTGGAACAATCTACCAAACTCCGTCCGATCCGCAGAGTCCTTATCCACTTTTAAAAGCAAGCTAAAGACTCAGTTGTTTAAGGAGCATTTCCACGTTTAGCTTAACTCTTCTACTCAGAATGAGGTAGAAAGATTTGTCCATCTCTTTGGTTCAACCAAGTACTGAATAAGTGCATGCACTTACTTACTTAAGCTTCAATCAATCAATCAATTGACACCCTTACAGTCTAGTGAGGCTCTTTCATTTGGCACACTGAATACCTTACAGATGCAAGCTCACAAAACTGCTCTGCAACAGATTAATTTATTTCTTGACACAGGGTTGGGCAAATGTTGAGACTTCTCAACTTCTCATCTGAACTTTTCTGGTTTTTCTGATGAAATCTGTGACAAAGTGATTATCTTTCCGCTGCGCCCGTAATAGGATGCTGTGCTACCATTGTGTTGATCCTATCTGCTTGCTCTTGCAACTGGGGGGGGGGGGGGGGGGGGGGGTCCATGTTCTTTGCCTACTCCATCTCAATTTTGATTTCTTTCTTTGCTGCTTTGTTGATATTTTCTGCTGTTAAGGCACAAAGTCTTCCATCATGTGGTTAAAAATGAAGCTGTTTTGTCCAATTGTTGGTATGACGTGCAACCTGTCCAGCTATAGCAGATATGTAACAGGTTGAAAAATGCTTGAAGCTCAACAACTCATCACAGTGGACATAATAAGCAACCTCATGAAGACATGAGAAATGGAGAACTCCACCAAAAGATGAAAAAAGTTATAGCACAGTAAAGAGTGTAACATATAATTATGTTCTCAAAATATATAAAATATTTTTAAAATGTGTTGAACAATATTCTCACCACCAGATTTTTGTAGCTTTAAAAAAAATGTTTTGGATATATTTCTTTAAAGTTTAAAAGTTCCAGGAGCCTGGTCATAAGGTCTGCAATGGAGCCCTTGGAGGACACACCTAGAGATGGGCAAGCATCCTGGAGTTCCTTCTTTTGGAGAGGAGATATTTATGTAGAATATATGAAGAAGTTCAGAACTGTGAACAGGACAACTTCTTCATAGTATCTAAACTAAATATAAGATTTACACAAAGTATGTTATACCTTCTTGGACTCAATGACTTTGAGGGTTGGATCTTCATTTATTGATTGATTGATTGTGCGGTGCTTGCTGTTGTCAGGCTTCTTTTTCATGGCCTTTTCACCTCAGTTTGGGAAGAACCTTTCCAACTCTGGAATATTCTCCCAAATTTGAGTGCCGAGCAGATGTGCTGTATGGGTTTGCAGACTTTGCTAAAGTAAAATGTGTAATAAGACAACTGCTTTAGTTAAAGTTATTCTTGACGAATATCCCCTTGTAAAACTGTAAGTGTTTGGATTGTGCCTTATTTGCACTATTTTCTTAAAAAAATTTTCTTACATGGTGCATCGAAGGCCAGCTTCCAGTTAGCATTGGCAACCACCACAGCTGGGTGGTGTCCACACTGGTAGCATGAATAATCAAATTTGAATTCTGTTAGGGATAGAAAGTGATGGACAACTGATGATGGTATTTGTTGTTGCTAAAGAATGTGTTCAGCATGCGTCCACTAGTTGTGTTGCTCTGTAAACAGACACAATGTCAGTTATAATAACTTTCTGTAAATCTTTACTCAATAAACTAGTTTAGAAAGTTTGGTACATTAAAACTTTTTCTGATGATTATAAGTTGACTGGAATAACACAACATTAAGATTTTGTGCGGTTGTCTTACCACCAACCCTGAAAGCAGAAGTCCACACAATGGTAGAGTCAGGAGGACATTGTTGTTAAAAAGATGGAACCCAGAAGAAGCTTCCTGGAATTGTACAATGTTACCACATGTGGAGTTTTCTTTTTCAGCAACAACACCTGTTGACTGAAAAATGGTTTGTAAGATACATAAACAGTAATTGGTAATTTTTCACAAGAAGAGTTCTCTACAACTACTGTGATAAATGCATCTATAGGCAGAAGCACAAGTTTCTTTTATTCTGGTTTACCTTTTTGAACATATTTTATCCCGTACACTGTGGCTTGTGTGGTTTAACTGAGATCTGGAGGGGTGGGCCCCAGGCAGTAGGGACAGGTGCTTTCAGCAGGGGAAAAGCATGCTGGTGGGTTATCCTCCTGAGCCCTAAGCTTCAATGGCAAATCTTCTAGGCATGAGATGCGTTTCTTTGTATAAATATATTCTGTTATTGCGCAGATTTTTTGAGTGTTCATAGGCAAGGCACGACGAGGCAAATTTATTTGTATAGCACATTTCATATACAAGACAATTTAAAGTGGTTTACAAAAAACAATAAAAGCATTACAGTGAGGTGCAGGAAGCAATAACAAGTGCATTAAAAACAGACTTTAAAAGACATTAAATAAAAACATACTATGTGGCTCTCAGGCCATGCTGCTTTCTTGCAGTATGACACCTGACACATGTTCCTTTCTTCATGTTATCATTGGACCACTGTCTTAGGTCCATTCTCCAAAGGTATCAGTCTACTGGTACTTAAATGAAGCTAGTCAATGACTTCTCATCAAATAAGTTAAAGAACACAGTATGAGCACAGTCATGCTACCAAGGTAATCGTTTCATCATTTCATTTAGTAACAGTTTTAGTCAAATCAACTGTTACGTCCTCTATTGTCTAGGGGAATGAGGACGGAACATAAATTGAGACATACACCGGCTTAAAAGTGTCCAACATTTATTTGTCACACATTTAAACAGAAACGGGTTCTCAAACTAATAGAGTCATCCGCATGTCGACTAGTTATGGATAAAATCAAAAGGCAATTTAAACCAAAGTCAAGGTGTCCTTTACAGGATTGATACTTAATCATTCAATTAACATAAAGTCCCTTAGCGGGTTACCAATTAACCTTCTAATCCAACAGAAAATGTCCCAATTACTGGGTTTCACACACCGGTAAGTATACCATACAATACAACAGAAAACCATGCCCTTCTTGTAACTCAAACAGGGACGCCAGTACAAACTCAGAACAACACTAGACTTTACCACTACAAGTCTTAGTACTACAAATGAAATTCCTTCCCACAACAAGACATTAAAGCACTCCCAAACCGTAACCAAGCAAACTGTCCCTCAGTCCAGTTGCTGACGTGCTGTGTCCTACTGTCCACAGTCTGCCTCGAGTGTTGGTCCAGGTGCAGATTTATTGCAGGAGGATCCCGGCGGTTGGTCGGTCCTTCCGGAAGCACTTAGTCCTTGGGCCAATCGGTCAACAAGGGGTGGAACCTGTGCTGTCATTCTTAATTTAGACGGCTGCAGCTCCTTGGGATAATCAGCCATTCAGTCCCCGGTTTCTGAAGAGCTGCCAGCCGTAACATCAACACTAAATATTTGTTTTCCAACATTGTGTGGTAAATGTGTAAACCAGTCCCAAATCATAGTTTAGCTGCTCTAAGTAATATCGGTAATGTTTAATCTGAGCTTATTCTGGCAGGTGAGATGCACTAAAAAACTTAGCTAACATTTTAAAATCAATTTCTGTGTCTAGCCTAGCAGGAACTTTATCTTAAATAATACAAACACACTTAAGGGGACCAGATATCAACAATGCATTACATTTTCCCTGTGGCACTAAATTTGTAACATGTATAATAATAATGTAGACATGGTGGTACCAATATTACAGCTGGTCGAGCTCTTGTGGGCACAATTAGATTACTCAAGTGTTGTAAACCGTGCCAGCAAGCAAAAGTCATTACTTTGGATTCCAGCCATTAGCTGATAAGCCTATCTGATGCTACTTGTGCATGTAAAGGTGTGAGAGGGAATAATAATCTCATCAGTGCAGAGGAACCGATTCTCATGTTTTTTCTTCTGCTCTGAGAGTCTGATATTTTAAGCTAAGCGTCTCTCAGCGCTCCAACTAAATAAAACACAATCACACAGCTATTTTCATCCCTCCGCTCATCCTCAGATTTATTTTCTTGGTATTTGTGTGAGGAGATGTAATTATTTAAACCCTTAAATTGTGATGTTGAAATTGAAGAGCCAAAAATGAATAAATAAATAAATACTGGAGAAGATACTGATTTGATTATCTCATGCAACAGAATGGGAAAAGACTGGATATACAGTATTTTCTATTTTGTAGTTTGCATCTGTTTGAGCATAACTTTTGAACCAGTACAGCTACTAACTCAATTCAGAAATATATATTTGAAACAACCAAATAAATCATCTAAATTCACAAACTTACAAAAAAATATAAAATCAATGACTAAGAAGTTGAGGGAATTCATGAGATCTGTTATGATTGTAAATATGTAAAATAAAAAAAATAAAAAATAATAAATAAATAAATAAAAATAACACCTACATGTGTTGTGTGAACATCCCTTTGGAATGATGCAGCTGCAGTTCTAAACCTCTATGAAATCGTGGTAGAATGTGTGAGCAACGTTGTCAGTTTATTCTTTAACACTAATCAACTACGTGTTCTTATGTAAATTAGCATTATTAAAGAGATAGTCCACCCTAAAATGTGTTTTTGAGCTGTAAACAACTAAAAATTCTTTTAAAAAATTTTGTGGGTCGAAAATTACTCAAAACGTCCCCTACAGGGAAAAAATAGGTTTAGTTTTTCGTGACAGAGTGAAAACCCAGTGCTCTTCCATGTCACAGGAAAATTTTAAAAACATCACAGCCCCCTCTCTCCAGATGCAAAAAAGGCAGGTCTTCACCGTGCAGCCATAGCAACTGCGTCCATTAATGCATTTGCATAGATGTGAACTTGTGACCTGATGTTGAATCACTAGTTTCAGACTTCACTAATTTTTGGACTTTTCCAGAGCTTTTGAGAAAATATCGCTGCAGTGTGATGGATTTGTGCGTTTGAGGGATGTAGAAGTAGAAGAATTATTTTCTACCTACTGATCCTCATCTGAGGAGAGACAGCAGCTAAAATTGTGGCAGCTGCAACTTGCAGCAGCATCTCCAGCAGCTACCATGACCTGCCGCGAGTCGCCTCATCTTGCCAGAGTCTGCCAGAGCCTTCGGCTCAGGCAACGCAACAGTGCTAACGGCTCAGTCAGATACGGTTCAGTTCCAACTTGTTTGTCCACCACTGCATTGTGTACCTGAGGGGATTTTGGATTCTGGAAACGTTTTTCACCTCAAAGACCGCTCTGTGGTGTAGGTGCTTTGTGAAACAGAAGTGCTTTCCATCTTGCTAGTTGCTGCTGACATTTAAAAATTTCTGCCTCTGTATTTATGACCCACCTATTCTCACCTCCCTGCTCCCCCACCCCTAGACCCTCAACCCTTGCAGTTTTTGGCATTTTTCAAAATTTGGCAGTTGGTGAAGTTATGCAAAATGTAGGGGGTGTAGATACACTTTAACACTTTCCTGGAAGAACCGCACCCCTCTTCAGATCTAACCTTCAGCTCAGGGGCCTTGTTTTAAAAGCAGGTGTACGTACAAAAACCAGTGTCTCCAGTTGTCAACTTTTGGGATTTATAAAAACAAAACTTGGCGGGAGAATGTCCCTACCTACACAGCAACTCTGACCCTGGTGTACTCACAAAATCTGGAGAAACAGGAAACTGCAACACCAATGGCACAGAATAAAACCAAAGAAATTATGTGAAATGTGAGACTTGTGCAAAGTCATATGTTACCTTTCACACCAAATGTATGTATTAAAGCTATTTAAAAGAATGAATAAAGTGGCACATTTGATATTAATACTCTTAAGAGTGCAAGCTCACAAAAATAAAATCAGGATTTACAAGAGAAAGAGATGTTATTAGTAAGAACCTCAACCACTAAAACATGTTCTCAAGGTGAAACAAAACTTACATGTTATAAAATACATTCAGCTAAATAAGGCATACAGTCTGCTGCCAACATGTGCCAGACAAATCAGTAATAATTACTATTAAAATAACATGGTCACCATGGAAATGTGCTCGTCAGTCAGGCTAAAATTTCCCCCCCAGTAGCTATTCAGAAAATTGATGGTTGGATATAAAACAGCACCCCAGTGCAAAAAGACGCACAATGGCTTATCTGTCACTGCTGTGATGCTTTTGGCTAGAGCTGCATTACAGACACACCAGGAGGAACCACGCCATGCTAGTCCATCTGCAAGTGCTGACAAAACTGTTTTTACTGACAAAACGTACCTTCCAGGTCGGGGATATCCCAGGTGATCTTCATGACTGGTTTGTCATAATGTTGCTTTAACTTTCCTACACTGAGGAAGAACATGCAAGTACAATAATGCAATTTGCAGCAATGTCCTGTTTCCAGGATGTATTTGGCACTAAAGTTGCAATAAGAGCACCAAGTGAGAACAAAATGAAAAATAAATAAAAATAATTCTAGAAGGAAATTGCAAATTGGAAAGTAAGTATTTCATAATTCTGCTTTTTATGCTGATTTTATGTTAATTTGAAAACTGAGGTTTAATAAATTGTTGCATATTTAAATTTGTCTTTTTCTTTTTTTTTTTTTTTTTTGCATCATTACTACGGAAGACAAATGTTTCTTCAAATGTGAACTCACTAAATGTAACATTTAGAGACTTTAGACATTAATTAAACATCTATTTGCCAAGATAGATCCATCACAGCTTTTCCCTTCATGGCCGTGTAATAATTCTAAGAAGGATGGTGCTCCAAAGGCTTGATTTTATTGATATTAATCATTATTAGTGCTAATTAAATATATTCATGCTGAATATTATCATTTGATATTAATTTTAAAGCTGTAACACTATATTGCTACACCCCATATTAAATGGATCTTCTTAGCTTGTCCTCAAGTTCTTCACAAGCTGGCAATTACCGCCAATACAATGAGCCATGAGTGAAAGCAAGGAAACACTAAAACATGTAGAGCAATAGCTCTGGGGGGATTGGATTTGGAAAACCCTGCTCTACAGAATTAGTCAGAAAGCAAAGCTTCCCAGAATACAGATATAACACTAACTACATCCTGAATCAAGCACTTACTTTATATTTAGAAGATTAATTATGATTCATAGAAAATTTAATGTGGAGTGAAAATATTTCTTCTTAAAGCATCCAGATAGCGCCCAGTGTCAGCATACTATAGTCTAAAGTCTATATTTTTTACACCTTCCAGCTTCATAAATATTTTATTTTTTATTGCAATTTATTTTATTCATTTAAATGTTGTGTTTTCATGCAACACCAACATGTAGAAACGTCACCTTCTTCACAAATAAATGAGAGATGCTCGGTGTGGATTAGTGGAATTCATCCATGTTAACTGGCCTTTGTGTCATCTTACACATTTTTTTAGAAACAGTCTGAACATCAGAAAGGTTCAAATAGATTAGGATGCCTGATTAGGGATAAACTGTGGTTGTGCTGAGCACATGTTTATGACTGAACATCTAAAATGAGAATGAATGATGGCAGGGAAATGATTGGACATTACTGGTACTTTGTTTTCATTTGCTCTAATGGAATGAAAGAGGTCAGTTTGCTTTCACACATACATACACACACACACAAACACTCACATTTGATTCGCAGTAAAAATGACAGATTTGTTTTTCTTCCATTAGTTAAAAACATTCTTACAGAACATGTGGGTGGATGAATGAATCTTCTAAAAGGCAAGGGCATAACTCAAGTCTGAGGAAATTATATTTGGTAACAAGGCCAGTATGAATATGCTGGTAACAAGCCATACAGGATATGTTGCAAGAGCCTGATGCCATTTACCTGAGGCTCAAACTGAATTCAGTAAAAGGAAAACTGAAATCAGACTAATCAACAACAATAGCCAAGGGGGTAAAATGTTAAAACACAAGCAAGAGCAGCTTAAGAAAAGAAAACATGCTTATTGGCTACTTTACTAGGTACACCTGTTCAATAGCTTTTTAATACAAATCAAGATGGATCAGAAGATCAATGGCACGCATGACACTCTCTGTTCACCACCCTTACCTCTGGGAGGCTCAGTTATAAGTGTAATTTGGTCCATTTTCAGAGCGCTTATCCATCGCTTGACGCAGAAGACGGGGCAGTACCACCAGAAATCGTGGGGGCAGTGCTGAGCAGAATAGCTGGCATGCGACCAGCGAAAGAATCAAATCAGAGAAAAAGAGGATGAGTAAGGGATGCCACTGTATTTCGAACAAGACTCTTTATTCTTGTTCGAAATATTCTTTTTTATATCACAATGGTGCAAAAATCTGTGGGCTTGTCTGCTTTCCATGATATGCACATGATTACAAGAGAGATCAGAAGATCATGAGGCTCTCGCTGGATTATCTGTCCCAACAGCCATCAGAGGAGAAGGAGAGTCAATAAACAGAAGCATGGGTGTAGAGCTGGAGTGCTATCTAGAGAGAAGAATTTGCAAAGACCACCACTCTCCAGTCTCTTTGTCTCCAGTGCCAGGTCTTTAAACAACAAAATGGATGAACTTTGACTTTGTCTAACAACTGAATCAGCTGCCCAGAAAAGCTGTGCTTTGATTTTCAACGAGACCTGGTTTCACGCTGAAGTCCCCTACGCTACTATTTGGCTATCTGGATGCGCTACCCACCACAGTGACAGGACGGAGGCTTCAGGTAAACAATGTGGAGGAGGCTTGGATGTTTTTACAAATAACCAGTGGACCATGGATGCTGCTGTGACAGACATTGCTCACCAGACTTGTAAATGATGGTTGTGAAATGTAGACCTTACCACTTGCCTAGAGAGTTTTCTGTGGTGTTTATTACAGTAGTGTTTGTAGCCCCCAATGCTAAAGCTAGTGTTGTGCTGTACTGCTTGCTAAATGCTATTATCAAGCAACAGAACTCTTCTAGTGGATTTTTTTTTCTCTCTTGTGGCTGGTAATTTTAATCATGTGAACTGAAAGGCAGTACTACCAAGGTTTGTGCAGCATGTGAAATGCTCATCTCACATTGGTCTGTGTTTATTCAAACATTACCAAAGGCTACAGAGCCTTACCTCTCCCACCCCTTGGTCAGTCTCCAGTCACTCTATCTTCTTCTGTAGGAAACTGAAAATCACCACCAGGATTATTAAAACATGGCCAGAAGATGCTACTTCACAACTGCAGGATTTTTTCCAGAGCACAGCCTGGAGTGTGTTTTGCGAACTAGACCTAGAAATGTACAGAACATCTGTCCTTTTCTACATCAGATGCTATGTGGAGAGTGTTACCATCAACAAGCGTATCCGTGTTTACCTAAACAGGAAAGCATGGATGACTAGGGAAGTACAACATCTCCTCAAAGAACGGGACATGGCCCACAGATCTGGCAGAAAACAAATAATACAACACTGCCAGGTATAATCCTAAGCAGGGCATTAAAGCAGCTAAAATTGCCTATAAAGCAGCTGGCCCTAATGGGATCCCAGGCAAAGTTCTTAGAGACTGTCTTTCCCAGCTTGCCGGTGTTCATGCTGACATTTTCAGCCTCTCCCTAGCCAATACCAGTGTACCAGCCTGCCTGAAGACCACTACTATCTTCCCAGTGCCCAAGCAAACTAGCATCACATCTCTCAAAGAATACAGGCTAGAAGCCCTTACATCTAAGGTCTCCATATACTTTGAAAACTGGTCCTCTGAATCCTTAAAGCATCTTTCCCTCTCTCGACCCCCACTAATATTCATACAGGCCTAACAGATCGACAGAGGATGTCATTAATACTGCCCCACATGCCACACTTTCACACTTGGTGGAGAAAGGTGTTACGTTAGGGGGCTTTTTGCGGACTACAGTTTAGCTTTCAATACCATCTTACCCAGCAAGCTGATCATAAAAATGTTGGTTCTTGGCCTAAGCAAGCATGTTTGTAGGGGGATCCTGGAGTTTCTCAGTAAACACACACAGATAGTGAGACTCGGCACCCACACCTCAACAACCCTGAAACTCAGTACGGGAGCACAGCGGGGCTGTGTGTTCAGTCCACTCCTCTACAGCCTGTACACTCACAACTGCTCACCACACCACCCTGCTAATCTGATTATAAAATTTGCAGACAACACGACTGTGGTAGGCTGCATCTCAAATGGGAATGAGGCTGCCTATAGAGACGAAATGCATAAACTGTCTGAATTTTGTTCTCAAAGACCAAAGAGCTTGTTACTGATTTCAGGTGGAAAAGGGGGAGCTCAGGCCATTGGAGGTTGAGGGTGTGGTGGTAGAGGAGGTGCCCAGTTTTAAATTTTTAGGGGGGGGACCATAATGCAGTCCCATGGGGGAGACAAGCCAGTGTTCTCTAAGGGCTGGTCCCAAGCCCGGATAAATGCAGAGGGTTGCATCAGGAAGGGCATCTGGCATAAAAAATGTGCCAAAGAAAACATGTGAATACACTTGACTTCCATACCGCATCGGCCGTGGCCCTGGTCAACAACGTTCCCCATCAGCGCTGTTAATGGTATCCAGGACAGAATCACAGAAGGACAGATGATAGTAGACTTTGCAAAAAGGATGGAAATGGCTGTCGTGAACACTTTTTTCCAGAAGAGGCAGGAACATAGGGTGACTTATAAGAGTGGAGGTAGAAGCACACAGCTGGACTACATCTTGTATAGACAACGTAACATGAAGGAGATCAGTGACTGCAAAATAGTGGTATGTGAGCAAGAGAACATAGAATAGTGGTGTGTAGGATGACTGGTGGTGAGAAAGATGAAGAAGACAAAGACAGAACAGAGGACAAAGTGGTGGAAGCTGAAAAAGGAAGAGTGTTGTTTGGCTTGTAGAGAACAGTTGAGACAGGCTCTGGGTGGTCAAGAGGTGCCTACAGATGACTGGACAACTACAGCTAATGTGATCAGGGAGACAGGTAGGAGAGTATTGGATGTGTCTTCTGGAAGGAAAGTAGATAAGGAGACTTGGTGGTGGAATGAGGATGTGCAGGAGTGTATACAGGAGAAGAGGTTAGCTAAGAAGAAGTGGGACACTGAGAGGACTGAAGAGAGTAGACTGGAGTACAGGGAGATACAGCGTAAGGGGAAGGTGGAGGTGGCAAGGGCCCAACAAAGAGCTTACGATGACTTGTATGCTAGGTTGGACAGTAAGAAGGGAGAGAATGAGTTGTACAGGTTGGCAAGGCAGAGAGACAGGGATGGGAAGGATGTGCAGCAAGTTAGGGTGATAAAGGATAGAGTTGGAAATGTACTGACAGATACTGGAAGTGTGATAGGGAGATGGAAAGTGTACTTTAAAGAGTTGATGAACAAGGAAAATGAGAGCGAATGACAAGTAGAAGAGGTGACTGTTGTGGACCAGGAAGTAGCAAAGATTAGTAAGGATGAAGTTAGGAGGACATTGACAGTGGAAAGGCAGTTGGTCCTGATGATATACCTGTGGAGGTATGGAGGTGTCTAGGGCAGGTAGTTGTAGAGTTTCTGATTAGGTTGTTCAACAAGATCTTAGAGAGTGAGAAGATGCCCGAGGAATGGAGGAGAAGTGTGATGGTGCCAATTTTCAAGAACAAGGGAGATGTGCAGAGTTGTGGCAACTACAGAGGAAAAAAGTTGATGAGCCATACAATGAAGTTGTGGGAAAGACTAATGGAAGCTAGACTGAGGACAGAAGTGAGCATTTGTGAGCAGCAGTATTGATGGTTTCATGCCAAGAAAGAGTACTATAGATGCAATATTTGCTTTGAGATTGTTGATAGAGAAGTACAGAGAAGGTCAGAAGAAGCTGCATTGTGTGTTCGTGGATTAGAGAAAGCAAATGACAGGGTGTCAAGAGAAGAACTGTGGTACTGTATGAGAAAGTCTGGAGTGGCAGAGAAGTATGTTAGAGTGGTACAGGACATGTATGAGAGCTGTAAGACAGTGGTGAAGTGTGCTGATAAAAGAGTATCATCTAGAATGAAAGGAAAGATGTACAAGACTGTGGTGAGGCCAGTGATGTATGGTTAAGAGACAGTAGCACTAAAGAAATGACAGGAGGCAGAGCTTGAGGTTGCAAAGACTAAAATGTTGAGGTTCTCTTTAGGAGTGACAAGGATGGATAGGATCAGGAATGAGTGCATTAGAGGGACAGCATGCTAGATGTGAAAAAACCAGAGAGACCAGATTGAGATGTTTGGACATGTACTGAGGACGGATAGTGAATATATCGGTAAAAGGATGCTGACGTTGGAATTGCCAGGCAGGAGGCCTAGAGGAAAACCAAAGAGGAGATTTTTGGATGATGTGTGGGAAGACATGAAGGTAGTTGGTGTGAGAGAAGAGGATGCAGAGGATAGGGATAGATGGAAACAGATGATTCGCTGTGGCGACCCCTAAAGGGAAAAGCAGAAAGGTCAAAGAATCAAATCAAATCAAATCAAACTTTATTTATATAGCACCTTTCATACATAAAAATAGCAACTCAAGGTGCTTTACAGAGAGCAGCCCACCCCCCACCCCTTCCCATCAAACACACACACAACACAGAGGGTAAAAGCAAGATAAAAGGTACAAGGAAACCGTGTCATAAATTCTGGGGTCTTGTGGTGTGGGGAAACACTGAGATAAAACACTGTAAAACCAAATCTAAAACAATCTAAAAACCAACCCTGGGTATAAAAGTAATATTGCTAAGACCCATAAAATAAGAGAACCCGTGAAATAAGAGAATACAAAATGATAAAACAAATACATATATGATAAATAAATAGAAGCTGAATACAGCCTGTGTGTTAAGAATGAATAAATGAATAAATACAATAGTAATAATAAAAGTAACGATTAAAATGCTAAACTAAAAAGGTGGGTCTTGAGTCTGTTTTTAAAGATATCCACACTAGGTGCTCCCCTCACGTCCTCAGGCAGGCTGTTCCACATACGAGGGCCATAGCAATAAAAGGAGGACTTGCCACGGGTTTTTGTTTTTACTCTGGGAACAGTTAAAAGGCCAGTACCAGAGGACCTGAGGGGTCTAGTGGGCTCATAAGATGAAAGCAAATCAGATAAATAAGGTGGGCCAAGACCATTAAGAGACTTAAAAACCAATAAAAGAATCTTAAACAGCTTGTGGTGGTGTTGAAAAATTGGATGTTTCTGGTGATGGAATCTCCCACAATTATTGTTGTTGGCGAAACAAGGGAGGAGGAGATGGTGAGACTATGCTCTCCGGACAACCAGGTGTGTGTTTTTGTACAGATAGGGCCTTCCTCGTTTCACCCAAGCAAAGCACACGGCCAGCGCTGGCTGGGTTTTCAGGAGAGAGGTGATCAGTGGTGGGCAGAGGGCCGGTGCCGGCCCCGGGAGTGCCAGCTGAGTCAGCTATCAGAAGTTTGCTGCAGGAACGAGCGGCTGTGTTGCACGACTTCAGATGTCCCTCCTGCTTAGAGCCAGAGACAAGGACGTCCATCCCCGGTCTGGGCGTAAAGTGAATGAAGCCAGGCCGAACAACCACGGACCAACACTGGCATTTACGTTCCATAGGAGAAGCGGGTCTCATCTCTGCCTTTGTGGAAGACAGAGGGGAAGCCAGGTAACCGTCACGCTTTGAAGAGGAGCCAGACGAGCTGCGATCAGGGAGAGGAGGGAAGTCTTCCTCGCTCAGGATGGAAAACTTATTTGAAGTTTGAATGGCCGAAGGACATGCCGGGCATCGCCGGATTTTGCTGCTGTGTTTCCCCTTAGCGGCCGGATTCCACATCTCCTGGCTAGGAGTGGAGGCAGCCATTTAGCTAGCTTTAGGCTTAGCTCCTAGCTGGGCCTAGTGATCGTCTCTGGCAGAGGCCGTCGCATTCAACCAGGGCACAGTAGCGTCCAGCTCTCCCGTATCTGCTTTTGCTGTGGCGGTCGCTGGGCCGATCTTGACAAGAGATTCTAGGAACCTTTCCTCCTCTCGGATTTGGTGCAAGTCGGATATTCGCCATTCCAATTCAGCAATTTTCTGACTCAGGTGAGCACAGCTGTCACAGCCAGGCAACGAGGTAAGCGGGGCTATCGTTTTAGAAGTTCTCCAGCTCCTCCTTGTTTTCTTTAAACAAATTGAAGAGGAATCTCTCTGTAGCAGTTATTTGTATCTTCTTCTCCTCTTCTGGAGCTGTTTTCTTCTTTATTTGCTCTGCTGTGAACCGTTAGTCTTCTGGTCCAGTTTATCAAGTCCTCCTTCAGTCTGACCATAAGTGGGGATCTTAAATGCTCTGGGAAAACTTTTGCTGTTGTGAAAATGGTTCAACAGAGACTGTATTTCCTCAGATCACTGAAGACAGTCCATCTGCCTCCAAACCTGCTACAATCTTTCTACCATTGCCTGGTGGAAAGTGTATTAACTTGTGCCATCACCTCATGATTTGAAAACCATTCAGGAGCTGACAGAACTGCTCTTCAGAAATTTAGGAAAACAGCTCAGAAGCTTATTGGCCTTCCTCTGCACCCTCTGGATGACATCTACTGCTCCAGAATGTGCAGAAGAGCTTCTTCTATTGTGAATGACATCTCCTGAATATTTAACAACCAGTTTACTCTGCTGCCCTCTGGTAAATGGTATAAGTCACTTAAAACACATGCTGTCAGACTGTCAAACATTTTCCACCCCGCAGCAGTCAGAATGATGAACTTTCTCTCTCTCCTCTGCCTGTTCCCTCCATACAATACATACAAGTAACAGTAACAATTAATTATGGCAAAGTACATTATCATAGCACCTCAATTTTGCACTGCCTCATTTTTTTAATCTATTTTTGTTATTGTCTATTGCTAATATATTTTATTGCTTTAAATTTTTGTTAATGTTTTTTAATTGCTTATTTAAATAAATCAATTGATGGAATAACCTGGTCCTTTAGTATATTCTGGAAGACGGCTGAACTCATTCTTTGGGTACATAATTTAGCTGAATCTGACCAACTGTAGCAAACCCAAAATCATACACTGCCCCCACAGGATTGTACAGTTGGTTCTAGGCATGATGGGCGCATCATTTCATCTGCCTGTCTTTTTACGCTGATGCTCCCATCACTCTGGAACAGGAGAAATCTGGTCTTATCAGACTAGACCCCCACCACATAATCTTCTTCCATTGCTCCAGAGTCCAATATTTAAGCTCTGTAGCAAATTTAACCTTTTTTCTCCAGTTAGCCCACTGATTAGTGTTTTTCTTATGGGTACACAGCTGTTCAGTCCCAATCCTCTGTTCAGTCCAAATCCTGCTCAAATCAACCCAGTTACATTGTGTTAAGATTTAAAAAATATCTCCACTGTTTTCAGGTCCAATAATGACTGTGTTGAATACTATAACAGTGCACTTGGGGGTATTTTGGACAAACATGCCCCCTTGAAAACTAGAACTATTTATTTCACACGGTCTGCTCCCTGGTACACAGAGGAACTGCAGAGGCTGAAAAGAGCTGGTCGTGTTCATGAGCGGTGTTTTAAAACATCAGCCCTGACCATCCGTGAAGCTGCTCACCGTGAGCACAAAAACCATTATGCAAAATCACTTAAAACTGCCGGCTCTTTGTACTAATCCAATCTAATAAATACGGCTACTGGCAACTCCAAACAGCTATTTTCCACCATAAATCACCTCTTGAAGCCAAAAGTGCCTTCCAGCATTTCTGTCTCAGAGAAGCAGTGCAATGAATTCAGTGAATTCTTTGCCACTAAAGTACACACCATTGTAGCTCTCTGGCCCACCCCACCCCTGCACCCCCTATCGAGAAAGCTGAGCCAATGTACAGGTTTGTGAAGTTTGAGGAGGTCATGGTGGAGCAGGTGGATTGCACAATCCACAGGGTGGGGTCCTCTACCTGTCCACTGGTCCCTCTCGCCATGGCATTGTTGAGACAATATCACTCGGCCATAAGCCCTCTTATAACTGTGACAAAAAACTCCTTCCCCAAATCTGGTTTTGTTCCATCAACCATAGAAACAGCTCTTGTTAGACCACTACTCAAAAAATCTGGTCTAGACCCAAACACCTTGTCAAATTACAGGCCCATTTCTAACTTGCCTTTTATTTCAAAGATCCTGGAAAAGGTGGTGGTTACCCAACTTGAGGACCACCTGAAGACCAGTGACCTTTATGAAAAGTTTCAGTCTGTTTTTTGTTCATCACATAGCACAGAGACATATGAGGGGCCATTTGAGACATTATTCAGAATTACCCTCTCACAGACACATGTGAAATTTAAGTCATTCACACATTATACTGAGACCTCTCATACATTATACTGAAATCATTCATACACTATGGTGAAAACTTTCATATATCATACTGAAATCATTCACACATTATAGTAAAACCTCTTATACACTATACTGAAACTGCCTCTTATACACTATACTGAAATTTCCTCTCACATAATATACTGAAATGCTGCAAGTGTTGAGCTGTAGCAGGAAGATACAAGCCGTCTTATTGTTGGAGAAGAGGGAGCTAGCAGGAAAGGTGCATGTGGATACTTATTATGCCCTGGAAGATGATTCAGTGCAGACAGTGCTGGGATAGACATCATAGCCAAATCACTGCCTCTCTGCATAGTGTTCACTGTATATTGTCACAAAATTGTTATTGTCTATTGTTATTATATTTTATTGCTTTAAATTTTTGTTAATGTTTTTTCATTGCTTATTTAAATAAATCAGTTGATGGAATAACCGGGTCATTTAGTATATTCTGGTAGTCGGCTGAACTCGTTCTTTGGGTACATAATTTAGCTGAACCTGAGCAACTGTAGCAAACCCCAAGTCATAGACTGCGCCCACAGGATTGTACAGTTGGTACAATACAGTTGGTTAAATGGCTTTAAAACCACAAGAACAACATCCCTGTCTGTGGGAAGAAATGGGCACACTTGTCTAATAACCATTTTATCTAGTTTTTTTTTTTTTTTTTTTAAGCATGAGCGATTCAATAGTCGACAGGGGGAGTATGTGTCCTACAATAAACCTGCAACTAGCTTGTTCATTTCTGTCTTACCGGCTGCTGCGCTCCAGAAAATGTTGAAAAAAGCTTAGCTTGTTTAGGCGGGTCGGCTGCTTGTTAAGGCGGGTCGGCTGCTGAAGGACTCCTTCCATTGACCGGCGAGCAGAATCTTTCGCCACAAATTTGGACTGAAACTGGACTGAACTGAAAATAATGTGAATATCGCCACTGACCAAAAGCCCATCTCTCCGACTCTCCAGCTTAAATTTTCTTTCTCTTTAGTTGGCACACAATCAGCTCCGTCACGCAAATCGATCTCTATGGCAACGTGCCCAGGCAAGCACACACACAGGCAGCAGCATGCACGTACCACTTAAAACAGATCAGAACTTTACACATAGGCAAACACGGCTCGAGTAGCGCAGAAAAACATGTTACTATAGTCCAGTAAAGTCATTTTGTTACTTATATTTTAAGTGTAACGCATTAATTTACTCTGTTTTGTTACTGTAACGCGTTACTACCAACTCTGGGGATGGCAGATAGAGAGTCAAACCTGTTAGAGAAGATGTTTAACTCAGTTGTTCTCTCTAAATTCCCCCCAGTCACTCTGGCATCCCTGTTTTGCAACCAGTAAGGACCTTCATCTCCTCCCACACCTCACTGCTGTTGTTCTCCCTAAACTTTCCCTCCAACTTTTTTCTGTATGCGTCCTTCGCTTCCCTCAGGCAGAGTTTGAGCTCTCTCTGCATCATGTTAATCTCCTCCTGAACTCCATTTTTAAATGCTCTCGTCTTCCTACTCAGGACCTCTTTCACTTGGCTTGTAATCCAGAGCTTGTTATTGGTATAACACTGTGTTGTCCTAGAAACACAACCACATCCCTACAAAAGATCATGTAGTCTGTCAAACACTGGGATGCCTTCTCAATATCATCCTCATGAGGATCCAGTAGCACATTCCAGCCAGTGCAACCAAAACAGTCCCGAAGGTGGGCCCTCTACCTCAGGAGAGCACCTTCGAACAGTCTGAGTGGTTACATAATGTTCTTGTACAGTGTGTGTTATTTTTTTCCCCAACTTGCAAATCTGCAATTAATTATTTTAATTAATGTCATGCACAAGTTTTACATTCAAAGACAAAATTAAAATAACATCTAACAGCTGCTACATCTTTTTAATTTATTTGGCCTTTTGAAGCAAAACCTGTTTCTGGTTGAGTATTTATACCATCGGCAAAGACACAAGTTACATGTGCCGGATAACTAGCTGTTGACACGTAACACTTCTGTTGTGTTGTGTTTTGCAGTCTAATGAAGATGCTGTGCACGCCTAGATGTTTTGTTTCAAAGATTCACTGCTCACTAGAGGTCTGGCATGTGCACTACATCGTTACTGGTCCTCTTTGCATTTTCTCCTGCATGGAGATAGTAAAAACAATTTTTTCACTAACACTTATTTATTTATTTTTTTTCCAAAAACAGCAAAAGAAAAATATTTGCATTTTGCATGGAAATATTGTTTTGTAAACAGGGCCTTTGTGTCCTTTTTCTTGTCTTCTGCTTCCCTTATATTCCATTTAGTCTTCTTTTTCTTGTCCCTGAATGTCAGGTCCATCATTAATATGGTAATTCACAATAATATATAATATATATATAATATAAACACGTTTTAAATAATGAACAGCACTTAAGTAACAAGAGAAGACTCATATCCATACTCAACGCAGCAGCCAGACCATCATTCTGCTCGCTATGATTCTGGATGGGACAAGTTAAAAAACATGAATAAGTCACGTAATATATCACGTGTTCATTCTCATTGGAACCTCAGTTTAAACATATAATTAACAAAATATTTTTACCATGTTTAACTTGATTTCTCTAATTACATAAAGACTGCTAATTAATAAAACTTCCTTCATTACCATCAACAAAATTGTTTAAATCCGTACGACTCATTATTTTTGTAAAATAGTTGGTAGCAAGTCAATTAAATAAGATGTGTAAAACCAGCAATGTGAGATGTGTCATGATCTTGGTCCTTTGGTTTAGTAGGTTTTATGATGTGTAGGTTTTCTGTCAGTCATGTCTGGTTTCCTGTTATTTTTGTAGTTCCTTCCCTTGTTAGTTCTGTTTTGCTTCCTGTCATTAGTGTGCCTGCTTTGATTTAGCTGATTCGCTTCACCTGTTCCTTATTTTCCCTCAGTGTATTTATACCCCTTGGTTTTCAGTTTTCTTTATCCAATCCTTGTGTTATTTCCGTGTCGTGTGGTTCCCGAGTTTCTGGAGTTTGGATTAAAACATTTGTTCCTGCTGAGGACCCAAATCCAGGACTCTGTAGCAGACAAAATATCTGCCACAGAGTCCTGCATTTGGGTCCTCAGCCCGCTGCATCGTGACAAGAAGATCATTGGGTGTCTGGGGTTTCAGAGATAATCACAAAAGCAGCCACTTTCATGCAAGAGAGCATGAATAGGTGGAGCAAATTTATCAGACAAAGGCAATCATTAGACGTTACCAAAATAATAATAATTATAATAATCTGCTTAAATATTGAGAACTCCAAGATGATTTGTCACTCAAAGAGCAAATAAGATGGAAATATTTTATTATCAGGATTTAAATGCTGTCAAATGTACATATTGGATCAAAGAGTGAGGTGCCTTTGAAAAGGAGTTGAAAGTAAATCTTTGCTGTCAAAATGAAACAAAAGCTTTCTTCCCAATAAGGCAGGAGATTCGTTCCTCAGGAACAAACACACTCTGGGAGAACATGAGAAAGTAGATTCCTACACTTATGAAAATCCACCTAAAGAAGATCATTAACCTGTTCTCAGATCATGAAACGTGACTTTCATGGTATTCCATGTCAGCTGGAAATGTCACTTAGAAACACACTGTGACCCTTTTCTTTCCAAAAGAAACAGCAGAAAGCAGAAGCTAACAAGGGGCTTATCTGTTCACAGAACAAAAAGGCCCAAGAAAAGGATTATAGAAAGAAGCACTACTGTCATTTAAAAAAATCTTAAGACTTTACTTTTTATTCAAACTGTGGCAATTTTAGGGTATATTTTCATTTTAAGAATGACTTTACCTGCATCAACTTGTTTAGCTTCACTAAACTCATGCCATGGAAACAATCCATCTTACATTTTGATGAATACATCATGATATCAGCAGTTCATTACCTATCCATATGAATAGCATTAGAGACAAAGATTTTATATATATACATATATATATATATATCTATATATATATATATATAAAACATCATGACATGGTGACATTATATTAACAATGTATACATATGCACATATTTTAGCCATAAGATTAACAGCTTCCTTTCACAAACTGTCAAAATGCTGAGCTGCTGACCGCTGCTATTTTTTTATTATTATTATTATTTTTTTTTTTTTTGGTACTGTAGTTTTAAATTTAGTATTTAAAGTATTTATCAGCCAACAAGTGTTGTGAAGTCTTAGGGATGTGTGTGAGTGTGTTGGGTGAGTGATTTCATAAGTGTGGGTGTAACGTATTCGTTTTATTTGGTTCCTGGAGAAACACAGTTTCATTTTGCCTGCACTACTGTTGTATGTAG
The DNA here is from genome assembly GCF_017639745.1 of Melanotaenia boesemani. NCBI lineage: Eukaryota > Metazoa > Chordata > Actinopteri > Atheriniformes > Melanotaeniidae > Melanotaenia > Melanotaenia boesemani. The sequence continues at coordinate 37,787,400 of NC_055686.1, read as the reverse complement.
CTTAATGACAATAATACTTAATTTCATTTTATTGGTGGTGACTCAATCGTGGTGTTGCCTGCTGTGAACCGCCCTGCTATTGATGAGCTGTTTGTAAGTGAAAAGAAAATCACTTATTTCTAAGTAAAAGAAAACTCAGAGCTCTAAGAACTGACTGTGGAGTTTCTTTTCATGTATGTGAGATGCTTTACCCTTTGAGACTGCTGATTGTTTTCCTGTTTTGAGGGTTCCATAACATCTACATCCCTACAACATCGAACAATATCATCTTGGGCATAGGTGCATGCAGCTTCTTCAGTACTTGGTTGGGCCAAAGAGCTGGACAAATCTTTCTAACTCATTCTGAGTAGAAGAGTTAAGCTAAGTGTGGAAATGCTCCTTAAATAACTGAGTCTTTAGCTTGCTTTTAAAAGTGGATAAGGACTCTGCGGATCGGACGGAGTTTGGTAGATTGTTCCACCACCAGGGAACAACAGAGGAGAAGAGTCTAGCTACTGATGTGGCGCCACGTTGTGGTGGGAGCACTAGGCGTTTTTCACTGGCAGAGCGTAACTGTGGAGAGGGAGTGTAGCTCTGGATTAAGGAGTGGAGCCAGAAGCAGAGCTTTGAATCTGATGCGCTGCAACTGGAAGCCAGTGAAGAGCGATTAGCAGCGGAGTGACATGAGCTCTTTTGGGCTGGTTGAAGACCAGACGTACTGCTGCATTCTGGATCATCTGCAGAGGTTTAACTGAGCATGCAGGCAGGCCAGCCAGTAAGGAGTTGCAGTAGTCAGTGTGTGAAATGACCAGAACCTGGACCAGGAGCTGGGTCGTGTGTTCTGATCCTCCTGATGTTGTACTGAGCAAATCGGCAGGATTGAGCAACTGAGGCAACATGGTCCTTTAAAGGTCAGATAGTTGTCTACCATGACACAAAGATTCCTGGTAGAAGACGTAGGCACATGCGTGATAGAGTTGTGATATTCGTATTGAGACGGTTGTGTGGTCAGGTGTGAAAGAAAGGAAAAGCTGAGCGTCATCTGCATAGCAGTGGTTGGAGAAACTATGAGAGTTAATGATGCACCGAGTGAGGAGGTGTATAGTGAAAAGAGAAGAGGGCCAAGCACCGAGCCCTGAGGCACCCCTGTTGTCAAAATCTGCCAAAGTAGTGCCTCTTTAAAGGAGAGGAAGCCATTGGACTTTTTGAAGGCTATTCAGTCAATGTTATGTGTCCATGTGGAAGAACAGTGCAGCATAGAGCATGTCACGGAAACTAAATTTCTTTTGCAACTTTGAAGTTTACACAAGAAGGAAAAAAATGTACTTTTCTGACCATGACATGAACAGAATTGGTCTGTATCAGTGTGTGTTGTGTATAAAGGACACAAAGAGGCAGTTTTTTAAAGGACAAAAAAGCTCTGCTCTAGAATCTTTGGCTATAATTATTCATTACCATTATTCATAAGTATGCGTTGTCAGATATTTTTCAGCTTTATGCATAACTAACTGGCACAAATGTAATTAGTCATAGTAATAATACACACATACAGCCACACCTATGGTATTGAGAAGAGTTTTAACCTATTGCAAACTAGAAAGGTATCATGAACACATAAACACAAGTCTGAGTGTTTGAGCAGCCATTCTTGAGATTAATTTTCTGTGACCCCAAGCATGCTTATAGATGAAGGTCCACAGGCATCTCCTCTGACAATATCCATTAACACACCATATCCATCTGCCTCGCTCTGTTTTCATCCCTTTCTTCTTTCTGAAACATTGAAACTGTGTCTGGCAATATCATCATGAACTATGACGGGTGAAGGATACTCATGGAGAAGCTGTGCCAGACACATTATCATGAAGGGAAATTAAAAATAAATGCTATGGTAAGTCAACCTGCAATTTAATGGGGTCAAACAAGGCATTTACAAAGTCATAGCCAGCTGTGTGGGTCATACTTGCATTGTGTAATTTGTTGTTCTTTTAGGGGGAAAATCAAGTAAAGTCAAAGCCGCTGTTGTTTTTCCATTTTATGGACTTATATAAAATAATAACCAAAACAGAACTACCTACAACTTAGTAACTAGTAACTTTTTACACAAGATTGTATTTTCTATCTCCAAACAGATATTCTCAGCAGAAAGAAAGTTTTTTTCCACATATAATTACAAAAACTCACAACATCAGTTCATTACAACACAAGGTGAGTAGAAAACTTCACACAACGTAAAATGGCAAATCAGCTTAGCCGTGGATGCACAGTTAAGATTGAGCAGCACAAGCTCTCCAAACACCCACCTCAACCAGATGGCTGATACAAACATAACAGGCTTGTTTAAATGCCAAGCAACAATGTAGTCCTAAATGGATGCATGAAGTCAATGAATCTGCTGAATATGCTGCTTTCCAGGCTGTGCTGTAAACAGCAGGTGATTGATGGCAATTCTTTTCCTCTGTGGCACATTTATCACATTGACAATTTGTGAGGCAGTAAACTTTGACAGATCATTTCTTTTTTAAGTTCCTACCTCCTTCTGCTGGCAAACATTTTCATTGCTAGTAAAATAAATAAATAGAAAATAAAATGCTATTTAGCCAAGTCTGTTGGGCAAGACCTGTGTTGGACAGATTAGAAGGGAGTAAACAAGCTTCTGTTTAGGTGACAGCTTAACAACTAAATGTTACAGCTAATAAAAATGTGATGATAAAAATGGAAGTCATAAATATGCATGTGAATTTAAAAAATAGGGCATTAAAATGTTTTGATTGAGCAGAGGTCATTACAACCATGACCAATGAAACATCAGCATATCCAAATTTAGAGCAAAACAGTTTAAAATAAAATCTCAATCAAGTCAACAGGTCAAAGTTATCACTTATTTTTCCTCCTTTTCAAATGCATTTAGCCACTTTAGTTATTAATTAATAAGCGCCTCCATTCCCTCCCTTCTTTCAGATTGTCTTCCTTATTATACATCAAAATTTTGTGTTCTGATATGAGACATGAAAACCTAAGGTATTATAAATCTTTTGTTTGTGTTGATGTTTTCAACCTTATAATTTTAACCTGTGAAGCTTCACCCATATTTTCAGGTAAATATCTAAACAAACATACCCAATGTAAATAAAGATTTGCTCCACAGTAATATAGTTCATATGCATCTTGTATCTGGGTTTGTCTGAGGATCAAAGAATGAATTCCCAGTGTAAAAAGGGGTTCAGGGGCCTCCTTTACAAACCTGGTATATGCACAAAACGGGGCCTGAAACTGGTGTACATCACTTTCCACACAAAGTTTGTGATCTATAAAATACAAACTTGATGAGAGAATGTGCGGTCCCTCACACAAACTCTGGCCCATACAAACGCATGTTTTGGAGACAGGGGAAACTGGTGACGCAGATGGTAAGGTTGGGAACTAAAATCATGCTACATTCGGGATTGCTTTCAGACATTTAATTTTCACTCCATAACAAACTTCAGCTTTATCAAGCATTCAAAACTGCTATTTATGCTTGCTTGAGAGGAGGAGAGGAAGCAGAAGAGAGGAAAGTGTGGAGCTGTCCGTGCTAAGCTAGCAGCAGATCTAAGCCACCTAGCCATCCTCTCGATTCTCCTGGCAAATGAACGATCCCTGAACAACTAACTGGATCACATACGACTGCTGATGTCTACACAACATGAAGTGAGGGACTGCTTTTTGTTTTTGTTTTTATGGAAACATGGCTAAATGACAACATCCTGGACTTCAACATGCAGCTGGAGCGGCTAACATGTTATCAAGCAGAAAAAGACTACAGGGGAAAATCCCGCAGTGGCGGAGTCGGTTTTTACATCAACGACGCTTGAAGTTGGGACTCTGTGGTGGTATGTAGACACTCTTCACCCCTGGCAGAGTTTATGATCATAAAGTGCTCTCCTTTCTAATTGTTGAGGGAATTAAAAGCGATCCTGCTGACCGTGGTTTATATCCCCCCCACCACTAACAACGCTGATAGAAAGGAGGCACTTTGTGAACTATTTCAGGCCATTAGTGAGCAGCAGACAGCCGACAGACGTCTTTCTTATCCTCTCTGGTGATTTTAATCATGCAGACTCCTGTCCTCCCAAATCTTCATCAGCACATTGATTTTTCCAGCCAAAGTTAATGACATCTTGGTCTACAAAATCAGACTAAGACCAGTATAGAGGCCCACAGTGAAGACCACCAAACCCCTCCTGAAGCAGGTCCATGTGTGGCCAGAGGGGGCGTCGTCTGCAGTCCAAGAGTGCTTTGACATGACTGACTGGGAAGTGTTCAAGCATGCAGCCACACAAAATAGCCACACAGACATTGAGGAGTACACAGACAGTGTCACACATAGACCATCATCACCAGAGCCAACCAGAAGCCTTGGCTGACAGGAGAGCTCCACAGGCT